>NC_064825.1:106376401-106976538 GCF_024166365.1 Elephas maximus indicus | reverse complement strand
GGATAGTATCCAAGAGCCTCCAAAGAAGACAAATTAATACTATTAGTGTTCAAGTTTACCCACCAAGCACTAATGCCAAAAATGAGGAAACTGAAGACTTTACTAACTTATGAAGTCTGAAATACATCAAAATTGCAATCGAGATGCATTGATCATTAATGTTGGATTAGAATGTGAAAGTTGGAAAAAAAGAAGAATTGGTAGTTGGGAAATATGGCCTTGGTGATAGAAACAACACCGGAGATTACATGTTGGAATATTGCAAGACCAACAAATTCTTCATCACAAATAACTTTTTTCAAGAACAGAAACAGAGAGCACACAAGTGAAGCTTGCCAAGTAGAATACACAGGAATCAAGTCGACTGCATCTGTTGAAAGAGATGATGGGGAAGCTCAATATCATCAGTCAGAACCAAGCCAGGGGCCAACAGCAGAACAGACCACTGATTTCACATGCAAGTGCAAACTGAGGCTGAAGAAAAATAGATCAAGTCCAAGAGAACCAAAACACAACCATGAGTATATCCCACCTGAGTTTAGAGATCATCACAAGAATAGATTTGACACAATGAACCTAATGACCAAAGATTAGACAAGTTTGGAAGAATATCAAGCATCATAGATAAAGAATGCAAAAGGTCATTAAGTAGGAAAGAAAGAGAAAACCAAAACGGATGTCAGAAGAGACTATGAAACTTGCTCTTGAACATAGAGTAGCTAAAGAGAATGGAAAAAATTATTCAGTTAAAGACTGAGCAGAAGATTTCAAAGGGCAGCTCAAGAAGTGAAAGTAAATTGTTATCATTGAAATGGGCAAAGGTCTGGAGTTTAAAACCCAAAAGGGAAGAATATGCTTGACATTTCTGAAGCCGAAAGAACTGAAGAAAAAGTCAAGCCATGTGAGCAAATAATGTGGTATGTTATACTGAACTTAATAAAAGATTTTAAAATAAAAGTAACAAGAAAAAAAGCCAATTTTTCTGACTTTCTACATATTAAATAAGAGGTATATCCATGTATAAAACACTTTAAAAGATGCAGAACCCATGCTTACTCGAGTAAATATTAAATGTCTTTTTGGTTAGAAAAATCATGAAAATTTAATAACTTTGTAAAAAATAAAGCCTTGAAAAAATCTTTATATTTTATTTCTGTGTCAGTCATTTTAAATTTTAAAATATGTTCAAAATTTGCATAGACTCAATTGGTTGAGATGGACAAATGAAAGTTCAATGAAGAGATGAGTTTTAAAAATGCCAGCATTTTCTATGAGAGAATAAGTGTTCAATTTTTATTTTGCCTAACCTAGGGTTGAATTTTTTTTTTAGGGTTGAGTAATTCCTATTGCCTCAAGTAATAAACTAATATTTTAGGCTAAGAACTATGTAAATAGAGAAATATATCTGATCTTATACTTTACTGTTATTGCATATATTATATTGTGCATGTTTCCTGGGATTTAAGTAACATACCAAATACTTTTACTCTTCTCATCAAGGAGACTACACAGGTTTGTTACTGTTGTTAAGCGCTATTGTATATATTTAAGAGCGGCTATAAATTTTTTTTTTTTTAAATAAATACAAGGTGAACTTCTGCTCGAATATGACACTGTGGAAATTGGGAGAAACACCCCATGTTGTAGTGAAGTTTATGCCCCTCACAGTTCTAGGAAAGTGTCAGTCACGTATGCTGGAAATTAGAATATCACTCTTCCTGTACCTTGACTTCTGAGTCTTCCCTACCTCAAAGCATTTCTCTTCAGCTCTCCACTGGTTTATTCTTTCTCTAGGGAATCCAGCAATGCACGTAGTACAAATTTGTCAATTCCCTCAGCTCCCTGTCCTTGGTGGTAGCTTTCTCTAATAGAGAAATTATGCGCAGGTACTATTTGACACTTGGTGGGAGGGACCAGTCCCTGGAAGAGGACATCATGGTTGTATAGCAGAGGGTCAGCAAAAAATAGGAAGCCCCGCAACGAGATGGAATGACACAGTCTCTGCAACAATGGGCTCAGACTTAGCAAGGATTGTGAGGTGGTTCAAGACAAGGCACTCTTTTCTTCTTTTGTTAATATGATTTCTGTGACACCTAACAAAAACAACAAGTGTTGAGATTATTGGCGATCATTAAATATTCTACTGAATCACAGATTAGCTCCTATTCTAATTTTAATAATGTTTAACTTGTATACTCAAGCTCCTCAATTAGTATTTTCTTATCATTCTCTGTCTGTTTTACTTTCAGGAGTTCCTTCAGTAAAAAACTATATACATGGACTAGACAATTTATTTTTCTTTGGGTTGATGGATATTCCTGAGTCGTGTATTGTTCTTTTTGATCTGCGTGATTACTTTGGTGGGAACTTCTTGGATGCTTACAGTAATCCTGGCAATATCCAATACACTGCAAATTTTCAGCTGGTTCTTTCGCATCTTAGTCTACATGGATATCACGACCTACAATTCCATGGCGCCCAGCCTTCACAATTGCATGTGGTGCTTCTGCCCCTTCCCGTTGTGTCATCTAGGAATTCTCTTCCCATGTAGGTAATGAAACACTCTATAAGTAAATGGATCATTAGCTCAAGAAAGAGAGTTTAATTGAAAAAAAAAATCTAGTAGTGGGGCCTGATTGTTCTCATTGTTTCAGTATCTCAGCAAAATCAACTTTAATATATTTGCCAATTTCTTATCCTTATATTAAATTCCAAAAAAAAATTGAAGGTCACACAGCAAAAATGTCCAGGAAGCAGATGATAGGGAATAAATTCCCTCAGAGATCCCCTTTTTTGTGATTAACCTATTTTTTTATTGTAATTTAGATGAACGTTTAGAGAACAAACTAGTTTCTCATTAAAGAGAATTCTTTCCACTTCTTGGGACTCTAAAGACCTTACCTAGGAATTATCCTGTTATCTACCAAATCTACCTAGTAATTCCAAATACATAGGGCCTTTAATGCCCTCAATGACTAATTCCTCCTGCTGCTTGGGACTCTTCTATGGTCTTATGTAGGTACTTACCAAATAACCCAGGTGTGTTTTGTGTCTCCCATGAAGTCATTGTTGGGTCCCAGGCGAATCATCTTCCAGGGCTACTAGAAAGTCTCTGGGAGAAATCTCCTGGTGGCTAGCCTGTTGCCCAATCTGCCTCTGGATCTGATCAGATGACTCCTGGCTGGCACACCAGAAATTTTGCAGGGTGGAAACTTCAGGTTCTGCTCGGTGCAACTCATCTCAGCCAACAAAAAACAGACCAAAGCAGAAGAGTAGAAAAGAATCTTTATTTCACTGTGCAAGGAAGGGATACAGTTGGGGCTGCTGTTGCCAAGACTGCTCCAACAGGGCAAGGGGAAAGATTAGTTATAAGGGGTTTATAAGTAGGGAGCTCATACAAGTTACATCAGCGACATTATTAATCACACTACAGAGCTGCAATAAGGTTTACATATAACTCCATGCATCACACGTTCAGAACGTGGTAATTTAACCCCACCCTAGGCACTGTATTACTATATATGAGAACTAAAGTGTTGTCCTGAATGTCAACATGGCACCTAAACTTTTTTTTTTCTTTTTTTGCCAATTTCATCTAGTTTTGGGAAGCTGTAAAGGAGAGGGGAACCAGGATTTTAATGTAAAGCTATGGGGCATGCCAAGCAAAGGAACCAGGACTCTAATGTAAAGCTAGGGGCATGTCAAGCAAGCTGCTCAAGGAAGTGGAAATTTTCCCAGCCTGGGGAGCTCTATCTTATCATGACCATTTTCACCTTCTAACTGCTACAAACTTTCAAAAACATTTATGCTCACATGAAAATATAACATTCATCTTTTTCTTATATTGCAATGAGGTATTTTCATTCTAATTCCATTGGCTACACAGGGGATTTTATGTCAAAATCCTGAATGAAGAAAATAATTTAGACTCTAATAGCTTCAATGAAACACTATAAATTTTGAAAAAAAAAGATACTTGAAAAATTTTGAGGAGTAATGTGGAGCAACTATGTCCATAAGGCAAGATAGCTGCATCCTTGCCACATAACATTCCTTACCTTAATAAGAAATTCAGCATGGACCAAATTGTGGGATGGTCTCATTTTGTCTCTCATAAGTAGGGTGAACATAAGTCACTGAAAGTATAGCACATAATAAATATTGACCAAAGTTTGGGAAAGCCAAACCAATGAAACAGAGGTAGCAAACTTAGCTCATCATAGAATATCCTGTTATCCAAGGAAACACACAAAAAATAATTTAACGAACATTTTAAAATTTTTTCATATAAATAAGAAAATATAACAACCTTTTTGTAGGTGAAGAAAACCTACAAAAAAAGGGTAATTATTAAATAAGAACAACTAGTGAGGAAGGGATTCCAAACCTGGGAGCAACTCTGGAAGACCTCAAGAAATTTATCCATTCTGATCTATACACCAATTAAGACAAATTTCTTGAGGTCATCCAGAGTTTCTCCTAGGTGGAATTCCTTCCCCACTCTTAGATCTAGGCAAAATGGGTTGATTATAACAAAGTCACATGCAGAGCTGAAACTGTGGATTGCTCAATTGCAAACTATGTTGAGTTAACAGATTTACATGTGGAAGTAAAGGCATTAATAAGAAAAGAATGGAACTCCAAAGTCTAGAATGGGGGCATTTGAGCAAATTTAGATAAGAGAGTAATTCAAAGCATCACGCTACACTGAGATTCCTTGCAACCTAGCCCAAATCTGATACTCCCCTCAGAAACTATGAAGGCTAAAACAGAAAGCAAGTGCTTACACAAACACACATACCCAAACCCTAGAACTGACACTGCAAAGATTATTCTAATAGTTGAAAGAACACCAGAATCATTGTAGCGCCACTTTTGTACCTAGTACTTTTTCCCACTTCCACTCAGCATATCCACTCTCCTTCCCTGACTTCATGGTTCCCAGCACATTCTCCTGGAGCTCTGGAGGTGCACTGGTTAAGAACTTGGCTGCTAAACCAAATGTCAGCATGTCAAATCCACCAGCCACTTCTTGGAAACCCTATGGAGCAGTTCTACCCTGTCCATTAAGTTTTCTATGACTCAGAATCAATTCAGTGGTGAAGGGTTTTGTTTTACAGCACATTCTCAAAAAAAAAAAACCCAAATCTACTGCTCTTGGGGAGATTCCAACTACCAGCAACCCTATAGGACAGAGTAGAACTGATGCATAGGGTTTCCAAGGCTGTAAATCTTTGTGGAGAACAACTGACATATCTTTCTCCGATGGAGTGGCTAGTGGGTTTGAACTCCCGGTCTTTCAGTTAACAGCTGAGCAATTTAGTGACTGCACCACCAGGGCCCCAACACATTCTTCTGCACTATAAAATTTACTTATTTATTATGTTAGTGATCCATTTTTTCACTTCAAGGTAGGAAAAGGTTTTTACTCCTTTGTTCATCAATGCATTTAGAAGAGTGACTGACACATAGAAGGAAATTTGTGAATATATGTGAAATATATTTTTGCTCACCATCCCCTGTGGAGGCACACAGACAAGGTTTGAAGCCCATCATGTAATTTATAGGACCCACATGATGTGTTAAATGGTAGAAAAGATATTGCTTATTTTTTTCCATGTCCTATGTACATCATATTTTACATCTTTGTTCCTCAAGCTATGTATCAAGGGATTCAACACCGGAATAACCAGGGTGTAAAATATGGAAGCCACTTTATCAGTTTCAAAGGAGTGACTGGACTTGGGCTGCACATACGTAAAGATTAAAGTCCCATAGAACAAGACCACGACGGCCAGGTGGGATCCACAGGTGGAGAAGCCCTTGTGCCTGCCCTCAGCTGAGTTCATCCTGAGAATGGCCACAAGAACGAGGAGGTAGGAAACAAGAACTATTAGAAGGGATGAAATCAAATCAATAGCTGCTGAGATGAGAATGATCAATTCAATTTCACGTGTATTTGAGCAGAGCAGAGATACTAAGGGGAGACAGTCACAGTAGAAAAGACTGATGACACTGTAGCCACAGAAGGATAAATTAAAAATCTCTATGGTGATAAGAAGAGAAATAAATGCACTATAAAGATAGAGAATTGCCACCAGCACCCGACACATCCTTTGTGACATGATGACTGTGTAGAGCAGAGGATGACAGATGGCCACATAGCGATCATAAGACATTGCTGACAGAATGAATAAATCACTAATGACGAACAAGAGAAAGAAAGCTAGCTGTATAGCACAAAAATAATAGGAGATTGTATTTTCATCTACAACAAAATTGACTGGCATTTTTGGTCCCACAGCTGTTGAGTAACCAAGATCAGTGATAGCCAGGTGTCTGAGAAAAAAGTACATGGGAGTTTGTAGCTTGGAGTCCATCTTGGTGAGGATGGTGATGCCCAAGTTGCCCACCACTGAGATCATGTAGATGATGAGGAACAGCCCGAACAATGGCACCTGCAGCTCTGGGCAGTCTGTGATTCCCATCAGAATGAATTCATTCAGCAGTGTTAGATTGTGTTTGCCCATCTTGGTCTATTAGGAAGTCTGTTCTGGATAGAGATGTTAGCATAGCCAGTAGTTTTTATGCAGTATCATCTGGTTTTTATTATTCAAAAGCAATATGCTAAATGAGTAAGATAAATGCAAACTTTCCAATATAGTTATTTGAAATTAAACCCACCTCCCTCAAATAAAGTATAAGCACATGAAGATATAGAGAGATAGGGAAAGAAGGAAAGAAAGAGGAATTTAATTTGTTATCAGTTGGGTAAAATTTGCTCCCCAAAGAACATTTGTCAATGCCTGGGACATTTTGGATGTCACAACTAGGAGAAGGGTACTACAGGTATCTAAAGGAAGCCCTGGATGTTACTAAACATTCTACTATATACAGGGTAACTCCACACAATAAGAAAATTTCTAGTCCAAGATGTCACTATGGCAGAAGTGGAGAAACCCTGTAGTAAACACAGAGCTAGAGATAGACACAGATAAAGACATAGGTGTAAGTATGTGACAATGTAGATAGATGTACACATACATGCACATATACATATACATGTACATAGATTGGATACCTGGTGGAGCAGTGGCTAAGAGCTTGGCTGATAACCAAAATATGGGCTTTTTGAATCTACCAGGCTCTCCTTGTAAAATCTCTGGGGCAGTTCTATTCTGTCCTCTAGAGTCTGTATGAGTTGGAATCAACTTCATGGCAACGTGTTTCATTTTTTATTTTAATACATATGGATAAATGAAACAAAAATAAAAAAAAGTTAAAAATTTTGAGTGGTATATATATATGGATGATTACTAAACTTTCTTTTATTCATTTATGTAATGACACTTACAAAATTATAATACAAATGCCTTTTTCATTATAAAAATTTTAAAGCGCAAATTCACTAAATGTGTGGAAACATTTAATATGCCTTACTTCAAAACAGAGGCGTATAAAAGCCCTTTTGCCACTGGTGTTACAGACTGACACAAAGCACTTGACAGGTATTGAACAGATATATTAACAAGGAAAATCTAATCAATCATGGTGGGGATTATCTGTCTTTTACAGGGAAATATCTAGCTGGTAGACCCATGCAGATATAAAAAAAAAAAAAAAGTCCCTGTTATATCTCCACTTGTGGGTTATAAAATAATGTACCTTAATTTCTTTATTCATATCTGCAAAATGATCACTTCCCTTCAGTGTTGTTGGAAAAATAAAAGACTATTAAATATTTCAATGCATTTACATTATGGGGATATAAGTCTCAAATATCAAGTCTATGGTGATTTTGTTGTTTTTAAAATGATGACAATAATTTACCTGAAAGGACTTTTCTTTACATATGCATATGTAAATTGTTCTAGCGTGACTTAGCTTCTATGTCAGGTTTATGATGATGAGTAGGTTGGGTAGCGTGTAATCCATGTAACTGAGCCCAGCCCTTCTCTCCCCCATCCTCAATTCCATGACTAAAATTGGACCATCAGTATGCCAATGTTCTGGATGATATATCTTCTACTTTAATTAATACATTTTAACATAAGCTGATGGACTGTTTACCTAAAGTTCGGCAGTTCAAAACCACCAGTGGCTCCCTGGGAGAAAGATGCGGCAGTCTGCTTCCATGGTTATTTACAGCCTTAGAAAATCTGTGGGGTCACTGTTGCATCAGGATCACCTCAACAGCAGTGCCTTTGAATATAAACTTACTTAAAATATGTCCTGCCCTAGGAGCAGCTTCATTATAACAAACATATACTAAGCTGTTTGTAACAAAACAGATATATTTTCTCATGGAAGTATCTAAGATAGTGATAGGAAATTGAGAAAGTGTGGTCCATGTCACTGATGTTATATAATTTAATGTCATTAAAAAATTCCATTTAGATAAAGAAATCCTCTAGCTTCAACTATTAAAGAAAAAAAAATATTAGATAGTACAAAATTCATATAAACACAAATATATTTAAATTAAAATGTATATACATATTCTTAATATACCACAGATTAAAAAAAGAAAAATGCCAGAGAAGGTTGAGGATGGCAGTATAAGATAAAAGAATGAATGGTTTGAAATGATACTACTTACATGAAAATAACAGTACCAGCAGCCTCTGAGTCAGGAATAAGCAAATAGAAAAATACAATCATATCATATTTAACAATAAAATGGTAGCAGGAAAATACACTATCTCACATGAAATGTTGCTTATAAGGTTGTGACCCTAAAGACACACATTGCTTATGTCACAAAAGAAGCCATTGGCCTCTTTCCACCTAAAACAGAGGAGAATGAGGAAAAACAAAGACTTAATGAAGCAATTAACCCAAAGGACATATGGCCCACATGAATCACAGCCTCCTCTATCCTGAGACCAGAAGAAATAGATGGTTCCTGGCTACCACTGCAGACCGCTCTGACCAGGATCACAATAGAAGTTCTGGGGCAGAAGTGTGAAAAAAAAGTACAAAAAATTCAAATTAAAAAAAAAAGTCCAGATTTACTGGTTTGAAAGAGGCTGGAGAAACTCCTGGGAAAATTGTCCTTAGACAATCTTCTAATGTGAAACAATAGACAATCCCCACGGCCACCTTTCAGCACAATAACAGACGGGGCTATTAAATTAAACAATAAAATCTGTGAAGAATGTGCCCCTTAGAACAATCAAATATAGGAGACCAAAACGGCAAGAAGGTGAGGAGGGGGACAGGGAAACTTGACTAATGGACACAGAGAAGCCAGGAAGGAAATGAGAAGAGTGCTGACAAATTTTGTGTAAGAATTTTTGACTGGAAAATTAATCTGCTATGTAAACTTACACCTAAAGCACAATAATTTATATATATATATATATATTTTAAAGAAGTTCAGAATTGGGTATCAGTAGATATTACAATTATGAGATCAACTATCGTCAATGAATGCAATAAAAGCAAAGCAAATCTTGTTTAGTTGAAATGATGAAAGGCTGAAGAAAAAAAGTTCTTATATTGGTAAGTACTGCTTTTCCTATAAGGTAAGGGAAGGTAAGAGGACTTCCTCTCAACAGCTCTTGAGTTTCATGGAGAGCACCAAGTTATTTTCCATAGTTTACTATCTGTGTTGAGTATCTCATTCTCGTTTTATAAAGCTATATTCCTTGAGAAAATTATATCTTCATTTGGCCAGATTCCACTGGAAATTGAAGAATATATTATGTATTATACCATTGCCATAAAACTGGGTACTTAAAAGTATCCCAGACTCTTAAACCATAAGTTGTAAGATGGAAATTTATTTCCTCAACAAGAGATTAGTAAAAATGTACATTTATACAGTTATTTAAAAATGCATTATATATTAAATTACACTTAAGAGGGGCATACGAAGAGCCTAGAGCCAGCTTGTAACTACGGATTTGAAAGGACATCAACACTGGAGAGTGAATACTGTAGCTTCATAATTCTGCTACAGTATTTTTAATACTGCATTTTTATGTTTCCTTTACTTGCATATTTGAGCGCTATTTTTCACATAATTAGGCCACCTGGGTGGCAAAGACAGTTAAGCACTCAGCTACAAAGTGAAAGTTTGGGGGATCGAATCCAGTCAGAGGCGCCTTGGAAAAAACAAAGATTTACTTCTGAAAGTTGACAGCCGTTCAAAAACTATGGACCACAGTTCTCTGACACACACGGGGTAGCTATGAGGCAAAATTGACTCCAGGATTTTTTTTTTTGGTTAGTTTTTTATTCATATAATTACTTATAAAAAGTAAAAATATTTAGACGTAATGATGATGTTTCAAAGATGCTTAGGAGCATTTAGTCCCTGAAACAAAGTGTGAATATTTGGGAAAAAAAAATGTGAAAAAAAAGGGAGAGAGGTCCTAGTCTCAGGAACTATTGAAAAGTAGAATGCTCACAGAACTGACTCAGAAATCTTAATATTTTGCAATGACTTTGCCATTGAATAAAGGTGGAACCCTGCAAGTGTCACTGAAACATTCTAGATATTGGTAAAATATGGAAACAGTTTATCTTTTACCTGCAATGAAGCCTCTATTTTGACTCCCCCAAGTGTTTCCTAACATGGCAGAGTGAGAAGAATTTATGGATTTTTTTTAACCCTTGGAGATTCTCCCCTAGGAGATGCCAAGCAATTTGGTGATTGTTCCTGAAGTATATGAAAGCTTAACAAAATACCTGGGGGTGTTTTGTTAATTATCCAGGACATTGTGTACTCATCGGTGAACAAATTTTTATTCATATCGTGTGTATGCAGGTCTATGTTCATCTATTTCATGTAGCCTTGCATTTTACTCTTTGTTAGCACTCCATTTTTACCACACAGGGATCTGGATTAAAATACTGTATCTATGAAACAGAACTGTCAATATTCCCATTTCTATAGTGGTCTCTTCAAATGGATGACAACTGAAGAAATGCTTAAACACTTTCTTATCACAGTGTTTAAGACTTAAATGGAATACAAGTAATGCATTGTGCAGATGTGAAGTATTACTTCCTAGTTTACTGGTTTTTATTGTTGTTATTATTGCTGTTTTCAAGGTTTTTTTTCTTTTTGACCTCATAAACAGAAATATTTCCCTTGCTTCTCATTTCATAGTCAATTGCCATCATGTGATTATGCTTTTTTTCTTGTTTGTCTTATTTTCCATCCTTATATTTCAAAATTTTATGTTTTATTCATCCTGTTCGAACTTCATTCCAAAAGTTTTTTCTCACCTTGATACATATTCTGCTGTGCTTAACATAACCCTCTACCATATCAGCACACCCTGGTAAAGTGTGAAATTTTGTGTGTAATGTCTCACTGTGGATATATATTTACTGTGCTATAAATATTTCTGCTGCACTTTGTAAATAGTTCTAATGCATACATTTGTGATTTTTTTTTTTTTTTTTTGCTTATTTCTCCTATATAACAGTATGTATACGGCATAGTGGTTAAGAGTTCGGCTGTTAACCAAAAGATCGGCAGTTCAAATCCACCAGTTGCTCCTTGGAAACTCTGTGGGGCTGTTCTACTCTGTCCTATAGGGACATTATGAGGCAGAATCGACTCAACAGCATTGGATTTTATTTGGTTTTGTGTGTGTATATATATATACACATATATATATATATCTGCTAACTGAAAAGTTGGCTGTTTGAACCCACTAGCCTTTCTGGGGAGAAAAGACCTGGTCATCTGCATCCATAAAGATTACAGCCTAAGCAACCTATGGGACATTTCTACTCTGTCCTATAGGTCGCTATGATTTTCAATGTACTGGATGACACCTAACAAAACAAAAATTCTTGAATAGTACATATTTTGTTGCCCTCAACAGAACGTTGTCTGAGTTTCTTGCTTTAGGAATGTTATCAGGAAAGACCAGTTTCTGGATGAGGACATCATATTTGGTGAAGTAGAGGGCCAATAAGAATGAGGGACTCTCTCCATGAAATGAACTGACACAGTGGTTCCAACAATGTACTCGAACAAACTGATAATTGTAAGGATAGGACAGGGCCAGGCAATGTTTCGTTCTGTTTTTCATAAGGACATCATGAGTTGAGGTCACTCAGTGGCAGGTAGCAACAACGACTTTGGTGACTGTTTTCATTTCACATGATTCTATTGAGGTCCATCCATGCTGTTGCGTGCATCAATACTTTGTTCTTCTTTACTGCTGAGTATTACTTTATGTAGGCATTTAGTACAGTTTCATCACCCATTCCTCCATGGAAGGACATTTTGGGTTATTACTAGTTTTTAGCTATTATAAATAATGTTTCTTTGAACATTTGTGTAAGGGTTTTTGTATAAACATAAGTTTTCATTTCTATGGGATAAACGTCTAAGTGTGGGTTGTTTTAATATTGACAAAGTCTAATATATCATTTTGCACTTGGCATCCATATATTTGCATGTACCAATAATTCAGTAGTTTTTAATATTGAGTGGCATTAACTTGTTGGACATGCTACAATTTATTCATCCATTCTCAAGTAAATGAACATTTGGGTTGATTCTAGTTTTTGAGTATTACGAATAAAGTTGTTCTGGACATTTGTATACATGCATTTATAAGGATAGATGCTGACATTTCACTTGGGTAGATATGAGTAAACTGGTTAAATTTTAGGGTAAAACTATGTTCAGCTTTTTAAGACCCTGATGCTTAAATTATTTTTTAAGTATTTTCATCATTTTAATTTTCCACTAGCAGTTTATGAATGGTCCATTTCCCCCACATACTTACCAAACACCTGATATTCTAACAGATGTATACAGTTAAGTCATCAATGTTTTAACTAGAAGTTCATTGAAGAATAATGAACTGAACATTTTAAATGTGCTTATTTGTCAGGAGAATATGTCCTATGAATAAGTGAATGTTTGTTTTTATGATCATTTTAGGGGACTGTTTCTTTTCGTTTTTTCTTTTATTATTGTTATTATTTTTGCATTTTCAGGGCTCTCTCTGTATATATTATGGAGTCCTGGTGGAAAAGTGATTAAAGAGCTGGGTGGCTAACCAAATGTTTGGCAGTTCGAATCCACCAGCTGCTCCTTAGAAACCCTTTGGGGAAGTCCTACTATTTTCTATAGGGTCATTATGAGTCAGAATCTAATGGACACCAATGGGCTGGGGGGAGGGGGGCATATATTATGGGCACAGGACATTTATGAGATATATTATATGAAAATATTACCTTCCAGAATATATCTTGTTTTTATACAAACATCTTTTGAAGAGCAGAAGTTTTAATATTTCATGTGGTTAAATTTTTTATGGATTTTGTTTTTGGTGTTACCTCTATGAAATCTCCAAATGTATCTGTAGAATCAATGAAAGAGCAACTTAAAACTGAAAAGACTTTTTTGAAATAAATTATAAGCTGAGAGTAAATTCACAAATAAATTCTAAGTGTTTTTTTTGTTGTTGTTCTATGACTGTATTGTAGCCTCTATTAGATTTTTTTACATAAAAAATCTTGTCATCTATCAATAAATAGGGTTTTCCTCCTTTTCCAATCTGGATGCTTTCTATTTATTGATTGATTTAATTTTTTATTGCCTTATTGTGTTGCCTTGAACATCCACTAAAATGTGGAATACATATGGTGAGAGCAGATTTACTTGTTTTGTTCCTGGTCTTACTGAGAATGTATTCAATCTTTTAAACCATGTGTGATGGTAGTTTTAGGTTGTCCCTGGGTGCTCTCTTTCAGTTTGAGAAAGCTCCATTTTAATATTAATTTGGCCAAAGTTTTATCACAATTATTGGGACTTTCAAACTGTTTCTCTACATCTATTAATATGACATTGTTTGTCATTTTTGTTTGAAATTATAGTGCCTGTCATTAATTGATTTTTTAATGTAAAACTATCCATGCATACCTGGGGCACGGCTATTTGGTGTACTATTATTTTTATGTATTTCCAGTATCAATTTCTTAAATTTTTCTTCAGATTTTTCATATACCTGCTCTGTTGTTTTCTTTTCTTTAATGCCTTTGTTTACATTTGATATCAGAGTAAAGCTATCCTCACATAGGAAATGCAAAATACCCCTCTCTTCAGTTTTGTAGAGAGTTTGTGTAGACTCGGCTAATTCTTTTTCCCTAAACGCGTAACAGAATTTCCCAATCCAGCCACTTGGAATGATTCAGAATGGGCTGTGTTTTAAATTTCCATTTTGATATCCTCTTTATAAGCGATATTTTTCTCACATGTTTTCTAGTCTTTACATATATGGAAATATATCATAACCCACCTTGTAGGGTCTTAAAATAAAACCCAGATTGGATTCTTTTCTAAAGACAAACTTAACATTATCTAAAATTTAATTTTTTTTCTCATTACAGATTTTTTGAATATTAAAAGAATAAGAAAATATGCTTGGAAAATTAGGAGGGAATATGTAGCAACTATGTCCAGAAATCATGGCAAATATATAAAATGCTACATATCACACCTTACTCACTGGAAACACAGCATGGTCCAAACCAGGGGTTACCTCCTTATGTTTCTTCCAAGCAGAATTATCAAAATTATGAATTCAAACAATACATACTGATCAAACTAAAGTGCACACTCATATTCATCAAGTTTAAGAAAATTCAGCTAAACAAAAACAAGATAACAAACATAACTCATCATACAATAGACCTCTAATGTAAGGGCACATAAACAATTAGAAAATGACTGCTAAACAACGGTAATTGTTCTTTTCTAGAGAGATAAGGATAACAATCTATGAGACAAAGACATGGAATTAGGAAGCAATATCAATCTGGGATAGAAAAAAATGAAAAAAGCCTGGAAATTTCTGTGTATGACCTCAATAAATTTATCTTAACAGTTATACCCACTGATACAGACAAAATGGGGTAACTTAGACAAAACCAGACACCTAGCTGAACCTGTTGAATATAAGTATATTTTGTTACTCTTTATATTAATATTACAATATAGTAATAATAAAAATAATAAAGTAAACTGATTCTAAGGGCTCAAATATGAAAGTAAAGGCCCTGATGATGAAAGACAGGGATTTCAAGGTTTAGAAAGTGGACGTTTCAGCAAATTCAAGTGACTGAGTACTTCAAATCAACCCACCACACTGAGTCTTCTTTTAATCAGAATTAGCCACCCAGGGCAGAATGTGAGCAATGAAACAGAAGGTGTGTGCAAGCGCATGCGCACACACACACACAGACACAGACACTTTCTCCTTTTTTTTTTTCTACTAGATGAGGAAAACACCAGGTACTTGGAAATCTTCCTGTATTTACTATAGTTTCACTATCCCACTCAAGATATTCAATTTTCTTTTTTTTAAATCTAACACCCCCCATCACATTCTAATATGCTTTCAAGTTTCTTAATTATTATGCTTATAATGCATCACTCCTGCTCAAGGAAGGCAACACTTTGTACTGTTTCATTTGTTAATCTACTTACAGCCTTAGTAGAGTGACTGGTAGCAGACAATATAGAAATATATGTTGAACTTATCTGTGTTTTTTGTGCTTGCTATTCCCTTTGGAGGCACACAGAAAAAAGTTCAAAGCCCAAATGTCCTTTATATGAATCATATGTTATAGTAAACTTTGAGAAAATATATTGCATGGCTGTCCTAAAGTCCTATGTAAGGCACATTTTACATCTCTATTCCTCAAACTGTAGATCAAGGGATTCAACATGGGGATAACCAGGGTGTAAAATATGGAAGCCATTTTATCAGTGTCAAAGGAATGACTGGACTTGGGCTGCAGATACATAAAGATTAAAGTCCCATAGAACACTACCACCACAGTCAGGTGGGATCCACAGGTGGAGAAGGCCTTGTGCCTGCCCTCAGCTGACTTCAATCTGAGGATGGAGGCAATTATGAGTATGTATGAAAGAAGAACTATTAAGAGAGATGAATTCAAATCAAAAACTGATAAAATAAGAATGACCAATTTGATTTCACGTGTGTTTGAGCAGAGCAAAGATAACAAGGGGAGAATGTCACAGTAGAAATGCCTGATGACATTGTAGCCACAGAAGGATAAATTAAAAATCTTTATGGTGACCAGAAGAGAAAAAAATGTGCAGTAGAGATAAGGGATTGCCACCAGCACAGAACACATCCTTTGTGACATGATGCCTGTGTAGCACAAAGGGTTACAGATAGCCACATAGCGGTCATAGGACATTGCTGACAGAATAAAAAATTCAGTAGTTATGAATATCATAAAGAAAACTAGCTGTGTAGCACAAAAATAATAGGAGATTGTATTTTCATCTACAACAAAATTTACCAACATTTTCGGTCCTATGGCTGTGGAATAACCAAGATCAGTGATAGCCAGGTGTCTGAGAAAAAAATACATGGGAGTTTGTAGCTTGGAGTCCATCTTAGTGAGGATGATGATGCCCAAGTTGCCCACCACTGAGATCATGTAGATGATGAGGAACAGCCCGAATAATGGTGCCTGTAGCTCTGGGCGGTCCGTGATTCCCAACAGGATGAATTCGTTCAGCACTGTTAGATTGTGTTTGTCCATCTAGGTATATCAGAAAACCTATTCTAAATGGAGAAATCAGCATCATCAACAGCTTTTATATAACATCATCCGGTAGATTTATAGTATGCAAACCCAGTATGAAGAGTATAAATCCAAACACTCCATTTAGGATATTTGAATACATACCCAACTCCCACAAATTTTACATACACATATACATATTAGATAAATTGATGGATACATTGGTAGATAGATGATACAAAAATGAATAATATGTTAACCCTTTAGATGTTAGGTGCATGGATATTGATTGTACTCTTCTTAAAACTTGTCTTTTTCACATACCTAAAAAAATGCTTGAATACATTTGAACCCTCTCCTTCAAAACGTTGTCTTATGAAAACTCTTACATATAGATGGTCCAGGATGGAACAATCAACATACGAAACAGGTTTTCAATAGATACATAATTGATCACAGTGGAAATTATTTGTCTTTATACATGAAAACATCCCTAGAGATATATGTATATTAATGGAACCTCTGCTCTTCCTCCATTTGTAGTGTATACAATGTGGTATTTGGGGCAAATAGCATAAGTTATATGAATCTTTTCATCCCCATCTGAAAAATCATATCCCAACTCTTTAAATGAGAGTTAAATTCTTCAAGGTGTCTATGCTAGTTGAAAATAACTCTTAAATAGTATGTGCCTAGTACTGTTTGTTCTACCTGTTTGTCCATCTCTCTGTCTGTTTATATATCTATCTATCTATCATTATCAGCTATGGGGCAGTTCTACTTTGTCCTGTAGGGTCGCTATGAGTTGGAATCAATTCGACGGCAATGGTGGTGGAATGGATCATTATCAGCTATGGTTTTTTGATGTTGATAGAAATTACTTGAAATTATCATTTTTTGTTGTTAATTGTTTTGATTTTTAAGATATTTATAGGTATATTCTTCTGGACTGTGACTTAAGTTCTTTGTCACCATTTTCATGATGAATAGGTTCATTAGAGATGTTATACTTTTAACTGACCCCAACTCCATAGTCCATAACAACCGTTCTATGACTAAAGTGTCTAAAAGTGCCATTCTTTAGATTACTTTCTTTTTTGGTCTGCTTAAAATGCTTTCTCCTCTAGTTGGGCATTCATATTGTAACTGACACATTCTAAGTTTTTTGTAACAAATCAGGTATACATTTTTTTCTCTTGGAGAAACCTAAGAAATATGAGGAAATCTGGACAAATAGTGAAAACTTGATGCCATAAACTCTCCCTTGTAAAAAAGTATCATGTACTTTTTATGAAAAAGAAAGTTTAAAAAATCACAATATGATACAGTAGCATAGGCGAAGAAGCAAATGCACTGATGATGATATCTATGGGAATTACCAGAAGTTATTTAAATCTTTTTGAACACAAAGCACGCTCCATTAAAATTGGAACTTTTATGTGGCATGAGATATCACAGATAAATTAAAGTATAATCTTTAAAAAATGTATCTGAATGTACCACAGATGTTTTAAAAATAAAACAGTAGCTGTACGGATTAATATAAAAAAATTAGAGGTTTGAAACTTTGTGATATCACTGCTTCATAAGTATGTGTGTGTATCTATCCAACCATCCATCTACCTATCATCTATCTACCTATTATCTATCTATCTATCTATCTATCTATCTATCTATCTATCTATCTATCTATCTATCTATCTATCTATCTATCTATCTATCTATCATCTATCTACCTATCTATCTATCTATCTATCATCTATCTATCTATCTATCAATCTATCCATCTTCATATCTGTCTAAGTATGTATCTATCTGGCATGTATCTATTCCTGAATACTACGAGCAGAGCAGTCTCTGAGTAAGTTATTAGTCAGCAAATACAGGCATTAAATTTCATAGCATTAAGTTATAAAAGTGAATAAATGAAGTGCACATTCATCTCATATAAAACATATGAGGAATAATGGTGGAAAGCAGACAGAATTGAAACAAAATTCTTAATATTTTTCTATGGCTTTGTTATCAATTAAAATGTCACTAAAATATTCTAGATATTAGTAACATATGGCAATGCATAAAAATTCTACATTTTACCTGTAAAGCATCTGTTTTGAGACCCATGCGCTTCTCAACATGGCATAGTTGGAACAACTTATAGCATTCTCTCAGCCGTTGAGGCTCTCCCTGAGGAGATACCAAGAAATGTGTTAATTATGTCTGAAGGACTTGAAAGCTTAACAAAATGTCTAAGATATTTGTTAGTTTTCTAAACTATCTGTATTCACCTGGAAGTAAGTTTCTTTTAGATACATTTATTCATTTATTCTCAGTTAGATTTCAATTTGTCCATCCAAGGATTTACAGTAAAATATTTTACCTTTGTTTCAGATCACTCAATATGCCATTTGTATAATGTTCTCAAATGGAATAAAATTAGTACATTTCATAAATATAATTCACCACGTCTTTGTGTTTTTTTTTTCTATGTTTTCCCAATTTTTTTTGCCTTGGGGAAGGATATTAGTCACTTTGACATCTCCTATTATTGCAAATTGTCTATTTAAAGCTTCTCTCTTATTTTAATTTATTGGATTAAAATATTATGTTCTATTGGCATGACTCAACATGAGAAGTAACAGCTACATACATCCATTAATAGTTGGAATATGGAGTGTATGGAATATGAATCTCAGAAAATTGGGAGTTGTAAAAAATGAAATGAAATACGTAAAGATCAATACCCTAGGCATTAATTACTGAGCTGAAATGGACCTGTATTTTCCATTTTGAATTGGACAGTCACATGGTGTACTACACCAGAAGGAAAAATTGAAGAGGAATGACATCATACTTATCCTCAGAAAACATTTCAAGACCCATCATGAAGTGCAATGCTGTCAGTGATAGGATAATATCCAAAAGCCTCCAAAGAACACAAGTTTGCACTACTAGTATTCAAATATACCCACCAAGCAGTATTGCAAAAAATGAGAAATTGAAGACTTTACTAACTTATGAAGTCTGAAATGCATCAAAATTGCAATTGAGATGTATTGATCGTTAATGGTGGATTGGATTGTGAAAGCAGAAAAAAAGAAGAATTGGTAGTTGGAAAATATGGCATTGGTGGTAGAAATGACACCAGAGATTACATGTTGGAACATTGCAAGACCAACGAATTCTTCATCACAAGTAACTTTTTTCAAGGACAGAAATGGAGAGTATACAAGTGAACCTTGCCAAGTGGAATACACAGGAATGAAATGGACTGCATCTGTTGAAAGAGATGATGGAGAAGCTCAAAATCATCAGTTAAAGCCAAGCCAGCGGCCAATATTGGAATGCACCGTTGATAGCTCATATGCAAGTAGAAGTTGAAGCTAAAGAAAATTAGAGCAAGTCCTAGAGATCCAAAATACGACCTTGAGTATATCCCACCTGAGTTTAGAGATCACCTCAAGAATAGATTTGACACGTTGAACACTAATAACCAAAGATTAGACAAGTCTGGAACAACATCGAGCATCATAGACAAAGAATGTAAAAAGGTCATTAAAAAGGAAAGACAGAAAACCAAAATGGATGTCAGAAGAGACTCTGAAACTTGCTCTTGAACATAGAGTAGCTAAAGAGAATGGAAAAAGTAATGAAGTTAAAAACTGAACTGCAGATTTCAAAGGGTGGCTCAAGGAGACAAAGTAAAGTATTATAATGAAATGGGCAAAGGTCTGGAGTTAAAAACCCAAAAGGGAAGAATATGTTTGATATTTTTCAAGCTGAAAGAACTGAAGAAAAAATTCAAGCCATGCGAGCTAATAATATGGTGTGTTATTCATATCTTACTAAAAGGTTTTAATAAATAAAAGTGACAGGAAAAAAAGCCACTTTCTCTGACATTCTAGATAAGAAATAAGAGCTATATCCATGTATAAAGCACTTTAAAAGATGCAGAACCCATGCTTACTCAAGTAGATGTTAAATGTCTTTATGGTTAGAAAAATTATGAAAATTTAAAGACTTTGTAAAAAAAAAGAAAGCCTTGAAGGCAATCCTTATTTTTTATTTCTGTGTCAGTCATTTTTAAATATGTTCGAAATTTCCGTAGAATCAATTGGTTGAGATGGACAAAGGAAAGTTCAACGAAGAGATGAGTTTTAAAAGTGCCAGCATTTTCTATGAGAGAATAAGTGTTCAATTTTTATTTTGCCTAATCTAGTGTTGACTAACTTATATTGCTTCAAGTAATAAACTAATATTTTAGGCTAAGAATCGATGGAAATAGAGAAATACACCTGATTCAAGAGGGTTTAATTTAAAAAAAAAAAAAGTCTAGTAGTAGGACCTGATGGCTCTCATTGATCAGTATCTCAACAAAATCAAAGTTAATATATTTGCCAATTTCTTGTCTTTATATTAAATTCCAAAAAAAAAAAAAAATTGAAGCTCAGCCAGTAAAAATGTCCAGGAAGCAGAAGATGATAGGGAATAAATAGCCTCAGGATTCCCCCTTTTTTGTGATTAACATTTTTTATGGTAATTTAGATGAAGGTTTCCAGAACAAACCAGTTTCTTAAATAGTACACATATTATTTTAAGACATTGGCTAACAACCCCACATCTCAACAGTCTCCCTTCTCAACCTTGGGCTCCCTATTACCAGTTTTCCTGCTCCCTCCTGCCTTCTAGTCCTTGCACCTGGGCTGGTGTGTCCCTTTCATCTCATTTTATTTTGTGGACCTGTCCAATCTTTGGCTAAAAGTTGAACCTCAGGAGTTACATCATTATTGAGCTAAAAGGGTGTCCAGGGGTCATACCCTCAGGATTGCTCCAGTCTCTGTCAAGCCAGCAAGTCTGATTTTTCTTTCAGAGTTAGAATTGTGTTCTACATTTTTCTCTAGCCCTGTCCAGGACCCTTTATCGTGATCCCTGTCAGAGCACTCAGTGCTAATAGCCAGGCACCATCTAGTTGTACTGGACTCATTCTTGTAGAGGCCATGGAAGATGTGGTCCATTAGTCTTTTGGATTAATCTTTCCTTTGTATCTTTAGATTTCTTCATTCTTGCTTGTTCCCAAAGTGGCAAGACCAGTGAAGTATCCTAGATGGACTCTCATGGGCTTTTAAGACTCCAGACACCACTCACCAAAGTAGAATGTAGAACATTTTCTTTATAAACTCTGTTATGCCAATTGAGCTAGATGTTCCCCAAGGTCATGTTTCCCAAAGCTCTCAGGTCATGTTTCCCAAAGCTCTCAGTCCTTCAGGTAGTTTGGATGTGTCTATGGAGGTTCCATGACCTTGCCTTGTACAAGCTGTGCTGGCTTCCCCAGTATTGTGTACTGTCTTTCCCTTCATCCAAATTACCACTTAACTCTTGCCTATTTAGTGTTTTTCCTTCCCCAACCCTCCTCTCCCTTGGAGACACTCCTTTTTAAAGAAGTAACATCAATCTTGACAAGCCCCTGACTGACTTCTACACATCATTGGCTGTAGTGATTTAGCTTTTTTGCTTTGTTTTGTTTTTAATTCTACTTCCATCTTAATTTTTAAAAAGCTGACTGAACTCACAAAGGCAGAAAGCCACAATTTTTTTTTTAATGGGAACTTCCTTGTTTATTTTTAGCATTTTCCTTACCAAACCAAAAACCAAACCTTTACCACCGATTTGATTCTGACTCATTTTGACCATATAAGACAGAATAGAACTTCCCCCTAAGGTTTGGAAGGAGTGGCTGGTGGATTTGAACTGCTGCCCTTTTCATTAGCAGCTAAGCTCTTAACCACTGTGTCACCAGGGATTCTGTTCCTTACTAAAACCACTTTCCTTACTGCTTAATGATAATTCCTGAAATCCCCCACTGCACATTTATTATAAACCTGCTCAGACTATGTCCTGCATCCACTTTGTTATAGTTTTCCACTGTTTGGTTTGAGCAAGTCAAGTATCCAAAATGTCCAAAATGAACCCATTAGGTTGCTGAGTCTATTTATTAATTCATTGTCTTTATTGAATTTATTTTTTCTCCCATTTTCCTAGTTATTCACTATTTTATGAATCCCATTTTTTTTTTTTTATTGCTACTTCTCTTCTTTTAATCTGATACTTTTTGTCATCTGAGAGATGACATCACTAATGCAGAAAAATGACATTTAGAGGTAATTTAGAGTACTTGTTATGAGCCTGGAACATGGAGCTAGACCTTGTTTGAAACTTGGTTTTAATGCTTAAGACCACTGTAACTTGCAAGATTTATTTATTCTTCATGAGTTGAACTTGGAGAATTTATTTACCCTCTCTGAACCTCCATTCTTGGGGAATCTCATCCATGCAGGAGGGTGTCAGGAAAACAAGTACTTAAGGTTCTCAAATGGCTCATAAGTCCAGTTCTGATGAATTTGTGGTTTTCTTTACTCCAGTATGGTGGATTCAACCTTTGAGCCCATTGAGTTGGACAGCTTTTGAGGTAGCCAAGGGGGCTTCACAGGGGCCAGTCCACTTCTGCTGAAGGGAGTTACCTTTCCACGCCTTGAGAAGAACCTAGTCACCAAACTGGAATGGATAGAGGACACCTTTGTCTCAGTCAGGCTCCTCAGGTGAGTGTACCTGTGGAGAGAAGACAGAGGCATCTGAAGGACCAGCAAATATTTAGTAACGTGAACATCTCCAACCTCATGGAGGGAAGGAGGTTAGTCATAATTAAGGCAGGCTATGTTGGTCGTGTTGGGGTTATCTAATAAAGTGTGCTCATATAATAGCTCAACAGGACTAAGATCTAATTTGCCTCTAGGGATGGATTGAACTCTCAGGAAGGCCAAAGCCAGAACATTTTTCCATATCAATTTGATCTCTTGGCACAACTTTGCTAGGTGTCTCCCCAAAGTCTGGTTAGCCCACTGTACTTTGCAGCTGGACTGGCATCTCCAGGCTATCTGTAAGTTCCAATTAATGTCCTAGTCTGTTGCCACCAGTTGTACCACCAAGTTCACAAAATGGGGCCTGTTGTTGTTGCCAATAAGATGGGAAGCCAAATCAAGGGTTGACTTCATTTAGAAGGTGTTTCACAAACTCATCATTATCATCATAGTGACCCTATAGGGTCACTATGAGTCGCAATCGACTCACGGGAATGTTTTTTTTTTTTTTTCCACAAACTCAATTGCCTTTTCAGTTCTGCAAGGAAAAGCTTCAACCCAATTAGTTAAAAAAAAAAAAAAAAATTAGTGAAGGGGTCAATAAAGACTAGAAGGTATTTGTAATTGCCAGGAGCTCAAGACATCTCAGTGAAATCAACCTGCCAGTTGTCTCTAAGCATTGCCCCAGTTCACTGGACTCCTGGGGGCACTTCAGCAGTGTTCTTGGGATTATTCACACAGGAGGGGCAGCTCTTTACCACTTCCGAAATAGTGGTGTTCACCTTTGATCCAATTAAATGTCTCTTAACCCAGTAATATAATTGTATCAAAAGCTTATTGCTCTGTCCTGCTGCATTCTAAGGGGTCTGTGTCATTTTCCTCTAGGCTTGGTGCAAAAGCTTCGCAATACATCTGAATTTTGGAATCTAGATGTCTCAAAAACCAACCATGCCCAAAAAACCTAGGTGCTATCTCCAGTTGGTCAGGGCCGCCAGCCTGCAGATAGCATCTTGTTGGACAGGGAAGAATTCTCGCTCTGCACATGTGAATTTAAAACTCAGATAAATCACCTCCTTTTGGTAGACCTGAGCATTTTACTTCTGAGACCTGATACGCTACATTTCCTTAACAGTTTGAAATTCTATGGTATTCTGGAGGCAAGCATACTCACTATGGCTAGTGATGAGTAAACATACTGGAGGAGTATACCATCGGTCAGGGTCAATTGTCTCAATTTCTTAGCTACAGTAGGCCCGAAAGGAGTGGGGCCACTTTTAAACCCCTAGGGAAAGACCTGTCTGCAGAGTTGTTGCTTTTGTACATTATCCAAGTCTTTTTACTCAAAGGCAAAGGCTTCCTTTTTTTTTTTTTTTCTTCCACTCAGATGCAGAAGAATGCATCTTTCAGATCCAGTACAGTGAATCTGGGAAAACTGGGCACCAAGGTAAAAAGCAGGGTATATGGGTTAGAAACTGCAGGGTGGACCATGACTTTTACCTGACTGATGGCTTGCAGATTCTGAACAAACTGGTATTCTCCGTTTTTCTTTTTCTCTGGCAGGATGGGGGTGTTGAACTGTGACTGATACGGTCTAAACAGTCTGTGTTTTGTGTATCTGGTGATAATTTTGCCCATACTTCTCAGGCCTCTGCCCAGATGGGGTATTGCTTACGTGGAGGGGGAACTATGCCAGGTTGGGGCTCAACTGCCACCAGGGAAACATTTTTGGCACATGCTGGCACCTTGTTGGTCCATACCAATAACCACAGGACCAATGCATGCTTGATGTTTGGCCCTACTGATCCATGGTAGTGTCCTTCCATGCAGTAATTGGTGGGTGACTGTGTGGTAGGGGCCATCTGCACTCACCATCCATTCTGTGCTTGCAGTTTGCACAAATTTCTTTTCAGCAATGGAATTGGACAATCAGACATGTAGAGAAAAGAATGGGTTAATGACTTTCCTTGTATACAGCAGGTTAGAGGCTGGAAGAAGGGATGGTTCTTCTCTTACCTGAGACTCCCACACTGACACAGTTTTTTTTGTTGGAGCTGTCTTTTTCAGGCTCAGGACAGAGTGGTTTGCTCTGGTATCCACTAGAAACTGTACAGTCCCCCCCCTCACACAGAGCTTCATTATAATCAGTGGCTCAGGTGGGAGAATTTCCTCCAGTCCTACTCAGAATGTTTACCATTGGCATCATGGCCCACTAGGCAACCCCATGCTCTTTCTTACCTCTGGGTAAGAATTTAGGGCTTCTTTCTTCCAATATCCTCTCTCTTTGTACTAGGTGCACTGGTCTCCACTTAATGGGGGTCAGGGCCTTCCACCCTCCTCTCTCTTCAGGTGCCCTCCTCTTCTTGAGCTTCCAGGAAACAGGTCATTTCCCTCAAAGGCATTGTCTAGGAACGTGGCCTTTCTCTTCTGATCAGTGATTTTTCTCTTTTCCTCTTCCTGATCCCGATAGGAATATAACTGGCAGGCAAGCTCAAAAATACAAGATCCCTAACTCCACAACTTCCTGAAGTTTTGGAGTTTTCTCTGTGTATCCTGGGCACTCTGATAAAAATCATATTCATGATGTCAGGAATTTTAAGATTCTCAAGGTCTGTGACTGTCTAAATGTCTCATACACACACATTATACACTCACACCACTTAATTAGTTGCACCAACCTAATAACTGACACCTAGAGCCTTTTATACCCTCAAGAGTCAATTCCTGCTAATTCTCGGGACTCTAACCCCCTAGGAATTATCCTCTTATTTACCAAATAAACCCAAATATCTAGAGCCTTCAATGCCCTCAATGGTTAATTCTTCCTGCTTCTCAGGACTCATCTACAGTCTAATGTAGGTATTTACCAAATAATCCAGGTATGTTTTGTATCTCTTATGAAGTCTTTGTTGGGTCCCAGAAAAATCATCTTTCAGGGCTATGAGAAGGTCTCTGGGAGAAATCTCCTAGTGGCACCAGACATCCGACTGGTCTGTTGTCCAATACACCTCTGGAACTGAGCAGATGACCCTGGCTGGCTCACCAGAAATGTTGCCGGGTGGAAACTTCAGATTCTGCTCAGCTCAACTCAGAACAGCCAATAAACAATAAACCAAAGTAGAAGAGTAGGAGAGTAGAAACGTACCTTTATTTCACTGTGCAAGGAAGGGAAAGAGTTGGGGCTGCTGTTGCCAAGACTGCTCAGAGAGGGTGAGGGGAAAGGTTGCTTATAAGAGGTTTACAAGTAGAAAGCTCATACAACGTACATCAGCAACATTATTAACCATACTACACAGCTGCAATAGGTTTACATATAACTTCATACTTCACATGTTCAGAATATGGTCGTTAAACTCCACCTAGAGGTACGGGTATTACTATATATGAGAGCTAAAAGGCTGTCTTGGATGTTATCATAGTGCCTAAACTTATTTATTTTTGTCAATTTCATCTAGTTTTGGAAAGCAATTAAGGAGAGGAGAACCAGCATTTTAATGTAAAGCTATGGGGCATGCCAAGCAGAGGAAAAAGATTCTCATGTAAAGCTAGGAGCAGGCCAAGCAAGCTGCTCAAGGAAGTGGAATTTTCCCAAGCCTGGGATGCTGTCTTATCATGACCATCTTAGCTTTCTAACTGCTTCAAACTTTCAAAAATATTTATGCTCACAGTGCAAAAAACATGCATTTTTTCCTTATATTCCACTGAACTATTTATATTCAAATTTCATTAGCTACGCAGGGGATTTTCATTCATGATCCTTAATGAAGGAAATAATTTAGACTCTAAGAGCTTCAATAAAACTAGAAACTTTGAAAAGAAAAAAAAAAGTACATGATAAAATTTGAGGAGTAACATGGAGCAACTGTGTCCATAAGGCAAGATAGATGCATCCTTGCCACATCACATTCCTTACCTTAATTAGAAATGCAGCACAGAGTAAATCGTGGGATTATCTCATTTTGCCTCTCATAATTAGGGTGAACATAAGTCAATGAAAATATAGTGCATAATAAATATTGACCAAAGTTCAGGAAAGCCAAACCTGTGAAACAGAGGTAGTAAACTTAACTCATCATAGAATAGCCTGTTACCCAAGGAAATGCACAAAAAATAATTGAACAAACATTTTAAAAAGTTTTTCATATAGATAAGAAAAGATAACAACCCGTGAAACAAAAACACAAACAAAAAAGATAATTATTAAATAAGAACAACTAGTAAGGAAGGAATTTCAAACCTGGAAGCAACTCTGGAAGACCTCAAGAAATTTATCTTAATTTGTGTACAGATCAGAATGTACTCCAATTAAGATAAATTTCTTAAGGTCTTCCAGAGTTGCTCCAGGTTTGGAATTCCTTCCCCTCTCCTAGATCTAGGCAAAATGGGTTGATTACAACAAATTCAGATGCAGACCTGTACCTGTGGATTGCTAAATTGCAAATTATGTTAACATATTTACATGTGAATGTAAAGCCATTAATAAGAAAAGACTGGATCTCCAAAATCTAGGATGGGGACATCTGAGCAAATTTAGATAACTTGATACTTCGCATCCTTACACTTCACTGAGACTCCTTGCAATCTGGCCTGAACCTGATACTCCCTTCAGAAACTATGAAGGCTAAAACAAAACGCAAATGCTTACGCAAACACACGTACATAAATGCAAGAACTGATGCTGCAAAGCTTATTCTAATAGTTGAAAAAGCACCAGGGTCATTGTAGCTCCTCTTTTGTACCTAGTACCTAGTAACTTTTTCTACTTATATATCCACTCTTTGCCTGGTGGTGCATTGGTTAAGAATTTGGCTGCTAACTAAGAGATGAGCATTTCAACTCTACCAGCTGCTCCTTGGAAATCCTATGGAGCAGCCCTACCCTGTCCATTAAGTTTTCTATGGCTCAGTATCGACTCAATGGCAAAGTGTTTTGTTTGATAGCACATTCTCAAAAAAAAAAAAAAAAAAAAAAAACCCAAATGCACTGCTGTTGAGGAGATTCCGACTCCTAGTGACCCTATAGGACAGAGTAGAACTGATGCATAGGGTTTCCAAGGCTGTAAATCTTTGCAGAAGACAACGGCCACATCTTTCTCCCATGGAGTGGCTAATGGGTTTTTACCACCCACCTTTCAGCTAGCAGCATAACAATTTAACCACTGCACCACTATGGCCCCAACACCTTCTCCTGCACTATAAAGTTTACTTAATTAGTATGTTTGTGATCCATCTCTTCCCTTCAAGGCAGGCAAAGGTTTTTACTCTTTTGTTCATCAATGCATTTAGAAGAGAGACTGACACATAGAAGGAAATTCATAGATATTTGTGAAATATGTTTTTGCTCACTGTACCCTATGGAGGCACACAGACAAGGTTTGAAGCCCATGATGAAATTTATAGGAGCCACATGATGGGGTAAACTGTGTTTTTTTCCATGTCCTATATACGGCATATTTTACATCTTTGTTCCTCAAGCTATATTTCAAGGGATTCAACAGTGGAGTAACCAGGGTGTAAAATATGGAAGCTAATTTATCAATTTCAAAGGAATGACTGGACTTGCGTTGCACCTACGTAAAAATTAAAGTCCCATAGAACAAGACCACCACGGTCAGGTGGGATCCACAGGTGGAGAAGGCCTTGTACCTGCCCTCAGCTGAGTTCATCTTGACAATGGTTACAACAATGAGCAGGCAAGAAACAAAAACTATTAGAAGGGATGAAATCAAATCAATAGCTGCTGAGGTGAGAATGATCAATTCAATTTCAAGTGCGTTTGAGCAGAGCAGAGACACTAAGGGAGGACGGTCACAGTAGAAAAGGCTGAAGACATTGTAGCCACAGAAGGATAAATTAAAAAATCTTTATGGTGGCAAGAAGAGAAATAAATGCACTATAAAGATACAGGATTGCCACCAGCACCAGTAACACCCTTTGTGACATGATGACTGTATAGATCAGAGGGTTACAGATGGTCGTTACAGATGGTCACATAGCGATCATAAGACATTGCTGACAGAAAGAATAATTTACTAATGACGAACAAGAGAAAGGAACCTAGCTGTATAGCACAAAAATAATAGGAGATTTTATTTTCATCCACAACAAAATTTACTAACATTTTGGGTCCAAGGGCTATTGGATAACCAAGATCAGTGATAGCCAGGTGTCTGAGAAAAAAGTACATGGATGTTTATATCTTGGATGATGATGCCCAAGTTGCCCACCACTGAGGTCATGTAGATGATGAGGAACAGCCCGAACAATGGAGCCTGCATCTCTGGGCAGTCTGTGATTCCCATCAGAATGAACTCATTCAGCACTGTTAGATTGTGTTTCTCCATCTTGGTCTACCAGGAAACCTATTCTGGATAGAGACATCAGCATAGTCAATAGGTTTATGTAGTATCATCTGGTGGATTTTTAGTATACAAAGGCAAGATGCTAAATGAATAAGATAAATCCAAACTTTCCATCATAGATATATGAAGGTAAACCCACCTCCCACAAATAAAGCATAGATACCTGAAGAGAGAGATGGAAAGAGAGAGAAAGAAATAAGGAGAGAAAGAGAAAGCTAACTTGTTATCAACTGGGGAAAATTTGCTCCCCAAAGAACGTTTGTCAATGTCTGGGACATTTTGAACGTCACTACTAGGAGAAGGGTCCTATAGGTATCTAATGGAGCCCTGGGATGTTACTAAACATTCTACTACATACAGCATAACTCCCCACAATAACAAAATTTCTAGTTCACAATGTCACTAGGGGGAAGATGAGAAATCCTGATATAGATATACATAGAGATATAGATATAAATGTAGATGTAGCTATAGATGCAGGTAAAGATATAGGTGTAGGTAGGTGTACATGGAGGTGTATGTGTATGTGTACATGTACTTGTAGGCACATGTGTACATGTACATGCAAACATACATACAGATGCAGATGCACATGCATGTACATATACATGTATCTGTACCAGTACACATACATATACAGGGACACGTACACATACACACACACACACACACATATATATATATACATAGATGGGATCCCTGGTAGAGCAGTGATTGGTTAAGAGCTTGGCTGCTAACCAAAAAGCTGGCTTTTCTACTCTACCAGCCGCTCTTTGCAATCTCTATGGGGAAGCTCTACTTTGTTTTACAGGGTCTCTATGAGTTGGAATTGAATTGATGTCAATTTATATATATATATATATATATATATATATATATATATATATATATACGCATAGATATAAGAAGCAAAAATTTAAAAAATTTTAGATGTTAGACATATGAATGATTACTAAACTTTCTGTCATTTAGTTCATGACAACCACATAATGACATTTACAAAATTATAATACATATGTTGATTATAAAAATTTTAAACTGGAAAGTCCCAGAATGTTTGGAAATATTCAATATGCCTTACTTCAAAACATAGTCCAATAGAAGTCCTTGTGCCACAGATGGTACAGACTGAAACAACATCCTTGACAGGTATTGAACACATGTCTTGCCAGGGGAAAATCTAATAGATCCTGGTGGGGATTACTGGTCTTTATACAGGGGAATAGCCAAGGTGGTAGACATATGCAGATATAGTCTCTGTTATTCCTCCACTTAGGGCTTATAGAGTAAGATACCTTAAGTTCTTTATCTACACCAGCGAAATGACCACTTCCTTTCAGGATTGTTGAAAAAATAAATGAAGATTAAATGTTTCAATGTGTTTAAGGTATCAGGACATAACTCTCAAATATCAAAATACAGAGTTTTTATTGTTTTTAAAATCACAATAGCAAGTTATCTGAAAGGAGTTTTCTTTACATATGTATCTGTAAATTCTTCTAGTGTGACCTAGCTTCTATGTCAGGATTAAGACGATGAGTAGGTTGAGTAGTGCCTTATCCATGTAGCTGACCAGAGCCCTTCCCTCCCCCATCATCAAGTCCCTGACTAAAATTGGACCATCATTGTGCCAGGCTTCTGGATTATATATCTTCTACTTCACTTAAAACATTTTAATATAAGTTGATTGACTGGTAACCTAAAGATCAGCAGTTGGAAACCACCAGCTGCTCTGCAGTAGAAAGATGTGGCAGCCTGCTTCCTTAGAGATTTACAGCCTTGGAAATGCTTTGGGGTCACTGATGAGTCAAGATTACCTTAAAGGCAGTGCGTTTTAATATAAATTTACTTAAAATATATCCTAACCTAGGAGTATTTTCATTGTAACTAACATATAATAAGTTGTTTATAACAAATCAGATATATTTTCTCACGAAAAATTTACAATAGTGAGACAAAATTTGAGCAAATGGAGAGAAAGGGAGGTCACTGTCATTGATTTTATAAAATGAAGTTTCATTAAAAAATTCCATCTGGATAAAGAAATCCTCTAGTCTCAACTATCATATAGTGCATAATGCATATAAACTTAAGTATATTAAATTTAAATGTATGCACATATCCCTAACAAACCACACATTAAAAAACAAATGCCAGAGAAGGATGAGGATGGCAGTTTACAGTAAGAGAATAAATGGTTTGAAATGATACTACTTACAATGAAAATAGCAGGACCAGCAGCCTCTGAGTCAGGAATAATCAAGCAAGTAGAAAAACACAATAGTATCATATTAAATAATAAAACGGTTACAGCGGAAATATACTGTCTCATATAAAACACTGCTGAAAAAGTTGTGACCTACGCCGACACAATGCCTATGTCGGAAAAGCAACTATTGGTCTCTTCCTGACTAGACAAAGAAGCATGAAGAAAACTGAAGACTTAAGCAATTAGTCCAAAGAACTAATGGGCTGCTTGACTCCCAACATCCTCCAACCTGAAACCAGAAGAACTAGATGGTGCATGGCTACCACTACTGACCACTCTGTCCAGGATCACAATAGAAGGTTGGGGGCAGAATGGGTTAAAAAATGTAGGACAAAATTCAAATTAAACAACAACAAAAAGACCAGATTTACTGGTTTGAAAGAGGCTGGAGAAACCCCTGAGACTATTACCCTAAGACAACCTTCTAACATGAAACTGTAGGCACTCCCAGAGGACAGCTTTCAGCTCAATAACAGGTGGAGCTGTTAAGTTAAACAATAACATCTATGAAGGACGTACCCCTTACAACAATCAACTATAGGAGACCAAAAGGACAAGAAGGCGGGGAGGGACAGGAAAGCCTGCCTAATGGAAACAGGGGAGCCAGGGAGGAAATGAGGAGAGTGCTGACACATTTTGTGTAAGAATCTTTGGAAAATTAATTTGCTATGTAAACTTTTGCCTAAAGCAAAACAAAATGTTTTTTTAAAAAAAAAAAAAAACAGTAATTGTAATATCAGTAGATATTACAATTAGGAAACCAACTATCTTCAGTGAATGCAATAAAAGCAATGTAAACCTTGTTTAGTTGCAATAGTGAAAGGGTGAAGAAAAAAAGTTCTTATATTGGGTAAGTACTGCTTTTCCTATAAGGTAAGGGAAGATAAGAGGACTTCCTCTCGTCAGCTTTGGAGTTCCATGGAGAACACCAGATTATTTTCCATAGTTCACAATGTTTGTTGAGTATTTAATTCTCATTCTATAAAGCTGTATTCTTTGAGAAAATTATATCTTCTTTCTGCCAGATTCCACTGGAAATGAAAGAATATGGTATATGATACACTATTATGGTCAAACTAGCTACTTAGAAGTTTCCTAAGCTCCAAAAATTGCTTTTCACATCTCAACAAGAAGTGTGAGATGGAAATGTATCTGTTTCCTCATCAAGAGATTAGCAAAAATGCACGTTTAAACAGTTATTTAAATATGCATTAAATATTAAATTACACTTGAGAGGGACATAAGAAGGGCCTAGGGTCACTATATAGCTAAGGCTTTTGAAGGACATCAACAATGGTGACTGAATACCTGAACTTCATAATTCTGCTACAGTATTTTTTAATACTGCCTTTACTATCATATATGAGCTCTATTATTCATATAGTTAGAACACCTGGATGGCACAAACAGTTAAGCACTCAGCTACAAACTGAAAGGTTGGGGGATCGAGTCCACTCAGAGGTGCCTTGGAAGAAAGATGTACTTCTGCAAAGCCACAACCATTGAAAGACCTATGATCACAGTTCTCTGATACACATGGGGTAGTTCTGAGGCAAAATTGACTCAAGGACTCTTTTTTTTTTTTAATATATCTTTGCTTTTGTTTCTTTTTTATTCGTATAGTTATTTATATAAAGTAAAATACTGTTTAGACTTATAATGCTAATGTTTCATAGGTGCTTATGAGGATTTAGCCTCTGAAACAAAGTGTGAATATTTGGAAAAAAAAAAAAATGGAAGAAAAAGGAAGAGGCATTCTAGTCTCAGGCAATATTGAAAAGTAGAGTACACAGACCTGACTCAGAAATCCTAATATTTTACAATGAGTTTGCCATTGAATAACAGTGAGCCCATACAAATATCACTGAAACATTCTGGGTATTACTAATACATAGAGATAGTCTATCTTTTTACCTGTAATGAAGTCCCTTTATTGACTCCCCCATGTGTTTCTTAACGTGGTATACTGAGAAGAATTTATGGCATTTTTTTTCACCCATGGAGATTCTCCCTGAGGAGATGACAAGCAATTTCTTGATTGTTCCTAAAACACTTGAAAGCTTTACAAAATTCTAGGGGTTGCCTGTTAATTGTCCAGGACAATTTGTATTCACCAGTAAGCAAGTGTGTATACATGCTTGTATTTATCTATTTCATATATTCTTGCATTTTACTTTTGTTAACTTTCCCTTTTGACCACACAGGGCTCTGGATTAAAATATTGTGTCTATGTAACAGAACTATCAATATACTCCATTTCTACAGTGTTCTCTTCAAATGGATGACAAAATAAAGAAGTGCCTAAACACTTTCTTATTAAATTATTTAAAAGACTTAAATGGAATAAAATGAATGTATTGTGCATATGTGAGCTATCACTTCCTAGTTTGCTGTTGTTATTGTTGCTGTTTCTGCTATAGTCCAGGGCTATTTGTTCGTTAGCTTTGTTTCCCACCTCAGGAACAGAAATGTTACCCTTGCTTCTCATTTCATGGTCAATTACCATCATCAGTCTGCTTAAGAATGTTGCTTCTTTGTTTTATTTTCCTTTATTATATTTCAATATTATATGTTTTTCCATCCTGTCCAATCCTCATTCCAAAACATCTTTCTTGCCTTCATACATACCTGGCTGTGCCTCACATATGCTCTACCGTATCAATACACCCTTGTGTCTTAGGCTGAGTTCTCTAGAGAAGCAAAACCAGTAAAGCGTATAAATATTTATATATATACATAAAGAGGTTTATATCAAGGGAATGGCTGTAGAGGCTGGAATGTGCCAAGTCCATGGGTCAGGATAGAGGTTTCTCCTGATTTATGTAGATTCAGGGGCTGGGTACCCCAACATCTGCAGGTCAGACAACAGGACTCTTGCTCATGGGCTGAAGTTCTGTGACTCCCAAGATCAACAGGCAAGACTTCAAGCAATCTGCTGGATCAAATTCCCAAGATCCAGAAGTCTGCAGGATCCAGAGCGAGGAAAAGCCAACAAACCTTGCCAGAATGTCTACTTAGATTTCATGCAAGCCACATGTATCAACTGGTTAGCTACTCACAGCAGATCCCATCATGGAGGTGATCACAACATCACAGGACTGCCATACCCCTGAGAATCAGCCCAGCCAAGTTGACATACAACTTTAACTGTCACACCTTGTAAAGTGTGATATTTTATGTGTAATATTTTATTATGAATATACATTTATCATGCTATAAATCTTCTTGATACATTTTAAATGTAATGTACCATTTATGCTTTTTTTGCTTATTTTGTGATATAGAACGTATATATATGTATATATACATGTATTATATATACAATTTTTTTTCAATGTTTACACACTCACTACTAAATGGAAATTTGTCAGTTTGAACCCACAAGCCATTATGGGGAGAAAAGTCCTGGCCATCTGGACCCATAAAGATTACAGCATAGTTAACCTTTGGGGCATTTCTACTGTGTCTTATAAGCTGAGAATGTGAATCTCAGCTGACTCAAAGACATCTAAAAAAACAAAAATTGTTTACTGATAGATATTTTGTTGTCTCCAACAGAACAGTGTCTGACATTCTTGCTTTGTGCATGTCATCAGCAAAGACCAGTTTCTGGAATCGTACATCATATTTGGTGAAATAGAGGACCAAATGGAATGAAGGAAACCCTCCATGAGCTGGATTGACACAGTGGCTATAACAATGGACACAAACATACCAAGGATTGTGAGGAGAGCACGGGGCCAGGCAACGTTTTGTTCTGTTTTCCATAAGGTCACCATAAGTTGTCAACTCAAGGGCAGATAACAACAACGACTTTTTGAGATGGACTTTTTTCACTTCACATGACTCTATTCAGGATCCTCCTCACTGTTGCGTGCATCATTAATTTGTTTCTTTATTGCTGAGTATTATCTCATGTATGGATTTACTACAATTTGCTTAACAATTTACCCATCGAAGGATATGTTGGGTTGTTATCAGTTTTTAGCTATTATAAGTAAAGTTTCTATGAACATTTTTCTCTTTCTTTTTTTTTTTTGTGATTTAGGTGAAACTTTACAGAGCAAATGAGTTTCTCATTAGACAGTTAATACATAAATTGCTTTGTGACACTGACTGACAACGTTGTGAAGTATTAGAACTTTTCCTTTCTTCACCCTAGGCTCTCTGTTTCCATTCATCCACTTTTCCTGTCTCTTCCTGCCTTCTCATCTTTGCTTTTGGGCTGGTGTGCCTATTAGCCTTCTATACATGATTGCACTATGAATTATGTCCCTCAAGTGTGTTATTCTGGCCCCAGAGACCTGTTGAATCTCTGGCTGAACGATGAGCCTCATGAGTGACTACAGTGCTGAGTGTATAGTATGTCCACGGGCAATACCCTTGGGGTTCTCCAGTCTCTGTCAGACCAGCAAGGCTGGTCTTTTGTGTGTGCTTGTGTGTGTATGTGTGTGTGTCTGTGTGTGTGTGATGTTTAATTTTATTCTACATTTTTCTCCCATTCTGTCTGGGACCCTCTACTGCAATGCCTGTCAAAGCAGTTGGTGGTGGTAACCGGGCACTTTCTAGTATTTCTTCACTCAGTCTGGTGGAGATTGTTGTAATTGTGGTCCCTTAGTCCTTTGGACTAATCTTTTCCTTGCGTCTTGTCTTCTTCATTCTCATTTGCTCCAGTCAGGATGGGTTCAGTAGATGTATCTTTGATGGCCACTCATGTGGTTTTAAGACCCTAGTCTCTACTCACCACAGTTGAATGTAGAATATTTTCTTCATAGACTATGTTATGCCAATTGAGCTAGATGTACCCTGAGATCATGGTTTCCTGCCCTCAGCACAGTAGTTAAGTCTCTCAGGGCATTTGGATGTCTGTGAAGCTTCTACAACGTTGCACTCGTCAAGTTATGAGGACTTACCCACTATTGTGTACTGTCTTATACTTCACCAAATTTACTACTTATCTACTAATTTGTGTATGGGTTCTTGTATGACCATAGGTTTCGTTTCTCCGGGATAAATATCTAAGTGTGAGCTGTTTTAGTTTTGACAAATTCAAATTTATTGGTTTGTACTTTTCATCAGTGTATTTGCATGTAACAATAATTCAATAGATTTCATTTTTGAGTGGCATTCATTTTCTTGAACATACCACAGTTTATTCATTCTCAAGTAGGTAAACAGTTGGATTGATTCTAGTTTTTGAATATTACAAATAAATTTGTAATGGACATTTGTATACATGTCTTTGTAAGGAAAAATCCTGTCCATGCCTCTTTTTAGATATATATGAATAAAACAGCCCAATTTTATGGCAAAACTGGTTAGCTTTCTGAGACCCTGATGTTTAAAACAAATTATTTTTAATATATTTGTATCATTTTAATTTTCCACTAGCAGTTTATGACTATTCTGGCTCCTCCACATACTTACCAACTATCTGATATTCTAATAGATGTAAACAGTTATATCATTAATGTTTTAACTTGAAATTCATTAATTAAGAGTGATGCTGAGCATTTTTATATGATTTTTTGCCAGCTGCATATTTTCTTTGGATAAGGTATTGTTCATTTTTATAACCATTTTTGTAGACCGTTTCTTTCCTTTTTCTTTTTTTTTCAGTTTTGAAAACTCTGTATATATTATGGATACAACCCTTTGTGAGATATATTATTGGAAAATATTTTCTCCCAAAATATAACTTGTTTTTATATGTGTCTTTTGAAGAGCAGAAGTTTTAAAATTTGTGCGGTAAAACGTTTTATGAATTTTGCTCCTCATGATTGTTGTAGGTGACTGTGCTGATATAATGGAATTCCACATGTGGACGGATGGCTTTCAAAAACAGAAGTTTATTCTCTCACCATTTACCCTTTGCTGTTGAGTCAATTCTGGCTCATCTCACAGTTTAGGAAGCTAGAAATTCGAATTCAGGACACCAGCTCCAGGGGAAGGCTTTTTATCCCTGTTGGCTCTGGGGAAAGTTCCTTGTCATCAACCTTCCCCTGATCTAGGAAATTCTCAGCTCCTGGACTCCAGGTCTAAAGGATGTGCTCCATTACTGGTGATTCTTTCTTGGTGGCATAAGGTCCTACTCCTTTCTGCTCCTTTTACGCTTTTATACCTTAAGAGAGATTCACTCAAAATACATCCTAATCCTGTAGGTTGAGTCCTTTCTCATTAACATAGCTATCTCAAATCCTGCCTGGTTAACATCATAGAGGTTAGGATTTACAACACATGCAATAATCACATCAGATCACAAAATGTTGGACAAGGACACTGTACTGGGAATCCTGGCCAAGCCAAGTTGAAGCATGTTTTGGGGGGACACAATTCAATCCATTACCAGTGTTTTATTTAAGAAATCCCCAGATATATCTACATAGTAAATGCCAACCCACTTAAAATTCAGACAGGCTTTTCTTTTTTTTTTTTTAAGTGACCACTAACCTGAAAGCAAAGTCACAAAGAAACGCTAAGTTAACTTTTTAATACTGTAACTCTGTTGAAGGCCCTATTAGATTTCACACATGTCATCTAAGAGTAAAAAGAGTTTCACCTCTTTCTTTCCAATCTGAATGCTTTCTATTTACTCATTTTTTAATGGCCTTATCATGTTTTCTAGAACATCCACTAAAAAGTCTGATAAATTTGGTAAGGGTAGATTTACATGTTGTGCTCCTGGTCTTCCTGAGAATTTATTCAATCTTTCATACCTGTGTGATGGCAGCTGTAGGTTGATCATGGGTGCACTCTATCAGTTTGAGGAAGATCCATGTTAATCTTGTTGGTAGATGTGGTTAGTTGCCCGTCGAGTCAGTTCTAATTCATAGCCACCGTATGTACAAAAGAATGAAACACGCCCAGTCCTGCATTATTCTCACAATCATTGTTATGCCTGAACTCATACTCGAAGCCACTGTGTCAGTCCTTCTCTTAATGGTCTTCATTTTTTTCACTGACATCCTACCTTATTGTTGCTGTTGTTAGGTGCCTTTGAGTTGATTCTGACTCATAGCGGCCCTATGTACAACAGAAAAAACACTGCCTGGTCTTGCACCATCCTCACAATTATTATGCTTGAGCTTATTGTTGCAGCCACTGTGTCAATCCACCTCATTAGTGGTCTTCCTTTTTGTTGTTGTTGTTGTTGACCCTGTACTTTACCAAGCGTGATGTCCTTCTCCAGGGACTGATCCTTCCTGATAACATGTCCAAAGTACATTAGATGAAGCATCACCGTCTTTACTTGCAAGGAGCATTCTGGTTGTACTTCTGCAAGCCGGATTTGTTCATTCTTGTGGCAGTCCAAGGTATATTCAATGTTCTCCCCCAACTTCACAATTCGAAGCAATTCAAAGGCGCCCATTTTTCGTTGTTCTTCTTTATTCACTGTCCAGCTTTTGCATGCATATGGCACAATTGAAAACACTATGACTTGGGTCAGACAGACCTTAGTCTTCAAGGTGACATCCTTGCTTTTCAACACTGTAAAGAGGTCTTTTGCAGCCAATTTGCCCAATTCAATGCATCATTTGATTTCTTCACTGCTGTTTCCATGCCTGTTGATTGTGGATCCAAGTAAAATGAAATCTCTGATAATCTCAATCTTTTCTCCATTTATCAAGATGTTGGCTACTGGTCTAGTTGTGAGGATTTTTGTTTTCTTTATGTTGAGGTGTAATCTATCCTGATGGCTGTGGTCTTTGATCTGCATCAGTAAGTGCTTCAAGTCCTTTTTCACTTTCAGCAAGCAAGAGAGTGTCATCTGCATATAGTAGATTGTTAATTAGCCTTCCTCCAATCCTGATGCCCCATTCTTCTTCATATAGTCCACCTTCTCAGATTATTTGTTCAGCACACAGATTGAATAGGTATGGTGAAAGATATAACCCTGACACATCTTTCCTGGCTTTAAACCATGCAGTATTCCCTTGTTCTGTTTGAACGACTGCCTCTTGGTCCATGCACAGGTTCATCATGAGAACAATTAAATGTTCTGGAATTCTCATTCTCCATAACGTGATCTATAGTTTGTCATGATCCACACAGTCGAATGCCTGAGCATAGTCAATAAAAGACAGGTAAATATCTTTCTGGTATTTTCTGCTTTCAGCCAGGATCCATCTAACATCAGGAATGATGTCCCTGGTTCCATGTCCTCTTCTAAATCTGGCTTGAATTTTTGGCAGTTCCCTGTCGATATACTCCTGCAGCTGTTTTTGAATGATCTTCAGCAAAATTTTGCTTACATGTGATATTAATGATATTGTTGGGTAATTTCTGCTTTCAGATGGGTCACCTTCGTTGGAGATAGGCATAAATAAGAATTTCTTCCAATTGCTTGGCCAGTAGCTGTCTTCCAAATTTCTTGGCATAGATGAGTGAGCACTTCCAAGGTTGTAACCCTTTGGTATTTCGTCAATTCCTGGAGCCTTATTTTTCATCAGTGCCTTCAGTGCAGCTTGGACTTCTTCCTTCAGTACCATCAGATCCTGAACAAATATTACCTCCTTAAATGGTTGAACATCACCGAATTCTTTTGGTATTGTGACTCTGTGTGTTCCTTCCATTTTCTTTTGATGCTTTCTAGTAATATAATATTTTCCCTGTAGAGCCTTCAGTATCGCAACTTGAGGCTTGAAATTTTTCTTCAGTTCATTCAGCTTGAGAAATCCTGAGCATGTTCTTTCCTTTTGGATTTCTATTTCCAGGTCTTTTTACATATCATCATAATACTTTACTTTGTCTTCTCGAGCTGCCCCTTGAAGTTTTCTGTTCAGCTCTTTTACTTCATCATTTCTTCCTTTTGCTTTAGCTACTTGACCTTCAAGAGCAAGCTTCAGAGTCTGACTTCCATTTAGGTCTTTTCTTTCTCTCCCATCTTTTTAGTGACTTCTTGCTTTCTTTATCTATGATGCCCTTTGTGTCATTCCACAACTTGTCTTACCTTTGGTAATTAGTATTGAAGACATCAAATCTACTCCTGCAATGGTCTCTAAATTCATGTGGGATATACTCACGGCCATACTTTTGCCTTGTTCTGACCTATAATATTGAGCTTTTCCATCATCTGTTTCCACAGACGTAGTAGATGTAGTAGATTTAGTTCCTGTGAATTCCATCTGGAGAGGTCCTTGTTGGTGAAAAATGTTATTTTCAGTGAAGAAGCCGTTGGTCTTGCAAAATTCTCTCCTATGGTCTCTGGCATGGTTTCTATCACCAAGGCCATATTTTCCAACTACCATTCCTTCTTCTTTGTTTCCAACCTTTACATTCTAATCAGCAGTAATTATCAGTGCAAACTGATTGCATGTTCAATCAATTTCAGGCTGCAGAAGTTGGTAAAAATCTTCAATTTCTACATCTTTGGTCTTAGTGGTTGGTTCATAAATTTGAATAATAGTTATATTAACTGGTCTTCCTTGAAGGCAGGTGGATATTATCACTGACAAAGTTGTAGCGCAGGATGGATCTGGAAATGTTCTTTTTGGAGATGAATGCAAAGCCACTCCTCTTCAAGTTGTCATTCTTGGCATAGTAGACGATATGTTTGTCTGATTCAAAATAGCCAATACTAGTCCAATTCAGCTCACTAATGCTTAGGGGTTCTTACTACATGCACTTCACATTTCTATTATTAATGGGTGCTTGCAGCTGTTTCTTCACTTTTTCAGTCCTGCCACATCAGCAAATGAAGGTCCCAAAAGCTTGAATCCATCCACTTGATTAAGGTTGACTCTACTTTGAAGAGTCAGCTCCTTCCCAGTCATATTTTGAATGTCTTCTAACCTGAGGGGCTCATTTTCCAGCACTATATCAGACAATGTTCCACTGCTATTCTTACGGTTTTCATTGGTTAATTCTTTTCAGAAGTAGCCTTCCAGGTCCTTCTTCCTAGTCTGTCTTAGTCTAGAAACACAGCTGAAACCTGTCTGCCATGGATGACCCTGCTGGTATTTGAATACCAGTGGCATAGCTCCCAGTATCACAGCAACACACAAGCCCCCGCAGTACAACAAATTATACTTATCTTAAAATTTTTGTCTTTTTTGGATACCGGAAAAAAAAAAAAACATGCATTTTGAACCCGCTACTTCAAAACATTGTCTTATGAAAACCTATAATTATAGATGGTCCAGGATGGAACAGTCAACATATTAGACAGATTTTGAATAGATACTGTCATGAATTGAATTGTGTTCCCCCAAAAATATCTGTAAACTTGGCTAGGTCATGGTTCCCAGTATTGTATGATTGTCTACAATTTTATCATCTGATGTGATTTACACATGTTGTAAATCCTATCACTATGGTGTAATAAGTTGAATTAAAAAAAAAATTGCTTAGCAGCAGCTATAATGATGAGATTACAAGATTAGATTGTGTCTTAAGCCAATCTCTTCTGAAATATAAAAAGAGAGAAGCTAGCAGAGAGACATGGGGACCTCATACTAACATGAAAGCAGTGCCAGGAGCACAGCAAGTCCTTTGGACCGGAGGTTGTTGGGCTGACATGCTCTCAGGGCAAGGGAGACTGAGGACAAGGACCTTCCTCCAGAGCAGACAGAGAGAGAAAGCCTTCCCCTGGAGCTGGCGCCCTGAATTTGGGCTTTTAGCCTACTAATCTCTGAGAGAATACAATTCTCTTTGTTAAAGCCATTCACTTGTGGTATTTCTGTTATAGCAGCACTAGACGACCAAGACAGATTTATCATTTCATATATATGTATATATCTCTATATAGAGAGAGATAGAGATAAATTTATTACAATGGAGCTTATTTGTCTTTATACATGAAAACATCACCGGAGCTATATTTATATAGATAAAGCCTCTGCTATACCTTCATTCGTAATGCATACAAAGTGGTACTTTGGGCAAATAACATAAGTTATATGAATCTGCTTATCCCCACTTGAAAAATCATATTCCAACATTTTTTTGGCAGCGTTGTCAGGAAGTGTAAATGAGAATTAAAAGCTTGAATGTGTCTATGATACATGAAAATAACTGTAGTGTGTCCCTAGTATTATTTGTCTATCTACTTACCTACCTACATACCTGCCTGTTAGTGTGTCTCTCATCTGTCAATCTATCTATCACCTATCTATCTACCATCTTACCTATCTAGCTGTATATCTATCATGTATTTGTCTATCATCATCTATATTTTTTTGGATGTTGACAGTAATAACTTAAAATAATTTTTTTGTTACTGTTAATTGTTTTGATCTTTAGACTATGATTTAAGCTCTTTGTGATGATTTTCATGAATAGATTCATTATGACCCTGCCCTTGTAACTGACCCAGCCCCATATTCTGTAACACCAGTTCTATGACTGAAGCTTCCAAAAGTGCCATACTTTACATTACATTTTGTTTGTCTACTTAAATTATTTTCTCCTCCAATTGGACATTTGTATTATAACTGACACATTCTAATTTTTTTTTTTAACAAGCCAGATTCATATTTTTTTTCTTGTTGAGAAACCCAGGATATATGAAGAAATCTGAACAAATAGTGAAACATTGATCTCATAAACACTTCCTTGTAAAACAAACAAACAAAAAAAAAACCTCTGTTTTTTATGAAAAAAAAGTTCATAATCTCTCTATATGACACAATAGCATAGGAGAAAGGGAAAACATGCTGATGATGACATACATGTAACTTAATGGAAGTTATTAAAATCTGCCTGAACATGAAGCATCTTCCATTAAACATCGGAACTCCTATGTGCCAGGAGATGTCACAGATCAATTTAAGTATAATTTTTAAAAACTGCATCTGAATGTACCACAGATTTTTTTTAAAAATACAATAGCCCTACAGGTTAGGGTAACAGAATGGTTGGTTTAAAACTTTGTGAGCCCTGCCTATGTTCGTTCGATAAATCAATCGATCAATCTATCTATCTATATCTATCTATCTATCTATCTATCTATCTATCTATCTATCTATCTATCTATCTATCTATCTATCTATCTATCTATCTATCTATCTATCTATCTATCTATCTATCTATCATCTATCTATCATCTATCTATCATCTATCTATCTATCATCTATCATCTATCTGTCTGTCTGCCTGCCTGCCTGTCTGTCTATCTCTCTCTCTCTATCTCTTTATCTCTCTCTCTCTCCCTCTACCTCTCTATCCTTCTATCCCTCTGTACCTCTATCTCTCTACCATCTATCTATCTCTATCTCTCTATCATCTATCTATCTATCTATCTATCTATCTATCTATCTATCTATCTATCTATCTATCTATCTATCTATCTATCTATCTATCTATCATCTATCTATCTATCTATCTATCATCTATCTATCATCTATCTATCTATCTATCATCTATCTATGTATCTATCTATCATCTAATCTATCATCTATCTATCTATCATCTATCCATCATCATCTATCATCTAATCTATCTATCATCTATCCATCATCATCTATCATCTAATCTACCTATCTATCTGGCATATATCAATTCCTGAACACTATGAGCAGAGTAGTCTCTGAGTAAACTATTAGCAAACAAATGCAGAAATTAAATTTCATAGCATTAATTATAAAAATGAATACATGAAGTCCACATTTATCTCATATAAAACGTATTAGGAATAATGGTGGAAAGCAGACAGAATTGAACAAAAAATGTGGCCTTGAAAATGTCACTAAAACACTCTCAATATTAGTAAAACATGTTACCGCATAAAAATTTTTACCTTTTACCTGTATTTAACCTGTTTGACACCCCATGGGATTCTTAGCATGGCATAGTGGGAACAACTTGAAGCTTTCTCTCAGCATTTAAGGCTCTCCCTGAGGAGACACCAAGCAATGTGTTAATTATGTTTGAAGCACTTGAAAACTTCAGAACATATCTAGTGAGTCTGTTAATTTTCTAAATGATTTGTATTCACCAGTGATTTTCTTTTAGATATATCCATTCATTTATTCTCAGTTAACTTTCAACTTGTCCTGCCCAGGGAGCTGGATTAAAATATTTTACCTTTAGGACAGACCACTCAGTATTCCCCCATTTCCATAATGTTGTCATAAGGAATAAAATTAGCAAATTTCATCTTATGATATATCATTTCTTGGTGCTTTTTCTGTATTTTCACTTTTTTTATTATTATGCTTTAGGTGAAAGTTTACAGTTCAAGTTAGTTTCTCATACAAAATTTATACATATGTTTTTATGTGACCTTAGTTGCTACAAATATAATGTGAATGCACACACCCCCTTTCCGTTCTTGATTTCCTGTGTCTGTTCCACCAGCTCTTTCCCCTTTCTGCCTTCTCATCTCGCCTCCAGACAGGAGTTGCCCATTTAGTCTCATGTATGTACACGAACTAAGATGCACTCTCTTCACCAGTATTATTTTATGTTTTATAGTCCCGTCTAATCTTTGTCTGAAGAGTTGGCTTTTGGAGTAGTTTCAGTTCTGGGTTAACAATGAGTCCGGGGCCATGTCTTCTGGGGTTTCTCTAGTCTCAGTCAGACCATTAAGTCTGAATTTCATGAATTTGAGTTCTGCACCTCATTTTTCCTCTGCTCCTTCAGGAACTCTCAGTTGTGTTCCATGACACGGAGGACATTGGTGGTAGCTGGCCACCATCTAGTTCATCTGGTCTCAGGCTGATGGAGTCTGTGGTTTATGTGGCCCATTTTGTCTCTTGGGCTAATATTTTCCTTGTGTCTTTGGTGTTCTTCATTCTCTTTGCTCCCGGTGCATTGGGACTAACTGATGCATCTTAGATGGCTTCTCACAAGTTTTTAAGACCCCAGATGCCACTCACCAAAGTAGGATGCAGAACATTTTCTTAATAAGCTTTGTTTTGCCAATTGACTTAGATATCCCCCAAAACCATGGTCCTCAGACACCCACCTCTGCTATTCTGTCCCTTGAAGTGTTTGCTTGTGTTCAGGAAACTTCTTAGCTTTTGGTTTAATCCGGTTGTGCTGACTTTCCCCGTATTGTATATTGTCCTTCCCTTCACCTTAGATAATTCTTATCTACTATCTGGTAGCTTAGTGTTTAAGTGCTACGGTTACTAACCAAAAGATCAGTGACTCAAATCCACCAGATGCTCCTTGGAAACTCTATGGGGCAGTTCTACTCTGTCCTATAGGGTTGCTATGAGTTGGAATGGACTTGACGGCAGTGGGTTTGATCTAGTTAGTGAATTCCCCATTCCTCCCTCCCCACCCTTGTAACCATCAAAGAATATTTTCTTCTGTGTTTAAACCTTTTCTTGAGTTCTTACAAAAGTGATCTTATACAATATTTGTCCTTTTATGACTGACTGATTTCACATAGCATAACGTCTTCCAGATTCACCCATGTTGTGAGATGTTTTGGGAATTCATCATTGTTCTTTATTGTTGAGCAGTATTCTGTTGTGTGAATACAGAATAGTTTGTTTATCCATTCATCCATTGATGGGCACCTACACTGTTTCCATCTCTTTGCTATGGTGAACAGTGCTGCAATGAACATAGGTGTGCACATATCTACTTTTCCAATGGCTTTTATTTTTCTAGGATATATTCTAAAGAGTGGAATTGCTGGATTGTATGGTACTTTTATTTCTAGATTTTTAAAAAAAAAAATTAAGGAGGTGCCAAATCTATTTCCAAGGTGATTGTACCATTTTACTTTCCCACCAGCAGTGTATAAGTGTTCCAGTCTCTCAACAACCTCTCCAACATTTATTATTTTGTGTTTTTGGATTAATAATAGTCTTGTTGGGGTGAGATGGTATCTCATTTTAGTGTTGATTTGCATTTCTGTAATGTCTAAAAATGATTGTGAGCATTTCCTCATGTATCTGTTAGCCACCTGAGTGTTTTCTTTGCCGAAGTGCCTGTTCATATCTTTTGCCCATTTTTTAAATTGGGTTACTTCTTTTTTGTTGTTGAAGTTTTGCAGTATCATCTAGGTTTTAGAGATTCGACCCTGTTCAGGTATGTTATACCTCCAAATTTTTTTTTCCCAGTCTGTAGGCTGTCTTTTTATTCTTTTAGTGAAGTCTTTTGATGAGCATAAATGTTTGATTTTTAGGAGCTCCCAGTTATCTAGTTTCTCTTCTGCTGTTTGTCCATTGTTAATAATGTTTTAAACACAGTTTATGCCATGTATTAATTAGGGCCACTATCATTGTCCCTAATTTTTCTTCCATGATCTTTACCATTTTAGATTTTATATTTAGGCTTTTGATGCATTTTGAGTTAGTTTTTGTGCATGGTGTGAGGTATGAATCTTGTTTCTACTTTTGCACATGGATATCCAGTTATGCCAGTACCATTTGTTAAAGAGGCTGTCTTTTCCCTGTTTATCAGACTTTGAGCCCTTGTGAGATATCAGCTGCTGACAGGTGGATAAACTTTTGTCTGGATTCTCAATTCTGTTCCTTTGCACTATGTATCCATTGTTGTACCAGTACTAGGCTGCTCTGAATACAGTGGATGTATAATAGGTTTCAGAACCACTTAGCATGTGATTCTTCTCCAGTAGTGCTTTACTTATCTGGGGCCTCTTCCTTTTGCATATGAAGTTGGTGATTTGCTTCTCCATCTCATTAAAAAATGCCATTTGAATTTGAGTTGGGATTGCATTTACTCTGTAGATCGCTTTGGGTGGAATTTATGTTTTCACAATGTTGAGTCTTCCTATCTGTGATAAAGGTAAATTTTCCACTCGGGGAGATCTCTTTTGGTTTCTTGCAACAGTGTCTTGTGGTTTTCTTTGTATAGGTCTTTTACATCTATGGTTAGATTTATTCCTAAAGTATTTTCTGTTCTTGGGGAGCTATTGAAATGGTATTACTTTGGTGACTTCCTCTTCAAAGTTTTATTTGTTGGTGTCAGCAATCCAACTGATTTTTGTACCTTTATCTCATATGTTGACCTTTTGCTGAAATCTTCTATTAGTTTCAGTAGTATTCTTGTGGAGTCTTTGGGGTTTTCTGTGTATAAGATCATATCATCTGCAAATAAGTATACTTTTAATTCATCCTTTCTGATTTTGATGCCCTTTATTTCTATTTCTTTCCTAACTGCTCTGGCTAGGACCTCCACTACAATGTTGAATAAGCACAGTGTTAAAGTGCTCCCTTGTCTGGTTCCTGTTCTAAAGGGAAATGCTTTCTCTCTCCATTTAGGCTGATGTTGGCTGTTGGCTTTGCATAAATGCCCTTTATTATGTTGAGGAATATCCTTTTTTTCCCTATTTTGCTGCAAGTTTTTTTATCAGGAATGGATGTTGGACTTTGTTAAATGCTTTTTCTGCATCAATTGATAGGATCATTTGTTTCTTATCTTTTGTTTTAATTATGTGTTGGATTCCATTGATTGTTTTTCTAATGTTGAACCATCCTGCATACCTAATATGAATCCCACTTTGTCGTTGTGAATAATTTTTTGATATGTTGTTGAATTCTGTTGGCTAGAATTTTGTTGAGGGTTTTTGCATCTATGTTCATGAGGGATATAGGTCTGTAATATTCTTTTTTTGTGGTGTCTTTTACCTTGTTTTGGTACCAGATTTATTCTGGCTTCATCAAATGAATTCAAGAGTACTTCATCCTTCTGTATGCTCTGCAATACCTTTAGCAGTAGTGGTGTTAACTCTTCACTGAAAGTTTGGTAGAATTCTCTAATGAACCTGTCAGGGCCAGGGCTTTATTTTTGTAGGGAGTTTTTAAATTACCTCTCCATTTCTTCTTTTGTTATAGGTTTATTTAGTTTTTCTACCTCTGTTTGTGTTAGTTTAGGTAGGTAGTGTTTTTAGAAATTTGCCCATTTCCTCTAGATTTTCAATTTTGTTAGAGTAAAATCTTTCATAGTATTCTGTTATGATTCCAAGGTCTATCATGAGGTACTATATTGTCAGTGATATGATAATACTCATGTACCAAAAAAGAAGACCAGTTAATACTGTTATCACTCAAATTTACTCAACCAGTTCCAAAGACGATTAAAGTAAAGATTTTATCCACATATGATATCTGAATTCATCAAAATTTCATTCAAAATCCATTGCTAATTACTAGTTATTAGAATGTGAAAGCTGGAAAAAAAGAAGAATCGCTAGAAGGACAATATGGTGATAGAAAAGATGCAAGAGATTGCATGTACAAATACAGCAAGACCAACAAATTTTTCATTACAAATAGCTTTTTTCAACAAAAGAAATGGAGACATATATGTGGTCTTTGCCAGAAAGAATACACAGGAATCAAACTGAGTAAATCTATGGAAAGAGATGATGGTGAGGCTCAATATCATCAGTCAGAACAAAGCCAGGCACCAACCATGGAACTGACAATTGATTGTTCGTATGCAAGTAAAATTTAAAGCTGAAGAAAACTAGAGCAGGTCCACGACAGCCAAAATATAACTTTGAATATATCCTGCCTAAAATTAGAAATTATTCCAAATATTGATTTGTCATTTTGAACACTAACGACTGCAGATTAAAAAGCTTTGGATGCTATCAAGAACATCAGACCTGAAGAAATTGAAACATCATTAAAAGACAAGAAAGAAAGAGGAAACCAAATGGATGTCAAAAGGTACTCTGACACTTGTTTTTAAATGTAGAGTAGCTGAAGCAAAAGAAGAAATAATAAAGTTGAAGGGCTGAACAGAAGATTTCAAAGGGAGGCTCAAGAAGACAAATTAAAATATTATGATGAAATGTGCTAAGACCTGGACTTAAAAAACCAAAAGGGAAGGACATGTTTGACCTTTCTCAAGTTGAAAGAATGGAAGAAAAAATTCAAGATATGTGAGTAAGTTTTATGGTATGTTATTTATATCTCAATAAAAGGATTTAGAAATAAAAGTAACAAGAAAAAATCCAATTTATCTGACTTTCTGGATGTGAAATAAAAGATATATCCATGTATAAAGCACTTTAAAAGATGCAGAACAGAAACTCACTTGAGTAGGAATTATATGTCTTTATTTTTTTTATGATTAGAAAAATCATGAAAATTTAATGACTTTGAAAAAGTAAAACCTTGAAAAAAATTCTTACGTTTTAATTCTATGTCAATTATTTCATATAAGTTTAGAATTTCCATAGAGTCAATTGGTTGTTATGGTCATAAAAGACCTCCATTAAAAAGTGAGTTTTAAAAATGAAAATATTTCCTATGAGAGAATAAATGTTGAATTTTTATTGTGTCTACTCTAGGGTTGACTGATTTCTATTGCTCCAAGTAATAAACGAATATTTTGAGGTAATAATTATATAAATAGACAGGCACACCTGATCTTATACTTTCCTGTTATTTCATATATTGTTCATTTTGCTGGTATGTAAGTAATAAAAATAAATAATTTTTTTAATATTATATTAAATATTTGTATTCTTCTCATCAAGGAGACTATACAGGTTTGTTATTGTTAGTTTCTGTTGTATACAGGCAAGACTGGCTAATAATTATGAGATGAACTTCTGCTAGAACATGACACAGTGGAAACTGGGAGAAACACCACATGTTGCAGTGAAGGGCATGCCCCTCACAGTTTTAGGATGTGCTATTCACATATGCTAGAAGTTAGAATATCACTCTTCCTGTAACTTGACGCCTGAGACTTCTTCTCCTAAGCATTTGTGTTCGCCTTTCCACCAGTTTACTCTTTCTCCATGGAATCCCCCAGCATAAAAAAAAAAATTTTTTTTTTTTTTTTTTTTTTTTTTTATGTAGTACCAATTTGTCAATTCCCTCAGTCCCCTCTGTTTAGTGGTAACTTTCTGTAATAGAAAAATCATAAGCAGGTACTATTTGACACTTGGTGAGAGGGTTCAGTCCTTGGAGAAGGACATCATGACTGGTATAGTAGAGGGTCAGTTAAAAATAGGAAGACAATCAACGAGATGGATTGACAGTGACTGCGACAATGGGCTCAAAGATAGCAAAGATGGTGAGGTAGTGCAATACAAGACACTCTTTTGTTCTGTTGTTCATGGGGTTTCTTTGATCAGTATTAACTCCAGGCACCTAACAGAAACAAGTATTAAGATTATTGGTGGTCATTAAATATTTTAATGAATCACAGAGTATTTCTTACTGTAACTGTAATAACATTTAACTTGTATATCAAGCTCCTCAGTATTTTCCTGTTCTTTCTCTTTCTCTCTCTTATTTTCAGGAGCTCCTTCAAGGAAAAACTGTATAAGTGGATTAGACAAATTTCTTTTCTTTTCATGGATATCACTGAGTTACATGTTTTTCCTTTTGGTCTCTATGATTACTGTTGTGGGAAGCTCTCCGATCTTTACATTAATCTTGGCAATACCCAATATATTGCACATTTACAGATGGCTCTTTCACATCTTATGCTACATAAAAGGCAAAACATAGAACTCCATGGTGCCCAACTTTCACAATTGCATGTAGTGCTTCTGTCTCTCTTCATTGTATCATCTAGAAATTCTTTTCACAGGCATGTAATGAAACACTCAATAAGTAAATGCATCACTCAAACATTAGCTCAAGAAAAGGGCTTTATTTCATTTAAAAAAAGAAAGAGAAAAAGAAAATGAAAAAAAAAATCCAGTATTGGGGATTGATGGCTCTCATTTGTTCAAGTAGCTCAGCAAAATCAAAGTTAATGCATCTGGCAATCTTTTGTCCTTAAATTACATTTTCCCCAAATTGAAGTTCACACCGCATCAAAGTACAGGAAGCAGATGATGATGGCGAATAACTCTTCTCACAGACCTCATTTTTTAAGGAAGTAACACGAGTCCTTTCTTTGTTTTTAAAAGGTGGCTGAACTTCTCAAGGCAAAAGTCTGCAAATCATTTCTTAAAATGGAAACTTCCTTGTTTATTTATTTATAACATCTTCCTTACTAAACCAAAAAAACAAACCCATGCAGTCCAGGTGATTCTGATTCCTAGTGACCTTACAGGACAGATTAGAACTGCCCCCTAGGGTTTCCAAAGAGATGCTGGCGGGTTCCAATGGCTGACCCTTGGATTACCAGATGAGCTGTAACGACTGTGTCACCGTGGCACCTGTTCTTTACTACTTTATGATAATTCCCGATACCTGCCCCTGGGCCTTTATTATAAACCTGCTCAGACTATGTAATGCATCCACATTGTGATGGTGTCCCATTACGTAGTTCAAACAAATCATGCATCCAAAGGAATCAGTTAGCTTGCTGTATGAGTGTACTAATTCATTGTCTCTATGGAATTGATTTTCTCTCCCAGACATTGTGCTAGGCATTCACTACTTTTTGAACCTCACTGCTATTTCTCTTCTTTTAATTTGATATGCTCCGTCACCTCAGGGATGACATCATTAAAGCAGAAAATTGACATTAAGAAGTTATTTACACTGGCTGTTCTGAAACTGGAGCTTGGAGCAAGACCATGTTTGAAACTTGATTCTAATGCTTAAGACCACAATGAACTTGGACTATTTATTTACCATTTGTGAGTTGAACTTGGGTAATTTATTTACACTTTCTGAACCTCCCTTTTATCATCAAAAATAGCTAAATATTAATAGAACCTGCCTCACAGAGCTGTTGTGAAAATTAATTAAATCTTGAAGAATGACAATGATACACCAGTCAAGAAGTACGAGATATCATTACCTGGATGTGCTCAGTGTTGCTGTGGACCACTTGGCATGACTTGTCTCATCCAATAAGCCAGAGACTGAAGCAGGAGCATAGAAAGGCAAGTTTATTTCATTGTGCAAGGGAAGAAGCAGTTGGGGTTGATGTTGCCAAGACTGCTCAGTGAGAAAGAGGCAAAAAGATACCTTTATGGGGTTTACAAGTAGGAAGCCCATACAAGTTACAACAGCAACACTATTAATCATAGTACTTAGGTGCAATGTGGTGTAAATGTAACTTCATGCATAGTGTGTTCAGAATATGGTGGTTAAACTCTACCCAGAGATGGAGAATTTACTATGTATGAGGTTTAAAAGGTTATCCTTAATGTCCACATGGCATCTAAGCCAGTTTCTGCCAATTTCCTCTAGTTTGGTCAGCATCTAAAAAAGAGGGGAACCAGGATTTTAATGTAAAGTTATAGGGAATATCAAGCAAAGAAAGCAGAATTCTAATGTAAAGCTAAGGGGGGTGCCAAGCAAGCTGCTCGAGGCTGACCTTTCAGTAATCAGCCAAGCACTTTAATCACTGTGCCACCAGGGCCCCAACACATTCTTATCTACCATAAAATTTACTTAACTATTGTATTTGTGATCCATCTTTTCACTTCAAGGAAGGGAAAAGATTTTACACTTTTGTGCATCAGTGCATTTAGAAGAGTGACTGACACACAGGATATTTACAAATATATGTGGAATATATTTGTGCTAGCTGGGGAAACTCTGGTGGTGTAGTGGTTAAGTGCTATGGCTGCTAACCAAAGGGTTGGCAGTTCGAAGCCACCAAGCACTCCTTGGAAACTCTATGGGGTGGTTCTACTCTGTCCTATAGGGTCTTTATGAGTCAGAATAGACTAGACGGCACCAGGTTTGGTTTTTTGGCTTATACTTTATGGATGCACACAGACAAGTTTTGAAACCCATCATGTATTTCATAGGAACCATAGGACGCATCAAACTATAGAAAAGATGTTGCATATTTTTTTCCATGCCCTGTGTAGGGCAGATTTTACATCTTTGTTCCTCAAGCTATAAATCAAGGGATTCAACATGGGAATCACCAGGGTGTAAAATATGGAAGCCACTTTATCAGCCGGAAAGGAATGACTGGACTTGGGCTGCATGTATATAAAGATTAAAGTCCCATAGAACACTATCAAGATTGTCAGGTGGGATCCACAAGTGGAGAAGGCCTTGTGCCTGCCCACAGCTGAGTTCATCCTGAGAATGGGTACAAAAATGAGCATGTAAGAAACAAGAACTATTAAAAGGGATATAATCAAATTAATAGATGCTAAGATGAGAATGACCAATTGAATTTCATGTGTGCTTGAGCACAGCAAATATAATAAGGGGTTAATGTCACAGTAGAAATGACTGATCACATTGTATCCACAGAAGGATAAGTTAAAAATCTTTATGGTGACAAGAAGAGAAACAAACATGCAATAAATATAGAGGATTGCCACCAGCACCTGACACAACCTTTGTGACATGATGACTGTGTAGAGAAGAGGGTTACAGATGGCCACATAGTGGTCGTAGGACATTGCTGACAGAATAAATAGTTCACCATTTATGAACAAGGCAAAGAAAGCTAGCTGTGTAGCACAAAAATAATAGGAGATTGTATTTTCATCCACAAAAAAATTGACTAGCATTTTAGGTCCCACAGTTGTTGAATAACCAAGATCAGCGATAGCCAGGTGTCTGAGAAAAAAGTACATGGGTGTTTGTAGAGTAGAGTCCATCTTGGTGAGGATGATGATGCCCAAATTGCCCACCACTGAGATCATGTAGATGATGAGGAACAGCCCGAACAATGGAGCCTGCAGCTCTGGGTGGTCTGTGATTCCCGTCAGAATGAATTCATTCAGCACTGTTAGATTGTGTTTGTCCATCTTGGTCTATCAGGAAAACTATTGCGCATAGAGACATCAGCATAGTCAATAGGTTTTATGTAGCATCATCTGGTAGATTTTTAGTATACAAATGCAATATGCTAAATGGATAAGATAAATCCAAACTTTCCAATATACTTATTAGACATTGAACTCACCTCCCACAAATAAAGTGTAGGCACATGAAGATAGAGAGAGAGGGAAAGAAAGAAAAATCGAACTTGCTATCAGTTGGGTAAAATTTGCTCCCAAAGAACATTTGTCAATGCCTGGGACATTTTGGATGTCACAACTAGGAGAAAGGTTCTACTCGTATCTAATGGAAGCCTGGGATGTTACTAAACATTCTTCTATATACAGGGTAACTCCCACACAATGACAAACTTTCTTGTCCAGAATGTCGATGTGTCAGAAGTTGAGAAACCCTGTGGTAAACTGAGATAGAGACAGACACAGATAAAGACACAGGTGTAAGTGTACGTGAATATGTAGATGTAGACATCATCATACATATACATGCATATATACATATACACAATACATATACATCTACATGTACATAGATGGGATTCCTGGTGGAGCAGTGGTTAAGTGCTTGGCCGATAATCAAAAAACGGGGTTTTCGAATCCATGAGCCTCTCCTTTTAAAACCTATGGAGCAGTTCTATTCTGTCCTCTAGCGTCTCTATGAATCGGAATCAACTTGATGGCAACTTTTTTTTTTTTCCATCCTTATAGATATATGAAGCAAAAATAAAAAAGTTAAAAATTTTAATTGGTAGGCATATGGATGATTACTAAACATTCTTTTTTCATTTATATAATGACAATTACATAATGACATTTACAAAATTATTATACAAATATTAATTTCATTATAAAAGTTTCAAAGTGCAAATTCACCAAATGTGTGGAAACATTTAATATGCCTTACTTGAAAACATGGTCCTATACTCAATTACACTTAAGAGGGACATAAGAAGGGCCTAGAGCCAGCTTGTAACTACCGATTTGAAAGGACATCAACACTGGAGAGTGAATACTGTAGCTTCATAATTCTGCTACAGAATTTTTAATACCGCATATACTTCCTTTACTTTCATATTATTTAGACATAAAGATGGTGTTCAAAGATGCTTAGGAGCATTTAGCCTCTGAAACAAAGTGTGAATATTTGAAAAAATAATAATAATGTGAAAAAAAAGGGAGGGAGATCCTAGTCTCAGGCACTATTGAAAAGTAGAATGCTCACAGAACGGACTCAGAAATATTATTATTTTGCAATGACTTTGCCATTGAATAAAGATGGGACCCTGCAAGTGTCACTGAAACATTTTGGGTATCGGTAAAATATGGAAATAGTCTAGCTTTTTACCTGCAATGAAGCCTCTGTCTTGACTCTCTCAAGTGTTTCTTAACAGGGCAGAGTGCGAAGAATTTATGGATTTTTTTTTCACCCTTGGAAACCCTCCCTGAGGAAATGCCAAAGATTGTTCGTGAAGCATTTGAAAGCTTAACAAAATACCTGAGGGTGGTTGGTTAATTGTCCAGGATATTTTGTATTCACCGGTGAACAAATATTTATTCATATAGTGCGTATGCAGGTCTATGTTCATCTATTTCATGTAGTCTTGCGTTTTACTCTTTGTTAACTTTCCATTTTTACCACACGGGGATCCGGATTAAAATATTGTATCTGTAAAACAGAACTGTCAATATTCCCATTTCTACAGTGGTCTCTTCAAATGGATGACAAGATGAAATGCTTAAACGTTTTCTTATTGCGTTATTTAAAAGACTTAAATGAGATAAAAGTAATGCATTGTGCATGTGTGAAGTATTGCTTCCTAGTTTACTGTTATTTTTGTTATTGTTGCTGTTATTGCTATTTTCAAGGTATTTTTTTTTTTTCTTTTTGACCTCAGGAACAGAAATGTTTTCCTTGCTTCTCATTTCAAAGTCAATTGGCATCATGTGTTCATGTATTTGCTTGTTTGTTTTATTTTCCATCATATTTCAATATTTTATGTTTTTTCATTCTGTTCAAACCTCATTCCAAAACTTTTTTCTCACCTTGATACATGTTCTGCTGTGGTTCATATAATGCTCTACCATATCAACACACCCTCGGAAAGTGTGCTCTTCTGTGTGTAATGTTTCACTATGAATATATATTTAAAAATATATATATATATATATTTACTGTGCTATAAATATTTCAGCTCCATTTTGTTATTGTAAATATTTCTAATGTATCCATTTGTCACTTTTTTTTTTTTTTGCTTATTTCTCCTATATAATGGTATGTATGTGGCATAGTGGTTAAGAGTCTGACTGTTAACCAAAAGATCAGCAGTTCAAATCCACCAGGTGCTCCTTGGAAACGCTGTGGGGCCGTTCTACTCTGCCCTATAGGGTCATTATGAGTCAGGATTGACTCGACAGCACTGGACTTTGTTAGGTTATATGTATATATATATATATGGCACTGGGTATATATATGTATATCTCACTGCTAACTGAAAAGCTGGCTGTTTGAACCAGTAGCCTTTCCGGGGGGAAAACACCTGGACACCTGCACCCCTAAAGATTACAGTCAAGGCAATCCTATGGGACAGTTCTACTCTGTCCTATAGGTCACTATGATTTTCAACGGACTGGATGACACTTAACAAAACAAAAATTCTTGAAGGGTACATATTTTGTTGCCTTCAACAAGACATCATCTGGCTTTCTTGCTTCATACATGTTATCAGGAAAGACCAGTTTCTGCATGAGGACATGATATTTGGTGAAGTAGTGGGCCAACAAGGACGAAAAAATCTCTCTGTGAGATGAACTGACGCAGTGGCTGCAACAATGCAATTGAACATGCTGATGATTGTGAGGCTAGGACAGGGCCAAGCAGCGTTTTCTTCTGTTTTTCATAAGGTCGCCATGGTTGAGGTCACTCAATGGCAGGTAACAACAACAACCTTTGGCGAATGACGGCTTTCACTTCCCATGAGTCTATCGAGGTCCATCCACACTGTTGTGTTCATCAATACTTTGTTCTTTTTTACTGTCGAGTATTATTTCATGTATGGATTTAGTACAGTTTAAGTATCTATTCACCCATAGAAGGACATTATGGGTTGTTACTAGTTTTTAGCTATTATAAATAATGTTTCTTTGAACATTTGTGTAAGGATTTTCATATGAACATAATTTTTCACATCTGTGGGATAAATGTCTAAGTGTGAGTTGTTTTAGTTTTGACCAAGTCCAATGTATCAATTTGTATTTGTCATCCATATATTTGTACGTACTAGTAATTCAGTAGTTTTTATTACTAAGTGGTATTAACTTGTTGAAAATACCACAATTTATTCACCCATTTCCAAGTAGATGAACATTTGGGTTGATTCTAGTTTTTGAGCATTACAAATAAAGTTGTTATGGACATTTGTTACATGTATTTACAAGGATAGATGCTGTCTTTTCACTTGGGTAGATATGAGTAAATTGGTTAAATTTTAAGGTAAAACTGTGTTCAGCTTTTTAAGACCCTGATGCTTAAAATGAATTATTTTTTCAAGTATTTTCATTATTTTAATTTTCCATTAGCTGTTTATGAACATTCCATTTCCCCCACATACTTACCAAACACCTAATATTCTAAAGGATAGAGTTATGTTATTAATGTTTTAGATTGAAATTCTTTGATAAAAATGAACTGAACATTCTTAATGAGCTTATTTGCAAGTAGAATAGCACTATGAATAAGTGAGTGTTTTTACAATCATTTTTGTGGACTTTTTTAAAATTATATTATTATTATTGAGCTTTGGGGCTTATCACTGTGTATATTTTGGAGACCTGGTGGGAAAGTGATAAAGAGCTGTGCGGCTAACCAAACAAACATTTGGTAGTTTGAGTCCACCAGCTGCTCCTTAGAAACCCTGTGGGGCAGTTCTACTTTTTCCTATAGGGTCACTATGAGTCAGAATCTAATTGACACCAATGCGCCAGGGGGAGGGGGGCACATATTATGGACACAGGCCATTTATGAGATATATTTTATGAAAATATTATATTCCAGAATATAACTTCTTTTTATACAAGCATCTTGTGAAAAGCAGAAGTTTTAATATTTCAAGTGGTCAAACCTTTTATGGATTTTGTTTTTGGTGTTATATCTATAAAATCTCCAAATGTATCTATAGAATCAATGAAGGCCTACTTAAAATCCAAAAGACTTTTTTTTTTTAATATACTTATAAGCTGAGAGTCAATTCACCAACAAATGCTAAGTTATTTTTTTAGTTCTATGACTGTATTGTAGGCTGTATTAGATTTTTTTACATAAAAAACCATGTCACCTACCAATAAATAAAGGTTTCCTCTGTCTTTTCCAATCTGGATGCTATTTATCTATTGATTTAATTTTTTATTGCCTTCTTCTGTTGCCTAGAACAGCCACCAAAATGTGGACTAGATTTGGTGAGAGTAGATTAACTTGTTTTGTGTCTGGTCTTACTGAGAATGTATTTAAACATTCACACCATGTGTGATGATAACTGTAGGCTGTTTATGGGCGCCCTCTTTCAGTTTGAGAAAGTTCCATTTTAACACTAATTTCATTGAAGTTTTATCACAATTATTGGTACTTTTAAAGTGCTTCTCTACATCTATCTATATGGCATTTTTTGCCATTTTTGTTTGAATTACGGTGAATGTCATTAATTGATTTTTTAATGTAAAACTAACCATGCATTTCTGGGGCACACTTAATTTGGTGTACTATTCTCTTTACACATTGCCAAAGTCAATTTCTTAATTTTTTCTTTAGATTTTTCACGTATGTGCTTTGTTGTTTTCTTTTAATGCCTTTGTCTGCCTTTGATAGCAGGCTGAAGCTACCCTCACACAGGAAATGCAAAATACCCCTCTCTTCAGTGTTGCAGAGGAGTTTGTGCAAAATTGGCTCATTCTTTTTCCCTAAATGCTAAACAGAATTTTCCCAATCCAGCCACTTGAAATGATTGGGAATGAGGAGTGTTTGTAATTTCCATTTTGATACGCTCTTTCTAAATGATATTTTTCTCATGTGTTTCCTAGTCTCTACATACATGGAAATATATCATAACCCACCTCATAGGGTCCTAATCTAAAATGCAGATTGGATTATTTTTAAAAGATGACCTTAGCATATCTAAAATTTAATTTTTTTCTCATTACAAGTTTTTTGAATATTAAAATAATAAGAGAATATGCATGGGGAATTAGGAGGGAATATGGAGGAACTATGTCTAGAATTCATGGCAAATATACAAAATGCTACATATCACACCTCTCTCACTAGAAACACACCATAGCCCAACCATGGGCTACCTCCTTACGCTTCTTCCAAGCAGAGTAATCGGAATGATGAATTCAAACCACAGATACTGATCAAACTAAAGTGCACACTCAAGTTCATCAAGTTTAAGAAAATCCAGCCAAACAAAAACAAGGCAACAAGCCTCTCATCCCACGATAGACCTCTTATGCAAGGGCACATAAACAATTAGAAAATGACTTCTAAACAAGAGTAATTATTGCTTTCTAGAGAGATAAGGATAACAAGCTGTGAGACAAAAGCATGGAATTAGGAAGTACCATCAATTTTTTATCAACCCGGGACAGAAAAAATGAAAACACCTGGAAACATCTGTGGCTGACCTCAATAGATTTATCTTAACAGGTATACCCATTGATACAGGCAAAATGGGCTAACTTAGACAAAACCAGATATCGAGCTGAGCCTGCTGAATATGTTTATTTTGTTACTGTTTATATTAATATGACAATATAGTAATAATAAAAATAATAACAAAATATACAGACTCTAAGGGCTCAAATATAAAGTAATGGCACTGAAGATGAAAGAGAGGGATTTCAACATTTAGAAAGTGGACATTTGATCAAATTCAGATGACCGAGTACTTCAAATCAACCCACCACACTGAGCCCTCTTTTAATCAGAGTTACCCACACAGGGCAGAGTGTGAGCAATAAAACAGAAGGGGTGTGGGAGTGTGCACATACACACACAGACACTTTCTACATTTTTTTTCCTACTAAATAAGGAAAACACCGGTACTTGGAAATCATTGTGTATCTACTAGAGTTTCAGTATCCCACTAAAAATATTCAATTTCTTCTTTTTTTTAATCTAACACCCCCAGCACATTCTAATATACTATCAACTTTCTTAATTATTATGCTTATAATGTATCACTCCTGCTCTAGGAAGGCAACACTTTGTACTGTTTCATTTATTAATCTACTTACAGCCTTAGTAGAGTGACTGGCAGAAGGCAGTATAGAAATACACGTTATCTGTGCTTTTGAGCTTGCTATCCCCTCTGGAGGCACAAAGAAAAAGTTTAAAGGCCATAATGTAATTTATATGAATCATATATTACAGTGAACTTTGAGAAAATATATTGTATAATCATCCTAAAGCCCTATGTAAGGCACATTTTACGTCTCTATTCCTCAAACTGTAGATCAAGGGATTCAACATGGGGATTAACAGGGTGTAAAATATGGAAGCCACTTTATCAGTGTCAAAGGAATGACTGGACTTGGGCTGCAGATACATAAAGATTAAAGTCCCATAGAACACTACCACCACAGTCAGGTGGGATCCACAGGTGGAGAAGGCCTTGTGCCTGCCCTCAGCTGAGCTCAGTTTGATAATGGATACAATTATGAGTGTGTAAGAAATAAGAACTATTAGAAGGGATGATATCAGATCCAAAACAGGTAAGATGAGAATGACCAATTTGATTTCATGTGTGTCTGAGCAGAGCAAAGATAATAAGGGGAGAGTATCACAGTAGAAATGCCTGATGACACTTTTGCCACAGAAGGATAAATTAAAAATCTTTATGGTGACCAGGAGAGAAACAAATGTGTTATAAAGATAGGACATTGTCACCAGCACCCAACACATCCTTCGTGACATGATGACTGTGTAGCACAGAGGGTTACAGATAGCCACATAGCAGTCGTAGGATATTGCTGACAGAATAAAAAATTCACTAGCTATGAACATAACAAAGAAAGCTAGCTGCGTAGCACAAAAATAGTAGGAGATTGTATTTTCATCCACAACAAAATTTGCCAATATTTTGGGTCCCACGGTTGTTGAGTAACCAAGATCAGTGATAGCCAGGTGTCTGAGAAAAAAGTACATGGGTGTTTGTAGCTTGGAGTCCATCTTGGTGAGGATGATGATGCCCAAGTTGCCCACCACTGAGATCATGTAGATGATGAGGAACAGCCCAAACAATGGCTCCTGCAGCTCAGGACGGTCTGTGATTCCCATCAGAATGAACTCATTCAGCACTGTTAGATTTCGTTTGTCCACCTAGGTCTACCAGGAAACCTGTTCTGGATAGAGACATCAGCATCATCAATAGCTTTTATGTAATATCATCTGGTAGATTTTTAGTATACAAAACCGGTATGAATATTATAAATCCAAATGTTCCATTTTAGTGTATTTGAATATGTACATACCCAACTCCTAACAATTTGACACATGCATATACACATATACACATTAGATAGATTGATGGATACATTGATAGATAGAAGAAACAAAACTGAATATGTTAAACCTTTAGATGTTAGGTACATGGATATTTATTGTACTCTTCTTAAAACTGTCTTTTTCACATACCTAAAAAAAATACATGGATACATTTTGAACCTTCTCCTTCAAAATATTATATAAAATCATATTTATAGATGGTCCAGGGTAGAGCCATCAACATACTAGACAAGTTGTGGAAGATATATAATTGATCACAGTGGAAATTTTTTGTCTTTATGCATGAAAACATCCCTAGACATATATGTATATAGATGCAACCTCTGCTATACCTCCATTTGTAATGTATAAAACGCTTTACTTTGAGCAATTAAGATAAGTTATATGAATCTTTTTATACCCATCTGGAAAATCATATCCCACCTCTTTTTTGCAGGGTTGTTAGGAAGGATAAATGAGAGTTAAATGGTTTGATATGTCTGCAATACTTGAAAATAACCCTAAAATACTATGTGCATAGTAGTATTTGTCTACCTATTTGTCTGTCTTTCTGTTTGTCTGTGTATCTATCATCTGTTGTTTTTTGATGTTGACAGAAATTACTTGAAATTATATATTTTTTGTTGTTAATTGTTTTGATCATTAAGATATTTATAGGCATATTCTGGACTGTGACTTAAGTTCTTTGTCACCATTTTCATGATGAATAGGTTCATTAAGATGTTATCCTTGTAACTGACCCCAGCCCCATAGTCCATAACACCCATTCTATGACTAACGTTTCTAACAGTGCCATTCTTTAGATTACTTCCTTTATTGGTCTAATTAAAATACTTTCTCCTCTAAATGGGCATTCATATTGTAATTGACACATTCTAAGTTTTTTGTAACTAATCAGGTATATTTTTATTTTCTCATGGAGGAATCTGAACTATAAGAGGAAATCTGGACAAATAGTGAAAACTTGATGCCATAAACTCCCCCTTGTAAAAAAGTATCCCCTACCTTTTATGAAAAAGAAAGTTAAAAAAAATTACAATATGACGGTAACATAGGAGAAAAAGAAAATATAATGATGATGACATCTATGTGAGTTACTGGAAGTTTTAAAATCTTCTAGAACACGAAGCATGTTAAATTAAACATCGGAACTTTTATGTGGCATGAGATATCACAGATAAATGTAAGTATAATCTTTAAAAATGTAACTGAATGTGCCACAGATGTTTTAAAAATAAAAGAATAGCCCTACAGGTTAATATAACAAAACTGTAGGTTTAAAACTTTGTGACCATTGCTGCTTCGAAAATATTTGTGTGTGTCTTTCTACCTACCCACATTATCTATCTATCTATCTATCTATCTATCTATCTATCTATCTATCTATCTATCTATCTATCTATCTATCTATCAATCATCTATCTATCTATCTATCTATCTATCATCTATCTATCTATCCTCTATCTATCATCTATCATCTATCTATCCATCCATCTACATATCTCTTTATCTATCTGGCATGTACCTAATTCTGAATACTATGAGCAGAGGATTCTCTGGGTAAACTATTAGCACACAAATGCAGAAATTAAACCCCAAGCATTAAATTATAAAAGTGAATAAATGGAGTGCACATTTATCTGATATAAAACCTACCAAGAATAATGGTGGAAAGCAGACAAAATTGAATCAAAATTCTTAATATTTTCCTGTGGCTTTGCTATCAATTAAAAATGGGGCTATGAAAATGTCATTAAAATCATCTATATATTAGTAAAACATGGTACTGCATAAAAAATTCTACCTTTTACCCATAATGAATCTTCTTTGACACCCCATGTGTTTCTTAACATGGTACAGTGGGAAAAAACTTATAGCTTTCTCTCAGCTTTTGATGCTCTCCCTGAGGAGAGAGATACCAAGCAATGTGTTAATTACATCTGAAGCACCTGAAAGCTTAACAAAAAGTCTAAACAATTCATATTCAGCAGGAAGTTTCTTTTAGATACATTTACTCATTTATTCTCAGTTAAGCTTCAATTTGTCCATCCAAGGATCTAGAGTAAAATATTTTACCTTTTGGTCAGACCACTCAAAATGCCCCATTTGCATAACGTTCTCATCTGGAGTAAAATGACTATATTTCATAAATATACTGCACCATGTCTTTGTGTTTTTTCTATATTTTCGCTATTTTTTTTTTTAACTTGGGGACAGATATTAGTCACTTCAGCACCTCCTATTATTGCAAATTGTCTGTTTAAGACTTCTCTCTTATTTTATTTCATTAGATTAACATATTCTATTTTATTGGCATGACCCAACATGAGAAGAAATAGCTACAAACATCCATTAATAATTGGAACATGGAATTATGAAGTATGAATACCAGAAAATTCATAGTTGTAAAAAATGAAATGAAACACATAAAGATCAATATCCTAGGCATTAGGGAGCTGAAATGGCCTGGTATTGTCCATTTCAACTTGGACAGTCACATGATATACTATGATGGAATGAAAAATTGAAAAGGAATGACATCACACTCATCCTCAAAAAGTACATTTCAAGACTTATCATGAAGTGCAATGCTATCAGTGAAAAGATAACATCCAAAAACCTACAAAGAAGACAAGTTAGTTCTACTAGTATTCAAATTTACCCACCAACTATTAATTTCAAAAAAGGGGAAATTGAAGATTTTACCAACTTATGAAGTCTGAAATACATCAAAATTGCAATTGAGATAAATTGATCATTAATGGTAATTAGGATGTGAAAGTTGGAAAATAGAAGACTTGGTGGTTGGAAGATACGGCCTCAGTGACAGAAATGATGCCAGACATAACACTTTGGAGTACTGCAAGACCCACAAATTCTTTATCACGAATAACTTTTTTCAAGCACAGAAATGGAGAGTATAGAAGTGAACCTTGCCAACTGGAACACACAGGAATCAAAGCAGCACCGTCTGTTGAAAGAGGTGATGGGGAAACTCAATATCGTCAGTCAGGACCTAGCCAGGGGCCGACAGCAGAACAGACCCCTGAGTGCTCACACGCGAGGGCAAGTTGAAGCTGAAGAAAATTAGAGCAAGTCCAAGAGAGCCAACATACGACCTTGAGTATATCCCACCTGAGCTTAGAGATCATCTCAAGAATAGATTTGACACATTGAACCTAATGACAAAAGATTACACAAGTTTGGAATGACATCAGGCATCATAGATAAAGCATACACAAAGTCATTAAAAAGGAAAGAAAGAGAAAACCAAAACGGACATCAGAAGAGACTCTGAAACTTGCTCTTGAACATAAAGTAGCTAAAGAGAACGGAAGAAATAATGAAATTAAAAACACAACTGAAGTTTTCAAAGGGTGCCTCAGAAAGACAAAGTAAAGTATTATAAAGAAATGTGCAAACATCTGGAGTTAAAAAACCAAAAAGGAAGAATATCCTCGACATTTCTCAAGCTAAAAGAACTGAAGAAAAAAATCAAGCCATGTGAGCTAATAATATGGTATTTTATTTACGTCTTAAAAAAAGGTTTTAATAAATAAAAGTAACAAGAAGAAAATCCAATTTATCTGACTTTCTAGATCTGAAATAAAAGATATATTCATGCACAAAGCACTTTAAAAGATGCAGAACCCATACATACTTGAGTAGATATTGAATGTCTTTATGGTTAGAAAAATCACGAAAATTTAATGACTTTGAAAAAAATAAAGCCTTGAAAAAAATCCTTATTTTTTATTTCTGTGTCAGTCATTTTAAAATAAGTTAAAAATTTCCATGGACTCAATTGTTTCACATGGACAAAAAAAAAGTTCAATGAAGAAATGAGTTTTAAAAATGTGAGCATTTTTCTATTAGAGAATAAGTGTGCAATTTTTATTTTGCCTAATCTAGGGCTGACTAATTTCTATTGCTCCAAGTAATAAACTCATATTTTAGGCTAAGAATTATGTAAATAGAGAAGTACATCTGATCGTATACTTTGCTGTTGTTTCATATATTATAGTCTGCAGGTTTGCTGGGATGTAAGAACTATATCATACCAAATATTTTTACTCTTCTCATCAAGGAGACTATACAGGTTTGTTATTTTTGTTAGGTACTGTTGTATACAGGTAATCCTGGCTATGAATAAAGGGTGAACTTCTGCTAGAATATGACAGGGTGGAAATTGGGAGAAATACCCCATGTTGTAGTGAAGTTCGTGCCCCTCCCAGTTCTAGGAAACTGTCAGTCACATATGCTGGAAATTAGAATATCACTTCTCCTGTACCTTGACTTCTGAGTCTTCCCTACCTCAAACCATTTCTGTTCAGCTCTCCACTGGTTTACTCTTTCTGTAGGGAATCCAGCGATGTACGTAGTAGAAGTTTGTTAATTCCCTTAGCTCCCTCTGCTTGGTGGTAACTTTCTCTAATAGAGAAATTATATGTGGGTTCTATTTGACACGTGGTGGGAGGGACCAGTCCCTGGAAGAGGACATCATGGTTGCTACAGTCGAGGGTCAGTGAGAAATAGGAAGCCCCACAAGGAGATGGATTGACACAGTGTCTGCCACAATGGGCTCAAACATAGCAAAGATTGTGAGGTGGTGCAGGACAAGGCACTCTTTTCTTCTGTTGTTCATGGGGTTTCTGTGATTAGAACCAACCCGATGGCATAACAAAAACAACAAGTATTAAGATTATTGTGGGCTGTTAAATATTTTAATGAATCACACATTAGCTCTTATTCTAATTTTAAGTGGTGTTTAACTTGTATACTCAAGCTTCTCAGTATTTTCTTATCATTCTCTCTCTCTCTTTCTCTCTCTTACTTTCAGGAGCTCCTTCAATGAAAACCTATATATGTGGATTAGACAGTTTTCTTCTGGTTGATGGATATTCCTTAGTTGTGTATTGTTCCTTTTGATCTACATGATTACTTTGTTGGAAAGCTCTTGGATGTTTACAGTAATCATGGCAATATCCAATGTAGTATAAATTTTCAGCTGGTTCTTTCACATCTTAGGCTACATGGATATCATAACATGCCCAATTGCATGTGGTGCTTCTGTCCCTTCCCGTTGTGTCAGCTAGGAATTCTTTTCCCATGCAGGTAATGAAACACTTTATTAGTATATGGATCATTAGCTCAAGAAAGAGGGTTTAATTTGAAAAAAAAAAAAAAAAGGCCAGTAATGGGGCCTGATTGCTCTCATTGCTTCAGGATCTCAACTTTAATATATTTGCCAATTTCTTGTCCTTATGTTAAATTCCCCCCAAAATTGAAGCTCTCACAATGTCCAGGAGGCAGAAGATGATAGGGAATAAATCTCCTCAGGGATTCCCCCTTTTTTGTGATTACCCTATTTTTTTTATTGTAATTTAGATGAAGGTTTACAGAACAAACTATTTTCTCATTAAACAGTTAGTACACATGTTGTTTTAGGTCATTGGTTAACACCCCATGACATGTCAACACTTTCCCTTCTCAACCTGAGGTTCCCTATTACCAATTTTTCTGTTCCCTCCTGCCTTCTAGTCATTGCCACTGGACTGCTGTGCCCCTTTAGTCTCATTTTATTTTACGGACCTGTCCAATCTTTGGCTGAAGGGTAAACCTCAGGAGTAACTTCATTACTGAGCTGAAAGGGTTTCTGGGGGCCATACACTCAGGGTTTCTCCAGTCTCTGTTCGGCCATCAAGTCTGGCCTTTCTACCTGAGTTAGAATTTTGTTCTACATTTTTCTCTAGCTCCATCCAGGACCCTCTATTGTGATCCCTGTCAGAGCAGTCAGTGGTGGTAACCAGGCACCACCTAGTTGTACTGGACTGGGTCTTGTTGAGGCCATGGTAGATGTAGTCCATTAGTCTTTTGGAGAAATCTTTCCCTTGTATCTTTAGTTTTCTTCATTCTTGCTTGCTCCCAAAGGGGTGCAACTAGTGCAGATGGCTGCTCACCGGCTTTTAAGACCGCAGACAGTACTCACCAAAGTAGAATGTAGAACATTTTCTTTATAAACTATGTTATGCCAATTGAACTAGATGGTCCCCAAGACCATGGTCCCCATAGCCCTCAGCCCAGCAATTCAGTCCATCAGGAAGATTGGATGTATCTATGAAGCTTCCATGATCTTGCCTTGTACAAGTTGTGCTGGCTTCCCCCTCAGTGTGTACTCTCTTATCCTTCACCAAAGTTACTCTTTATCTACTGCCTATTCAGTGCTTTTCCATCCCCATTCCTCCGCTCCCTTGGAGATCCCCCTATTTAATGAAGTAACATCAACCTTGACAAGCCCCTGACCCATTTCTACAAACCATTAGCTATAGTGATTTAGCATTTTTTTTTTTTTAATTCTACTTCTATGTTAATTTCTATAAGCTGGCTGAATTCCTCAAGGTGGAAAGCCACAAATCATTTCTTAGAATGGAAAATTCCTTGTTTATTTATTTTTAGCACCTTCCTTACTAAACCAAAAACCAAACCTTTGCCAACAATTCAATTCCTACCCATTTCGACCATATTGGACTGAGTAGAATTGTTCCCTAGATTTTGGAAGGAGTGGCTGGTGGATTTTAACTGCCACCCTTTTTGTTAGCAGCTAAGCTCTTAACCACTGTGTTACCACGGATTCTGTTCCTTACTACTTAATGATAATTCCTGATATCCCCCACTGCACATTTATTATAAACCTGCCAAGACTACGTCGTACATCAGCTTCATGATGGTTTTCCTTTATTTGGTTTGAGCAAGTCTAGCATCCAAAATGAACCCATTAGGTAGCTGAGTCAATTTATTAATTCATTGTCTTCATTTCATTTATTTTCTCTCCCAGACATCCTTCTAGTTATTCGCTCTTTTATGAACCCCATTGGTACCTCCCTTCTTTTAATTTGATACTTTTTGTCATCTTAGATATAACATCACTAATGCAGAAAATTGCCATTAAGGGGTAATTTAGAGTAGTTGTTATGAGCCTGAAACTAGGAGCTAGAACGTGTTTGAAACTTGGTTCTAATGCTTAAGACCACTCTAACCTTGTACAATTTATTTATCCTTCATGAGTTGAACATGGATAATTTATTTACCTACTCTGAATCTCCTCTCTTGGGAATCTCATCCATGCAGAAGGATGTTAGGAAAACAAGTACTTAAGGTTGTCAAATGGCTCACAAGTCCAGTCCTCACTGTTCTGATGAGTTTTTGGTTTTCTTCACTCCACGATGGTAGATTCAAACTTTTCAGGCAAGGAGAATTTCTCAACCTCCCTATCTGATTTTAAACTCAGATAAATAACCTCCATTTTGTTGACCTGAGCTTTTTACTTTTGAGACTCAGTACCCTGCATTTCCTAGGAAGTTCAAGACCTCTGTGGTACTCTGGAGGCAAGCATACTCACTGTGGCTAACATTGAGTAACACACTGGAGGAGTATACCATTGGTCAGGGTAAATTGTCTCAATTCCTTGCCTAAGGTGGGTCTGAAAGGAGTGGGGCTGTTTTTAAACCTCTGGGGACAGACTTGTCTGCAGAGTTGTTGCTTTTTGTCCATTGCCCAGGTCTTTGTACTCAAAGGTAAAAATTTCCTTTTTTTTAATCTCTTCATATGCAGAAAAATGTATCTTTCAGATCCAGCACAATGAATCTGGAAAAACTGGGCAACAAGGTAAATAGCAGGATATACAGTTTGGAAACTACAGGGTGGACCATGACTTTTACCTGATTGATGTCTCACAGATTCTGAATAAACTGTTATTCTCCATTTTTTTTCTTCACCGTCAGGATAGGAGTGTTGAACTGTGACTGACATGGTCTGAGCAGTCCATGTTTCACGTATCTGGTGATGATTTTGTCCTTACCGGTCAGGCCTCCACTCAGACGGAGTAATGCTTAAGTGGAAGGGAAACTATGCTAGGTTGGGGCTCAACTGCAATAGGGGAACATTTTTAGCACATTCCAGCACCTTGTTGGCCCATACATATAACCACAGGATCACTGCGTGCTCGATGTCTGGCTCTACTGATCCCCGGTAGTGTCTTTCCATGCTGTAACTGGTGGGCGACTTTGTGGTAAGGGCCATCTGCACTCACCATCTGTTCTCTGCTGGTACCTGCATTTGCCTGGTCTCTTTATCTAAAGAAATTTGTGCTTGCAGTTTGCACAAGATTCTTTTCAGCAAGGAAATGGGACCGTCAGATATGTAGAGAAAAGAATATGTTAATGACTTGCCTTCTATACAGCAGGTTAGAGGCTGGAGAAAGGGATGGTTCTTCTCTTACCTGACACTCCCAGACTGACACAGCTTGTTTTGTCAGGGCTGTCTTTTTCAGGCTCAGGGCAGAGTGGGTTGCTCTGGTACCCACTGCAAAACGTACAGTTCCCCCCAAAAACACACACACCTTCATTATAAAGAGTGGCTCAACGGGAAACATTCCTCCAGTCCTCCTCAATTAGAGTCTTTACCCATTGGCCTCATGAGCAAGCTCAAAAATAAATGAGATCCCTAATTCCACATCTTCCTCAAGTTTTTGGAGTTTTCTCCATATATCCTGGGCACTCTGATGTATATCATACTCATGATGTAATCATTTTCGAGACTCTCAGGGTCTGTGTCTGAGAACTGTCTAAATGCCTCATACACACACGTTACACACTCACACAAACTAATGAGTTGCACCAACCTAATAACAGACTCCTGGAGACTTTTATACCCTCAAGGCTCAATTCCTGCCACTTCTTGGGACTCTAATGGCCTTACCTAGGAATTATCCTGTTATATAACAAATAACTCCAAATACCTAGAGCCTTTAATGCCCTGTATGGTTAATTCCTCCTGCTGCTCTAGACTCTGCTAAGACCTTATATAGGTACTTACCAAATAACCCAGGGGCGTTTCGCATCTCCCAAGAGGTCATTCTTTGGTCTCAGATGAATCAATTCCAGGGCTACTAGAAGGTCTCTTGGAGAAATCTCCTGGTGGCACCAGATGTCGGGCCGGTCTGTTGTCCTATCTGGAACTGAGCAGATGACTCCTGTCTGCCTCACCAGAAATGTTGCCGGGTGGAAACTTCAGGTTCTGCTTGGTGCAACTCATCTCAGCCAATAAACAATAGACCACAGTAGAAGAGTAGGAGAGTAGAAAGATGTCTTTATTTCACTGTGCAAGGAAGGGAAACAGTTGGGGCTGCTATTGCCAAGACTGCTCAGAGAAGCTGAGGGGAAAGTTTACTTATAAGGGGTTTACAAGTAGGAAGCTCATACAAGTTACATCAGCCACATTATTAATGATACTACACTGCTGCAATGGGGTTTACATACAACTTCATGCAATGCATGTTCAGAATATGGTGGTTAAACTCCACCAGACTCACAGTATTACTCTATATGAGAACTAAAAGGTTTTCCTGAATATCAACATGGCGCCTAAACTTGTTTTTGCAGATTTCATCTAGTTTTGGGAAGAAGTTAAGGAGAAGGGAACCAGGATTTTAATGTAAAGCTATGGGGCATGTCAAACAAAGGAACCAGGGTTCTCATGTAAACCTAGGAGCAGGCCAAGCATGCTGCTCAAGGAAGTGGAATTTTCCCCAGCCTGGGGAGCTCTGTCTTATCATGACCATCTTTGCTTTCTAACTGCTTCAAACTTTCAAAAATATTTATGCTCACAGGACTATATAACATGCATCTTTTTCATATATTCCAATGAACTATTTTTTTTTGAATTTCATTGGCTACACAGGGGATTTTACATCATGATCCTGAATGACGAAAATAATTCAGATTCTAGTAGCTTCAATAGTACTGTAGAAATATTGAAAAGAAAAAAAAAACCTGAAAATTCTTGGGGAGTAATGTGGAACAACTGTGTCCATAAGGCAAGATAACTCTATCCTTGCCACATAACAGACCTTACTTTAATTAGAAATACAGCATGGTGCAAATCATGGGATTATCTCATTTTCCCTCTGAGAAGCAGGGTAAACAAAAGTCAATGAAAATATTGTGCACAATAAATATTGACCAAAGTTTAGGAAAGCCAAACCAATGAAACAGAGGTAGCAAACTTAACTCATCAGAGAATATCCTGTCACCCAAAGATATACACAAAAAATAATTCAATGAACATTTAAAAAAGTATTTCATACAGATAAGAAAACATACCAACCCATGAAACAATACCAAAAATAATAATAATTATTATTAAATAAGAACAACTAGTGTATATTCTGATCTATATACCAATTAAAATAAATTTCTTGAGGTCATCCAGAGTTGCCCCCAGGTTTGGAATTCCTTCCCCACTCCTAGATCTAGGCAAAATGGGTTGATTATAACAAAGTCAGATGCTGAGCTGAACCTGTGGATTCCTTAATTGTAAGGTATGTTGAGTTAACAGATTTGCATGTGAAAGTAAAGTCATTAATAAGAAAAGAGTGGAAGTCCAAGGTGTGGAATGGGGACATTTGAGCAAATTTAGACAACCTGAGTACTTCACATCATCACAGGACACTGAGACTCCTCCACCTGGCCCAAATCTGATACTCCCCTCAAAAACTCTGAAGGCTAAAACAAAAGGTAAGTGCTTACACAAACACACATACACAAATGCAAGAACTGATGCTGCAAGTTTATTCTAATAGTTGAAAAAACATCAGAGTCATTGTAGCTCCACTTTTGTACCTAGTAACTTTTCCCACCTCCACTCAGCATACCCACTCTCCTTGTCTGACTTTAGGGTTCCCAACACATTCTGCTCTAGCCCTGGTGGTGCATTGCTAAAGAACTTGGCTGCTAACCAAAACGTCAGCATTTTGAATCCACCAGCTGCTACCTGGAAACCCTATGGAACAGTTCTACCTTGTCCATTAAGTTTGCTATAACTCAGAGTTGACTCAATGGCAAACAGTTTTGTTTTATAGCACATTCTCAAAAAAAAAAAAAAAATGCTCTGCTGTTGAGTAGAGTCCAACTCCTAGTGACCCTACAGGAGAGAGTAGAACTGCACCATAGGGTTTCCAAAGCTGTAAATGTGGAAGGTGACTGCCACATCTTTCTCCCATGGAGTGGCTAGTGGGTTTGAACCACCAATCTTTCAGTTAGCAGCCGAACAATTTAACCACTGCGCCACAAGGGACCCAACACATTCTTCTGCACTATAGAGTTTACTGAATTATTATAATTTGTGATCCATCTCTTCTCTTCAAGGAAGGAAAATGTTTTTTACTCTTTTGTTCATCAATGCATTTAGAAGAGTGATTGACACGTAGAAAAAAATTATAAAAATATGGGAAATATATTTTTGCCTGCTTTTTTATACCCTATCGAGGCACACAGACAAGTTTTAAAGCACATGATGTCATTTATAGGAACCATATAGTACATCAAACTTTAGAAAATATTTTGCTTATTTTTTCCCATGTCTTAACTAGGGCATATTTTACATATTTGTTCCTTAAGCTATAAATCAAGGGATTCAACGTGGGGTTAACCAGGGTGTAAAATATGGAAGCCACTTTATCAGTATTAAAGGAATCACTGGACTTGGGCTGCATGTACATAAAGATTAAAGTCCCATAGAACACTACCACCACGGTCAGGTGGGATCCACAGGTGGAGAAGGCCTTGTGTCTGCTCTCAGCTGAGTTCATCCTGAGAATGGCTACAAGAATGAGTAGGTAAGAAACAAGAACTATTAGGAGGGATGAAATCAAATCAAAAGCTGCTAAGATGAGAATGATCAATTGAATTGCATGTGTTTGAGCAGAGCAAAGATAACAAAGAGTTACTGTCACAGTAGAAATGACTGATGACATTGTAGCCACAGAAGGATAAATTAAAAATCTTTATGCTGATGAGGAGAGAAACAAATGTGCTGTAGAGACAGATTATTGCCACCAGCACACAACAAGTTCTTTGTGACATGATGGCTGTGTAGACCAGAGGGTTACAGATGGCCACATAGCAGTCATAGGACATTGCTGATAGAATGAAAATTTCACTAGTTATGAACACAATAAAGAAAGCTAGTTGTGCAGCACAAAAATAATAGGAGATTGTATTTTCATCCACAACAAAATCTACTAACATTTTGGGTCCCACAGCTGTTGAATAACCAAGATCAGTGATAGCCAGGTGTCTGAGAAAAAAATACATGGGAGTTTGTAGCTTGGAGTCTGTCTTGGTGAGGATGATGATGCCCAAGTTGCCCACTGCTGAGATCATGTAGATGATGAGGAACAACCTGAACAATGGCGCCTGCAGCTCTGAGTGGTCCGTGATTCCAGTCAGAATGAATTCATTCAGCACTGTCAGATTGTGTTTGTCCATCTTGGTCTATCAGGAAACCTGTTCTGGATAGAGACATCAGCAGAGTCAATAGGTTTTATGTAGCATCATCTGGTAGATCTTTGGTATACAAAGGCAATATGCTAAATGAATAAGATAAATCCAAATTTTCCAATATAGTTATTTGAAATTAAACCCACTTCCCACAAATAATATATAGCCACATGAAGTTTGAAATACAAAGAGAGGGAGAGGGAAAGAGAGAGAAATCGAACTTATCAGTTGGGCAAAATTTGCTCCCCAAAGAACATTTGTCAATGCCTGGGACATTTTGGATGTCACAACTAGGAGAAGGGTTCTACTTGTATCTAATGGAAGCCTGGGATGTTACTAAACTTTCTACTACATACAGGGTAACGCCACACAATAAGAAAATTTCCAGTCCAAAACATCACTTTGGCAGAAGTTGAGAAACTCTGATATAAACATAGGGATACCACAGATAAAGATGTAGGTGTAGGTGTACAGGTACATGTAGCTGTAGATGTACATATACGTACACATATACATGCACATATTGTATACACAATACAGACGCATATACACATTAATATACTTATACATAGATGGGATTCCTGGTGGAGCAGTGGTTAAGGGCTGGACTGAGAATAAAAAAATCGGCTTTTTGAGTCTACCATCCTCTCCTTGAGAAACCTTTGGGGCAGTTCTATTCTGTCCTATAGTGTCTCTATGAGTCAGAATCAACTTGATGGCAAAGGGTTTCAGTTTTTTTTTTTTTAATACCTATAGATATATGAAGCAAAAATGAAAAAAAGTTAAAAATTTTAAGTGATAGGTACATGGATGATTACAAAATTTTCTTTTTTCTTGTAAATAATGACACATAATCACATTTACAAAATTATAATGCAAATGTTAATTTCATTATAAAAATTTCAAAGTGCAAATTCACTAAATGTGTGGGAACATTTAATATGCCTTTCTTCAAAACATAGTCCTATAAAAGCTCTTGTGCCACGGGTGGTACTGACTAAGACAACACACTTGACAGGTATTGAACACATGTCTTAACAAGGGATTATTTGTCTTTATACAGGGAAATATTCCGGATGGCAGACCCATGCAGATACATAGTCTCTGTTATATCACTGCTTGTGGGTTATAGAAACCCTGGTGGCATAGTGGTTAAGTTCCAGGACTACTAATCAAAATGTTGGCAGTTCAAATCCACCAGGTACTCCTGGGAAACTCTATGGGGCAGTTTTACTCTGTCCTATAGTGTGCTATGATTTGAAATCAACTTGACAGCAATGGGTTTGGTTCTGGTTTTGTGGGTTATAGAAAAAATACCTTAATTTCTTTATTTACAAATGCAAAATGGCCACTTCCCTTCAGGGTTGTTGGAAAATAAATAGTGATTAAATGTTTCAATGCATTTAAGGTATTGGGACATAAATCTTAATTATCAAGTATATAGTGTTATTGTCATTTTTAAAATGATGACAATAATTTACAAGAAAGGACTTTTCTTTACATATGTATCTATAAATTGTTATAGTGTGACTTAGTTTCTATGTCAGGGTTATAACGATGAGTAGGTTGAGAAGTGTGTTACCCATGTAACTGACCCCAGCTCTTCTCTCTCCAATCCTCAACTTCATAATTAAAATTGGACCGTCAGTGTGCCGGTCTTCTGGATAATACATCCTCTACTTAATACATTTTAATATAAGTTGATGGACTGCTAAACTAAAGATCAGCAGTTCAAAACCACCCATGGCTCCATGGGAGAAAGAAGTGGCAGTCTGCTTTCATAGTTATTTACAGCCTTGGAAACCCTACGGGGTCACTACTGAGTAAGGATCACCTTAACAGCAGTGTGTTTTAATATACATTTACTTAAAATACGACCTAACCTAGGAGTATTTTCATTATAACTAATATACTAAGTTGTTCGTAACAAATCAGAAATATTTTCTCATGAAAGAATCTAAGATAGTGAGAGGAGATTTGAACAAATGGGAGAAAGAGAGGTCCGTGTCATTGTTCTTATATAATGAGATTTCATTTAAAAAATTACATTTGAATAAAGAGATCCTCTAGTTTAAATGATTATATAGTATGTAATGCATATAAACATAAGTTAAAACCTATATACGTATCCCTAATATACCACAAATTAAAAAAAAAAAAAGCCAGAGAAGGATAAGGATGGCAGTTCAAGGTAAAAGAATGAATGGTTTGAAATGATACGACTTACATGAAAATAGCTGTACCAGCACCCTCTGATTCCGGAATAATCAAGCAAGTATAAAAATATAATTGTATTGTATTAAATATTAAAATGGCTACTGGGGAAATACACTCTCTCATATAAAACATTGCTTGTAAGGTTGTGACCTTATATACACACATTGCTTATGTCAGAAAAAAAAAAAAAGCTATTGGCCTCTTTCTGCCTCGAGCAAAGGAAAATGAAGGAAACCAAAGACTTAAGGAAGCAATTAGTCCAAAGGACATATGGCCCACATGAACCACAGCCTCCTCTAACCTGAGACCAGAAGAACTAGATGGTGCCTGGCTACGACTGCAGACCACTCTGACCAGGATCACAATAGAAATTCCAGGGCAGAATGAGAAAAAAATGTACCAAAAAATTAAAAAAAAAAAAAAAAAAGATGATATTTGCTGGTTTGAAAGAGGCTGCAGAAACCCATGAGACTATTGTCTTAAGACAATCTTCTAATGTGAAACTACGGACACTCCTGGTGGCCACCTTTCAGCCCAATAACAGATGGGGCAATTAAATTAAGTAATAACATCTATGAAGAATGTGCCCATTAGAACAATTAACTTTTTGAGACCAACGGGGAAAGAAGGCAGGGAGGACAGGGAAACCTGACTAATGGAAACAATGAAGCCGGGAAGGAAATGAGAAGAGTGCTGACACATTTTTTGTAAGAATCTTTGACTGGAAAATTAATTTGCTATGTAAACTTTCACCTAAAGCACAATAAAATGTTTTGTTTTTTTAAAGAAGTACTGAATTGAGTATCAGTAGGTACTACAATTAGGAAGTCAGCTATCTTCAATGAATACAATAAAAGCAATATAAATCTTGTTTAGCTGCAATGATGAATGGTGAAGAAAAAAAGTTCTTGTATTGGTAAGTACTGCTTTTCCTAGAAGGTAAAGGACGGTAAGGGGACTTCCTCTCAACATGTCGGGAGTTCCGTGGACAGCACCAAATTATTATGGAAAATCTGCTGGCTTCGTGGTTAAGGTGCTACGGCTGCTAACCTGAAGGTCAGGAATTCAAATTCTCCAGGCGCTCCTTGGAAACTCTATGGGGCAGTTCTACTTTGTCCTGTAGGGTCACTAGGAGTCAGAATCGACTCAATGGCAACAGGTTTGGTTTTCACATAGTTATTTAAATATATATTAAATATTAAATTACACTTGAGAGAGACATAAGAAGAGCCTAGAGCCATTATATAACTAAGGATTTTGAAGGACATCAACATTGGAGACTGAATACCTGCAGCTTCAGAATTCTGCCAGAGTAGTTTTTAAGGCTCTATATGCTTCCTTTACTTTCACCTTTGTGCTCTATTAGTTACATAATTAGGCCACTTGGATGGTGCAGATAATTAAGAACTCAGCTACAAACTGAAAGTTTGGGGGATCGAGTCCACTCCGAGGTGCCTTGGAAGAAAGAAGGATCTACTTCTGAAAGTCTCAACCATTGCAAAACCTATGGAGCACTGTTCTCAGACACAAACAGGGTAGCTATGCGGCAAAACTGACTCCAGGACTTCTTTTTTTTTCTGTCTTTGATTCTTTGTTTCTTTTTTGTTCATATAATTATTTATACAAAGTGAAATATTATTTAGCCATATAACGATAATATCTCATAGATGCTTATGAGCATTTAGCCTCTGAAACAAAGTGTGAATATTTGAAAAAAAAATGACAGAAAAGGGGAGAGAGATCCTAGCCTCCGTCACTATTCAAAAGTAGAGTGCACACAGGACTAACTCAGAAATCCTACTGTTCTGCAATGACTTTGCCATTGAATAAAGCTGGGACCCTGCAAGTGTCACTGAAACATTCTGGGTATTGCCAAAATATAGAAATAGTCTATCTTTTTACCTGCAATGAAGTCTCTGTCTTGCCTCTCCCATGTGTTTCTTAACATGACATAGAGAAACAAATTTATGGAATTTTTTTTTCACCCATGGAGATTCTCCCTGAGGAGATGCCAAGTAATTTGTTGATTTGTCCTGAACCACTTAAAAGCTTAACAAAGTATCTAGGGGTTGACTGTTAATTGTCCAGGACAATTTGTATTCATCAGTGAGCAAGTTTTCAATCATACAGTGTGTATACATATCTGTATTTATCTATTTCATACATTCTTACCTTTTACTCTTTGTTGACCTTCCATTTTTATCACCCAGGTACCTGGATTAAACCATCATACTTATAAATCCGATCTGTCAGTATTCCTCATTTCTACAGCGGTCTCTTCAAATAGATGACAAAATGAAGACGTGCTTAAACACTTTCTTATTATATTATTTAAAAGACTTAAATGGAATAAAATTAATGCATTGCCCACATGTTAGGTATCACTTCCTTGTTTGCTGCTGTTATTGTTGCTGTTATGGTTATTGTTCAGCGTTTGTTTGTTTGTTAGCTTTGTTTTTGACCTCAGGAACAGAAATGTTGCATTTGCTTCTCATTCCGTGGTCAACTGCCATCATAGTCTGCTTAGGATTTTTGCTTGTTTCTTTAATTTTCTTTTATTATATTTCAATATTTTATGGTTTTCCATTCTGTCCAATCTTCATCCCAAAACATCTTTCTCACCTTCATACATATTTGGCTGTGCTTCACATATGCTCAACCATAGCAATATTACTCTTGTGTCTTAGGCTGAGTTCTTCAGAGAAGCAAAACCAGTAGAGCATATAAATATACATAGAGAGAGATTTATATCAAGGGAATGGCTCACGTGGCTGTAGAAGCAGAAGCTGGAATGCCCTAAGTCTGTGGGTCAGAATAGAGGCTTCACCTGATTTATGTAGCTGCATGGGCTGGCTAACAGAACATCTGCAGGTCAGTGAGCAGGGCTCTTGCTCACAGGCTGGGAAGATCAAAAAATCCCAAGATCCAAAACCAAAACTGCAGGCAAGCTGCTGGTTCAATTCCTAAGAACCAGAGGTCAGAAAAACAGGAGCCTATTGCAGGATCCTGAGTGAGAAAAAGCCAATGAACCTTGGTAGAATGTCTGCTTATATTCCATGCAGGCCACAGGTGTCAACTGATTCCTACTCACAGCAGATGCCATCATGGAGATGATCACATCATCATAGAACTGCCATACCACTGAGAATCATGGCCTAGCCAAGTTGGCACAGAACCTTAACTATCACACATTGTAAAGTGTGATATTTTATGTGTAATGTTTTATTATGAATATACATTTGTCATGCTATAAATCTTTTTGGTGCACTTTGCCATTTTAGACATTCATAATGTACCCATTCATGCTTTTCTTTTTGCTTATTTGTGATATATATATGTATATATATATATATACATAATTTTTTCAGCATTCACTACTAAATGAAAATTTGTAAGTTTAAACCCACAAGCCATTATGGGGAGAAAAGACTTGGTCCTCTGCATCCATGAAGATTACACCCTGGGCAACATTTGGGGCATTTCCACTCTGTCTTTTGAGTCACTATGAGTCTCTCACCGTTTACCCTTTGGTATGGAGTGGATTCCAAGTCATCTCACAGTTTAGGAATCTAGAAATTCAAGTTCAGGACACCAGCTCCAGGGGAAAGTTTTCTTTCTCTATAGGTTCTGGGGAAAAGTCCTTGTCATCAACCTTCCCCTGATCTAGGAAGTTCTCAGCTACTGGATCCCTGGTCCAAAGGATTTTCTCAATTAGTGGTGACATTTTCTGGGTGGCATGAGGTCCTACACCTTTGTGCTCATTTCACTCTTTTGTATCTCCAAAGAGATTTACTCATAATACATCCTAATCCTGTTTGAATCCTTCCTTATTAACAGAAAAAAACATAGCTGCCTCTAATCCTGCCTCATTAACATCATATAGGTTAGGATTTACGACACATAGAATAATCACATAAGATCACAAAATGTTGGAGAAGGACACTATACTGGGAATCCTGGCCTAGCCAAGTTGAAACATATTTTGAGGGGACATAATTCAATCCATTACTAGTGTTATATCTAAGAAATCCCAAAAAGTATGTGTATGATAAACAAAAACCCACTTAAAATTCAGACAGAATTTTTTTTTAATTGACCACTAACCTAAAAGCAAATTCACAAGGAAATGCTAAGTTAACTTTTTAATACTATAATTCTATTGTAGGCTCTATTAGATTTTATACATAAAAAATTTCATCTATCAGTAAAAAGAGTTTTACCTCTTCCTTTCCAATCTGAATGCTTTCTATTTATTTATTTTTATTGCCTTGTATTTTCTAGAACATCCACTAAAATGTCTGATAGACTTGGCAAGGGTAAATTTACATATTGTGTTCATGGTCTTCCTGAGAATTTATTCAATCTTTTATACCATGTGTGATGGCAGCTGTAGGTGGATCACGGATGCCCTTTATCAGTTTGAAAAAGTTCCTTGTTTATATTGTCGTCAGTTGTGGTTAGTCGTCATTTGAGTCAGTTCCAATTCCTGGTGACCCAATGTACAACAGAATGAAACACTGCTTAGTCCTGCACTATTCTCACAACCATTGTTTTGCCTGAGTGCATCCTTCAAGCCACTGTGTCAGTCCATCTCATTGATGGACTTCCTTTTCTTCACTGACCCACTACTTTGTTGTTGCTGTTGTTAGGTGCCTTTGAGTTGGTTCTTACTCTATGTACAACAGAAAAAAACACTGGCTGGTCTTGTGCCATCCTCACAATTGTTGTTATGCTTGAGCCCATTGTTGCAGCCACTGTGCCAATCCATCTCATTGAGGGTTTTCTGTTTTTATTGTAGACCCTCTACCAAGCATGATGCCCTTCTCCAGGGACTGATCCTTCCTGATAATATGTCCAAAGTGCATTAGAAGAAGTCTTGCCATCTTTGCTTGCAAGGAGCATTCTGGTTGTACTTCTTCAAGTCAGATTTGTTCATTCTTGTGTCAGACCAATGTATATTCAATATTCTCCCCCAAAACACCAATTCAGAGGTGTCAATTCTTCTTTGGTCTTCTTTATTCATCCTCCAGCTTTCACATGCATATGAAGCAATTGAAAACACCATGTGTTGGGTCAGGCACACCTTAGTCCTTAAAGTGACATCTTTGCTCTTCAACACTTTAAAGAGATCTTTTGCATCCAAATTGCTCAATGAAAATTGTCCATTGATTTCTTAACTGTTGCTTCCACGGATGTTGATTGTGGATCCAAGTAAAATGAAATCCTTGACAACTTCAATCTTTTCTCTGTTTATCATGATGTTGCTTATTGGGCCAGTTACGAGGATTTTTGTGTTGTTCATGTTGAAGTGTAATTCATACTGAAGTCTGTGGTCTTTGATCTCCATCAATGGTGTTTCAAGTCCTCTTAGCTTTCAGCAAGAAAGATTGTGCCACCTGCATAATGCAGGTTGTTAATGTGTCTTCCTCCAATCCTAATGCCCTGTTCTTCTTCATGTAATCCAGCTTCATGGATTATTTGCTCACCATATAGATTGAAAAAGTGTGGTGAAAGGATTCAACCCTGATGCACACCTTTCTTCACTTTAAACGATGCACTGTTTTTCTGTACTCTTTTTCTGTTCGAACTACTGCCTCTTGGCGTAAGAACATGTTTCTCATTAGCATGATTAAATGTTCTGGAGTTCTTATTTGTCTCAGTGTTACTCATAATTTGTTATGATTCACGTAGTCGAATGCCTTTGCATAGTCATTAAAACACAGGTAAACATCTTTCTGCTATTCTCAGCTTTTACCCATGATCCATCTGACATGAGCAATGATATCACTCTTTCCATGTTCCATGTTCTCTTCTGAAGCCAGGTTGAAAATCCTTGTTGATGCACTGCTACAACCACTTTTGAATGATCTTTAGCAAAATTTCATTTGTGTGTGATATTAATGATTTTGTTAGATAATTTCCACAATCTGTTGGATCACCTTCAGTATTAGTTAAAATTTTATCACAATATTGTTACATTGAAAATGTTTTTCTACATCTTTTTATGTGGCTTTGTTTTTATTTCTAATTAGTTTTAATGGTGAATGTCATTACTTGGTCTTTAAAAACCAACTCTGCATTCTTGGGGCACACCTAATTTGGTGCATTACTCTCTTTACATGTTTCCGGACACAATTACTTTAAATTTTTTAAAAGTTTTTCACATATACCCTCTGCTGTTTTCTTCTTTTTAATACTTTTGCCTACCTTTGATATCAGACTAAAGCTATCCTCATTTAGAAAATGGAAATATACACTCTTCTTCAGTTTTCTGGAAGAGTTCATAGAGACCTGGCTAGTTCTTTTTCCTTAAATATTTAATAGAATTTCCCCCGTCAAGGCGTTTGGACTTGACTGGGGATCGGGCGTATTCTAAATTTAAATTTCCATTTTGATATTCTCTTAATCAATGATTTTTTTTTTCTTATGTGTTTTCCAGTCTCTATATACGTGGAAACACCATAACCCTTCCTTTTATGGTCCTGACCTAAAACCCAGGTTGAATTTTTTTTTTTAAATGGGCAACCTTAGTGTATCTAAAATTTACTTTATTTTTTCTCATTACAAACATTTTGAGTTTTAAAAGCACAAAGATAAGAAAATATGCATGGAAAATTTGGAGGGAATGTGGAGCAATCATGTCCAGAAATTATAACAAATATATAAAATGGTACATATCGTAGCTCACACACTACAAATACAGCATAATCCAAATTTGAGATTATCTCCTTTTGCTTCTTTCAAGTAGAAGAATCAAAATGATGAATTCAAACTGTAGGTCCTGATCAAAATATACTGTACACTCATATTAACCAAATTTTAGAAAATTCAGCAGAACAAAAATAAGGCAACAAACCTAACTTCATACTTCTGCATGCTCTGCAATGCATTTAGTAGTAGTGATGTTAACTCTTCGCTGAAAGTTTAGCAGAATTCTCCAGTGAACCTGTCAAGGGCAGGGCTTTTTTTTTTTTTTTTGGTAAGGAGTTTTTTAATTACCTCTCCATCTCTTCTTTTGTTATAGGTTCATTTAGTTTTTCTGCCTCTGCTTGTGTTAGTTTAGGTAGGTAGTGTGTTTTTTGAAATTTGCCTACTTCCTCTAGATTTCCAACTTTATTGGAGTAAAATTTTTTGTAGTATTCCGTTATGATTCTTTTCATTTTAGTTGGGTCTGTTGTGATAGTGTTCATCTCATTTCTTATTTGGGTTATTTGCTTCTGAGACAGATAGGGTTAACTGTGCTGGCAGAACAAAAGAGCTGTTAAAAGATTACTATCTAGAAGTTGGGTAAACAGGAACTACACCCTGGGAACATGAGATAAGTTTGAAACAAGCAGTGAATTACTATCTCCTTCTTAGTGTTTTTCTAGTACCCTCCCCCTTTACAGGCTCCCTCATGGACAGAAGAACAAAGTGTGACAGCTGTTTAACCTTCCTTGCCCTCCAAAGATGGCGATGTAGTGCCAAAGATCAGTGCACTTGCATTATGTCCCATAATACATGATGCCATCTTGACTATCAGCGGGTTCCATCTTAGATTCTAGATTCACACGCAACCTAATTAACATGCACCGCCATTCTGAGAAATACCCAACCCTTGAAAGAAGCCCACTAAATATTCATTACTCTATTGTCTCCACCGAACCCACAGAAGCCCTAGCCTTGCTTCCCTTTTTTGAGTCAGTGTTTTCGAAAGGCTTACTCCTCTGCTGACTTTTTTTGCTTGACTCAACCAAAATAAAGCTTGCTGAAGATAAAGTTTGTCTTTCACGTTTATTCTTACTTGGGAAATGACAAGGACTCTTTGTGTCAGATTGGCGAATGGTCACACTTCCTCTTCTGTTGTTCTTCTGTCAGGTTGGCCAGTGGTTTATCGATTTTGTTGATCTTTTCAAAGAACCAGATTTTGGTCTTGTTAACTCTTTCAATTGTTTTTCTAGTTTCTCTTTTATTTCTACTCTAATTTTTTTTTTTTATTTCCATTCTTCTGATTCATGTAGGCTTCTCTTGCTGATCTCTTTCTATTTGTTCATGTTGTAGGGTTAATATTTTGATTTTGTCCCTTTTTTCTTTTTGGTTGTATGCATTCACTGCTATCAACTGACCTTTAAGCACTGCTTTCTCTGTGTCCCAAAGCTCATGGTAGGATGCATTTTCATTTGCATTTGGTTTTGTGAATTTCTTTATTCATTCCTTAATTTCTTCTGTAGCCCAGAAGTTTTGGAGAAAGGTGTTGTTCAGTTTCTATGCCTTTTTTTTTCCTTGCTTTTTCTGTTATTGATTTCTACGTTTATGGCTTTATAGTCAGAAAAGATGCTTTGCAAAATTTTGGTGTTTCGGATTCTGTTAAGGCTTGCTTTGTGGCCTAATACATGGTCTTTTCTGGAGAATGTTCCACGTGGGTTGGAAAAGAAATTGTACTTGGCTGCTGTTGGGTGCAGTATTCTGTATATGTCTATGACATCAAGCTGGTTCATTATGGCATTTAGATCTTCTTTGTCTTTATTGAGCTTTTTCTGGATGTTCCGTCCTTCACCAAAAATGGCGTCAACTGTCCTACCATTATTGTGGAGCTGTCTATTTCTCTTTTCAAAGCTGTTAGAGTTTGTTTTATATATTTTGGAATTCTGTCATTCAATGCATAAATATTTATTATGGTTATGTCCTCCTTGTGTATTGACCCTTTAATCATTGTATAGTGTCCTTCCTTATCCTTTGTGGTAGATTTTACTTTCAAGTCTGTTTTGTCAGAAATTAATGTTGCCACTCCTGCTCTTTTTTGATTGTTGTTTGATTGAATTTTTTTTTTCCCATCCTTTGAGTTTTAGTTTGTATCTTTGTATCTAAGGTATGTCTCTTGTAGGCAGCATATAGGTGGACCATGTATTTTTTATCCCTTCTGCAACTCCCTGTCTCTTTATTGGTGCGTTTAGCCCACTATATTCACTGTAATCACAGATTGGTGTGAGTTTAGTGCTGCCATTTTCATGTACACTTTTCGTTCTTGTTTATTGACAGTTTCTTTATTAAAACACTTAATTTTCTTTGTTGAGTCATTTTTTCTTTGTGTATATTCTTTTCATCTTTTTCGCTGCTGTTGATTTCATATTTGCTGGTCTTGATGTTTTTCTTGTTTTTTATTTTGATATGCAGGATTGTTAATTTCCTTTGTGGTAACTTTAATATTTACCTCCATTTTTCTAATGTTTTAAACAATCTTTTATTTCTAATATTAACTTTGAATTCCTCTCCATATGATAGTTCTATAACTACATTATTTACCCTCTTTTTTGTTTTAATGTTGTCATCTTTTACATATTGACATCTCTGCATTCCCTATTTTCAGCACTTCAGCTTGTATTTATTTTTGTGAGTTCCCTATCTCAGGGGATATCTGGTTGTTCTCACCTGTGTTCTAATCTTGGGTTGTTATCTGATGTTATTGATTTTCTAACCAGAGGACTCCCTTTAGGTATTTCTTGTAATTTTGGTTTGGTTTTTACAAATTCCCTAAACCTCTGTTTATTCTGAATTGCCCTAATTCTGCCATCAAATTTGAGAGACAGTTTTGCTGGATATATAATTCTTGGCTTGTAATTTTTTTTTTTTTTTTCCCTTCAAGTCTTTATACGTCATCTCATTGTCTTCTTGCCTGCAGGATTTCCACTGAGTAATCAGAGCTTGGTCTTATTAACTCTTCTTTATAGATGACTTTTTGTTTATCCCAAGCTGCTCTTAAAATGCTCTCCTTATCTTTGGTTTTGACGAGTTTGATTATGATATTTCTTGGAGACTTTCTTCTGTGATCTACCCTGTGTGGGGGTTCTATGAGCTTCTTGGATAGATATCTTCTCATGTTTCGTGATATCAGGAAAGTTTTCTGTCAACAAATCATCAACAATTCTATCTATATTTTCTGTTATTCCCCCTGTTCTGGTGCCCCGAACAATCGTAGGTTATTTTTCTTGATAGGGTCCTACATAATTCTTAGGGTTTCTTCATTTTTTTTTAATTCTTTTATTTGATTTTTCCTCAGATAATTTGATGTCAAATGTTTTGTCTTCAATCTCACTAATTCTGCCTTCCATTGCCTCAATTTTGCTGTTATGACTTACAACTGAGTTGTCTAATTCTAAAATTCTTTAGCTAATCTTTTGGATTTCTGTTTGATATCTCTCTGTGGATTCTTGCAGCCTGTTAATTTTGTCATTTTGCTTTTGTGTAATATTCTTAAGTTCCTCTGTTGCTTTGTCTGTGTGTTCCTTGGCTTTTTCTGCATTTTGCATAGTCTCCTTCCTGATCTCTCGAATAGCTCTGTACACTAATCTTTTGAATTCTACTGCCAGTAATTCCAAGAAGTTATCTTCCTCTGGGAGGTTTCTTTGTTTTTTGTTTTGGTTGCTTGCTGAAGCCATCATGGTCTGCCTCTTTATGTGATTTGATATTGACTGCTGTCTCCATAAGTCATTATATTTATTTATTTAATGTTTACTTACCATGTCTTTTTTTTTTTTTTTTTTATATGTCCAAATAGGCTGGATTTGTGAGCTGCTTTGATTACTGATGTCTTTAAAGCTCTCATGTGCTGTTATCAGGTGGTTAGAGTTGTTACTAGGAAGGTGAGCCCAGGAGTCCTTTTACTTTTCTTGTGTCGATTCAGCTTAGGAGACCAGGTCAGTCATTCACCAAGTGTGCCTTGCAGGCTCTCACCTACAGTCCTAGACATGCAGGAATGATGGGAGTAGGCCTAAGTGTCTGGCTGCTGTAGGGGGAAGGCAGGGGACTGACAGCTGTCCTGTAGACAGCTGTCTACAGGTATGTTTCTGTTCCCTAGAGTATGTAGGTAGGAGGCTTTTGCAGTTGGACTTTGGGCAACCAAACTGCTGGCTGTAGGAACTGAGAAGAAACACTTATTGTCAGACACCTCCACGGGTGGCTGGGTGATATTGGTAGAGCCACCTGTCCTCAGACCAGATGTGGGTAGATGAGGACCCTGCTTAAAAGGCAGAGTAGTATCAAGTGTCATGAATCTGCCACTCTTCCTTAGCTATTGCAGTTGAAAATAGGCTTCAGCTATATACTCTGTTATACTGGGCTAATGAGTGTCTATGGTGTTGAAATGGGCCCACATAGGTCCAGGAAGTAGTGAAAGGCATTCAAGGCCTGAGGACCTCTTATGCCTGTTCCTAGGCAAAGGGACTGTGGTGCCCTGAATTCCCAGCTTAGGGGAGCTGGCAGATTATTTTTTTTCCTGCTTGTTAATTTTTTCCTACTCCAAATCTAGGAGAATGGTTTGGGGCACTCTTTAGGTCATACTTCTAGCCCAGGGAGCTCAGGGAGCACTGACACCAGGCCAGGACCCAGAGCAGAGAGGGGAGGGAGTCGGTAAATGGGACAGAGGTACTTCCCAAGGAGGGGAAGGGATTTTTGAGCCACACAGTAGGTTAGATGCTTGTACCTATCTTTTGCCAGTTCAGAACTGCTTCTCCATGGTTCCAGAGGTTTGAACAGACTCTCTGCCAATCTGTTACTCCTGATGTGGAAAATGCATCCCAAACACAATTGCTTGCCTCAGCCCAAGCTAGCGAGCTGATCTAGAATGCAAGGTACTGGCCAGGTCAGGTCTGGAAAATCCTTGCTTCTTCTGAACTGTCTCTCCCTCTCTCTGCCACTCAGTACAACTCCTTAAACTTGTCTTTGATGTTCAGGTCTCCTAGATTGTCATGTATTATTGACTCACTTGTTTTTTCAGGTCTTTGTTGTTAAGAGGGGCCTTAGGAAGCGTCTGACTAATCCAACACCTTGGCACCACCTGTTTGTAGAATTTTTTTTGTTGTTTTTTAACCTCGAGGAGAGTAATTGGCCACTCCAACTCTCCTTTTATTGTAAATTGTCTGTTTGAGTCTTCTCTGTTATTTTATTTTATTAGATTAAGATATTCTATTTTATTGACATGACTCAAAATGAGAAGAAACAGCTACAAATATCCAATAATAATTGAACATAGATTGTATGAAATATGAGTCCCAGATAATTGGAAGTTGTAAGAAATGACATGTAACACATAAAAATGGTTATCCTAGGCATTAGTGAGCTGAGATGGAATGGTATCGACCATTTTGAAACATATAATCATGTGGTATGCTATGCCAGAATGACCAATTGAAGAGCAATGGCATCAAGCTCATCATCAAAAAAAAAAAAATTATTCCAAGACCTATCATGAGGTACAACACTATCAGTGATATGATAATATTCATATGCCAAAAAAAGACCAGTTAATACTACTATTATTCAGATTTATTCAACCAATGCCAAAGATGCAGATATTGAAGATTTTATCAACTTTGAAGTCTGAATTCATCAAAATTGCAATCAACATCCATTGCTAATTATTAGCTATCAGAATGTAAAAGTTGGAAAAAAAGAAGGATCGATAGATGGAAAATATGGCCTTGGTGATAGAAATGACACCAGAGATTGCATGTTCAGATATTGCAAAACCAATGAATTCTTCATTACAAATAACTTTTTTCAACAAAAGAAATGGAGACCATATATGTGGACCTTGCCAGAAAGAATACATAGGAATCAAATTGACTACATCTGTGGAAAGAGATGATGGAGAAGCTCAGTATTATCAGTCAGAACAAAGTCAGGGGCCAACTGTGGAACTGACAATCAATTGCTCATATACAAGTAGAAGTAGAAGCTGAAGAAAACTAGAGCAAGTCCACGACACCCAAAATATGACCTTGAATATATCCTACCTAATTTTAGAGATCACACCAAAAATTGATTTGTCACACTGAACACTAATGACCACAGATTAGTCAAGTTTGGATGCTATCAAGAACATGATATCTGAGGAAATCAAAAGATCTTTAAAAGATAAGAAAGTAAAAGAAAACCAAATGAATGTCAAGAGATACTCTGACATTTGTTCTTGAATGTAGAGTAGCTAAAGCAAAAGAAGAAATAATAAAGTTGAAGAGATGAACAGAAGATTTCAAACAGAGGCTCAAGAAGACAAATTACAGTTTTATAATGAAATGTGCTAAGTCCTGGAGTTAGAAAACCAAAAGGAAAGGACATGTTTGACGTTTCTCAAGCTGAAAGAACAGAAGAAAAATTTCAAGAAACGTGAGTAAATTTTATAGTATGTTTCTCAATAAAAGGATTCAAAAAATAAAAGTGACAACAAAAAGACAATTAGTCTGACTTTCAAGATTTGAAATAAAAGACATATCCACGTATAAAGATGTAGAACCTATACTTACTCGAGTAGGTATTCAATGTCTTTATGGTTAGAATAATCATGAAAATTTAATGACTTTGAAAAAAACAAAGCCTTGAAAAATTTCTTATTTTTTTATTTCTATATCAGTTATTTTATATATTTATATCAGTTATTTTATATAAGTGCACAATATCCATAGAATCAATTTGTTGTGATGGTAATTGAAAAGTTCCATAAAAAGGTGAGCTTTAAAAATGAAAACATTTTCTATGAGAGAATAAATGTTGAATTTTTATTTTGCCTACTCTCTTTGTTGTTGTTAGGTGCCGTCGAGTCGGCTCCAACACGTAGCGATCCTATGCACAACAGAATGAAACACTGCCTGGTCCTCAGCCATCCTTACCATCTTTGTTACGCTTGAGCTCATTGTTGCAGCCACTGTGTCAATCCACCTCATTGAGGGTCTTCCGCTTTTCCGCTGACTCTGTACTCTGTCAAGCGTGATGTCCTCCTCCAGGGACTGATCCCTCCTGACAACATGTCCAAAGTATGTGAGATACCGTTTCACCATCCTAGCTCCTAAGGAGCATTCTGGTTGTACTTCTCCGAAGACAGATTTGTTCATTCTTTTGGCAGTCCATGGTATGTTCAATATTCTTCGCCAACACCACAATTCAAAGTCGTCAATTTTTCTTCAGTCTTCCTTATTCATTGTCCAGCTTTCACATGCGTGTGATGCAATTGAAAATACCGTGGCTTGGGTCAGGTGCACCTTAGTCTTCAAGGTGACATCTTTGCTCTTCAACACTTTAAAGAGGTCCTTTGCAGCTGATTTACCAAATGCAATGCGTCTTTTAATTTCTCAACTCCTGTTTCCATGGCCATTGATTGTGGATCCCTGTAAAATGAAATCCTTGACAACTTCTCCATTTATCATGATGTTGCTCATTGGTCCAGTTGTGAGGATTTTTGTTTTCTTTATGTTGAGGTGCAATCCAAACTGAAGGCTGTGGTCTTTGATCTCCGTAAGTAAGTGCTTCAAGTCCTCTTCACTTTCAGCAAGCAAGGTTGTCTCATCTGTATAATGCAGGTTTTTAATGAGTCTTCTTCCAAACCTGATGCCCTGTTCTTCTTTATATAGTCCAGGCTCTCAGATTATTTGTTCAGCATACAGATTGAATAGGTATGGTGAAATAATAGAACCCTGACGCACACCTTTCCTGACTTTAATAAGTATCCCCTTGTTCTGTCGGAACAGCTGCCTCTTGATCTATGTGAAGTTTCCTCGTGAGAACAAAGAAGTGTTCTGGAATTCCCATTCTTTGCAATGGTATCCATAATTTGTTATGATCCATATAGTCAAATGCCTTTGCATAGTCAATAAAACACAGGTAAACATCCTTCTGGTATTCTCTGCTTTCAGCCAGGATTCATCTGACATCAGCAATGATATCTCTGGTTCCATGTCCTCTTTTGAAACCAGCCTAAATTTCTGCCAGTTCCCTGTTGATATACTGCTGCAGCCATTTTTGATTGGTCTTTGGACAAATGGGGGTTTCCTACCCTATGGTTGACTAATTTCTATTGCTCCAAGTAATAAACTAATATATTGAGTTAATAATTATGTAAATAGGTAGGTTCATCTGAACTTATACTTTGATGTTATTTCATATATTGTGAACGTTTGGTGGTATTTAAGTCATATAATCCCATACTAAGTATTTTTATTTATCTCATCAAGGAGACAATACAGCTTTGTTACTGTTGTTAGTTGCCACTGTATATAGGTAAGACTGGCTGTAATTATGAGATGAACTTCTACTAGAATATGACACAGTGGAAACTGGGAGAAACACAATATGTTGTAACGAAGGGCAGGCCCCCCACATTTCTAGCATGTGCCATTCACATATGCTGGAAATTAGAATATCACTCTTCCTGTACCTTGACTTCTGAGACTTCCCTACCTCAGCATTTTTCTTTATCTCTCCACCAGTTTACTATTTCTCCAAGGAACCCAGCAACATAATGTAGTACCAAATTGTCAATCCCTCAGCCCCCTCTGCTTGATGGTAACTTTCTCTAATAGAGAAATTATATGCAGATAGTATTTGACACTTGGTGGGAGGGTTCAGTCCTTGGAAAAGGACATTACGGTTGGTATAGTGGAGAGTCAATTAAAAACAGGAAGACACTCAGTGAGGTGGATTGACACAGTGTCTGCAACAATGGGTTCAAATATAGCAATGATTGTGAAGTAGTGCAGGACCAGGCACTCTTTCGTTCTGTTTTCATAGAGTTTCTCTGATCAGTATCAACTCCAGACACTGTAAAACAATAACAAATATTAAGATTATTGGGGATCATTAAACATCTTAAAGAATCACAGATTATTTCTTATTATAACTCTAATAATGTTTAACTTGTATATCAAGCTCTTCAGTATTTTCTTATCATTCTCTCTCTCTCTCCCTCTTTCACTATCTTTCTTATTTTCAGGAGCTCCTTCAATGAAAAACTATATAAGTGGATTAGAGAAAATTATTTTCTTTGAGTTGATGGATAGCAACGAGTTATGTGTTTTCCTTTGGGTATGTGTGATTGCTGTGATGGAAAGCTCTTGGATGTTTACATTAATCATGGCAATAGCCAATATATGGCACATTTACAGCTGGTTCTTTCACATCCTAGGCTATATAAATGGGAACCCACAGAACTCCATGGTGCCCAACCTTCACAATTGCATGTAGTGCTTCTGTCTCTCATCATTGTATTATCCAGAAATTCTTCTCCCAGAAATGTAATGAAGCACTCAATAAGTAAATGTATCACTCAAACATTTGCTCAAGAACAGGTTTTAATTTTTTTTTTTTTAAAGAAGCAGAAAAAAAAAAAAAAGCCACTAGTGGGGCCTGGTGGCTCTTATGGGTTCAATAGCTCAGCCAAATCAAAGTTAACATATTTGGCAATCCCTTATCCTTAAATTCATATCCCCAAAATTCAAGTTCACACTGCAAGAAAGTCCAGGAAGCATAAGATGATGGGGAATAAATCTTCTTCTCACAGACCTCCTGTTTTAAAGAAGTAACATCAATCTTATCTTTATTTTTAAAAGGTGGCAAACTTTTTGAGGCAAAAGTCCAAAAATCATTTCTTAAAATGGGAATTTCCTTGTTTATTTATTTTTAGCATCTTCCTTACTAAACCAAAAACTAAACCCAAGCCATCCAGTCAATTCTGACTCCTAGCAACCCTACAGGAGAGAATACAACTGCCCCCTAGGGTTTCAAAGAGATGCTGGTGGGTTCTAACTGCTGACTTCTGGGTTCGCAGCTGAGCTGGAACCAGTGTGTCACCATGGCTCCTGTTCCTTAGTACTTTATGATAGTTCTCGATACCTGCCACTGGACATTTATTTTAAACCTGCCCAGACTATGACCTGCATTCATATTGTGATGGTTTTCCATTGTTTAGTTTGAACAATTCATGCACCCAAATGAATCCATTAGCTTGCTGTGTCAATTTATTAATTCATTATCTCTATTGAATTTATATTCTGTCCCAGGCATTGTCCTGGATATTCACTATTTTATGATCCCCACTGCTATTTCTCTTCTTCTAACCTGATATGCTCTGTTATCTCAGGGATGACATCATTAATGCAGAAAATTAACATTAAGAAGTTATTTAGACCAGCTGCTATGAATCCGGAACCTGGAGCTAGACCATGTTTGAAACTTGACTGTAATGCTTAAGACCACTCTGAACTTGGTCTATTTATTCATCCCTTGCAAGCTGAATGAGTAATTTATTTATGCTCTCTGAACCTCCACTTTATCATCAGAAATATGTAAACATTAATAGAACCTGCCTCACAGAGCTGTTGTGAAAATTAAACTATTTAAGTCTTGAAGAATGACTGTGATACAGCAGTCAATAAGTATGAGGTATTATTATCTGGATGTGCTCACTGTTGCTGTGGAAATCCCTGGTCCCACTCGGCATGACTTGTCTCATCCTGTAAACCAGAGGCTAAAGTGGGAGCATAGAAAGGCACGTTTATTTCATTGTGCAAGGGAAGAAACAGTTGGGGCTGATGTTGCCAAGGCTGCTCAGTGAAAGTAAGGCAAAAGGTTACTTTTAAGGGGATTACAACTTAGGAAATTCATACAAGTTACAACAGCAACATTATTAATCAAACTACTTAGGTGCAATGTGGTTTCAACGTAACTTCTTGCATCCTGTGTTCAGAATATGGTGGTTAAATCCCACCCAGAGATGGAGAATTTACTACGTAGGAGTTTTAAAAGGTTATCCTGAATGTCAACATGGCATCTGAAGCAGTTTCTGCCAATTTCCTCTAGTTTGGTCAGCATCTAAAAAAGAGGGGAATCTGGATTTTAATGTAAAGCTATGAAGCATATCAAGCAAAGAAACCAGGATTCTAATGTAAAGCTAGGTGGGGTGCCAAGCAAGCTGCTGGAGGCTGACCTTTCAGTTAGCAGCCAAACGATTTAATCACTGCACCACCAGGGCCCCAACGCATTCTCCTCTACTTTAAAATTTAATTATTTTATTTGTGATGTACCTCTTCACTTCAAGAAAGGCAAAGGTTTTTACTCTTTTGTTCATCAATGCATTTAGAAGAGTGAGTGACACATAGGATATTTGTAAATATATGTGGAATATATTTGTGCTCACTATAACCTATGGAGGCACACAGACAAGGTTTGAAGCCAATCATGTAATTTATAGGAACCACATGGTGCATCAAACTGTAGAAAAGATGTTGCATATTTTTTTCCATGTCCTATGTAGGGCATATTTTACATCTTTGTTCCTCAAGCTATAAATTAAGGGATTCAACATGGGAATAACCAGGGTGTAAAATATTGAAGCCACTTTATCAGTGTTGAAGGAATGACCAGACTTGGGCTGCATGTACATAAAGATTAAAGTCCCATAGAACACTACCACCACGGTCAGGTGGGATCCACAGGTTGAGAAGGCCTTGTGCCTGCCCACAGCTGAGTTCATCCTGAGAATGGCCACAAAAACGAACAGGTAAGAAACAAGAACTATTAAAAGGGATGTAATCAAATGAATTGATGCTAAGATGAGGGTGATCAATTGAATTTCATGTTTGTTTGAACAGAGCAAAAATAACAAGGGATTAGTGTCACAGTAGAAATGACTGATGGCATTGTGGCCACAGAAGGATAAATTAAAAATCTTTATGGTAACTAGAAGAGAAGCAAACGTGCAATAAAGGTACAGGCTTGCCACCAGGGCCTGACACACCCTTTGTGACATGATGACTGTGTAGAGCAGAGGGTTACAGATGGCCGCATAGCGGTCGTAGGACATTGCTGACAGAATAAAATGTTCACCATTTATGAACAAGAGAAAGAAAGCTAGCTGTGTAGCACAAAAATAATAGGAGATTGTATTTTCATCCACAACAAAATTGACTAGCATTTTGGGTCCAACGGCTGTTGAATAACCAAGATCAGTGATAGCCAGGTGTCTGAGAAAAAAGTACATGGGAGTTTGTAGCTTGGAGTCCATCTTGGTGAGGATGATGATGCCCAAGTTGCCCACCACTGAGATCATGTAGATGATGAGGAACAGCCCAAACAATGGAGCCTGCAGCTCTGAGCAGTCTGTGATTCCTGTCAGAATGAATTCATTCATGACTGTTAGATTGTGTTTTTCCATCTTGGTCTATCAGGTAACCTATTCTGAATAGAGACAACAGCATAGTCAATAGGTTTTATGTAGCATCAACTGGTGGATTTTTATTATAGAAAAGCAATATGCTAAATGAATAAGATAAATCCACACTTTCTAGTATAGTAATTTGAGATTAAACCCCCTCCCACAAATAAGGCATAGGCACATGAAGATACAGGTAGAGAGAGAAGGAAAGAGGGAAAGAAAGAGAAATCTAACTTGTTATCAGTTGGTTAAAATTTGCTCCCCAAATAATATTTGTCAATGCCTGAGACATTTCGGATGTCACAACTAGGAGAAGGGTACTACTAGTATCTAATGGGAGCCTGAGGTGTTACTAAACATTCTACTATATGCAGGTTAACTCCACACAATAAGAAAATTTCCAGTCCAAGATGTCACGGTGGCAGAATTTGGAAACCCTGCGGTAAACGTAGAGGTAGAGATAGACACAGATAAAGACATAGGTGTAAGTATGTGACGATGTAGACTTATATGTACACATATGCATACATATACATGCACATATGCATATACACAATACATATATGTATATATATATACACACACGTATATTCATGTACGTAGATGGGATTCCTGGTGGAGCAGTGGTAAAGAGCTTGGCTGATAACCAAAATTTGACTTTTTGAATCTACCAGCCTCTTCTTGCAAAACCTATATGGCAGTTCTATTCTGTCCTCTATTGTCTCTCTTAGTCGGAATGAACTTGATGGCAATGAGTTTCATTTTTTTTTTACTTTTAATACATATAGATATATGAAACAAAAATCTTAAAAAGTTAAAAGTTTTCAGTGGTAGGTATATGGATGATTACTAAATTTTCTTTCTTCATTTATATAATGACTATTACATAATGACATTTACAAAATTATAATACAAATGTCTATTTCATTAAAAAAATTTTTTTAAAGTGCAAATTTACAAAATGTGTTTAGAAGCCCTGGTGCCACAGGTGGTACAGACTGAAACAACACACTTGACAGGTATTGAACACATGATTAACAAGGACAATCTAATTGGTCATGGTGGGGATTATCTGTCTTTATACAGGGAAATATTCCAGGTGCTAGACCCATGCATATACAGTCTCTGTTATGTCTCCACTTGTGGGTTATAGAAAAAAATACTTTCTTTATTCACATCTGCAAAATGACCACCTCCCTTCAGGGTTGTTAGAAAAATAAATGAGGATTAAGTGTTTCAATGCATTTAAGGTATTGGATATAAGTCTCAAATATCAAGTATATACTGTTGTTGTTGTTTTTAAAATCATGATAATAAGTTACCTGAAAGGAGTTTTCTTTACATATGTATACGTAAATTCTTCTAGTGTGACCTAGCTTCTATGTCAGGGTTATGATGATGATGAGTAGGTTGAGTAGTCTGTAATCCATGTAACTGAGCCCAGCCCTTCTCTCCCTGATACTCACTCCATGACTGAAATTGGACCATCAGTGTGCCAATCTTCTGGATGATACGTCTTCTACTTTACTTAATATATTTTAATATAAGTTGATGGACTGCTTACCTAAACTTCTGCAGTCCAAAACCACCTGTGGCTCCATGGGAGAAAGATGTGACAGTCTGCTTCCATAGTTATTTACAGCCTTAGAAAACCTAGGGGGTCACTATTGAGTAAGGGTCACCTTAACAGGAGTGTCTTTGAATATAAATTTACTTAAAATATGTCCTACCCTAGGAGCACTTTTATCATAACTAACATTACTAAGTTGTTTGTAACAAATCAGATGTATTTTGTCATGGAAGCGTCTAAGATAGTGAGAGGAATTTTGAACAAATGGGGAGAAAGTGAGGTCCATGTCATTGATTTTATATAATAAAATTTCATTTAAAAATTCCATTTGGATAAAGAAATCTTCTAGCTTAAACTATTATATAGTACATAATTCACATAAACACAAATATATTTAAATTAAAATGTATATACATATCCCTAATATACTACAGATTTTTAAAAAAAAAAAAAATGCCAGAGAAGGATAAGGATGGCAGTTTAAGGTAAAATAAATTCCTGACTTGAAATGATATTATTTACAATGGAAATAATAGTACCAGCACCCTCTGAGTCAGAAAAAAGGAAGCAAATAGAAAAATATAATGATGTCATATTAAATAACAAAATGGCAACAGAGGAAATACACCCTCTCATATAAAATATTGCTTATAAGGTTGTGACCCTAAACACACACATTGCTTATGTCAGAAAAGAAACTATTGGCCTCTTTCCACCGAGAAAAAAGGAGAATGAAGAAAACCAAAGACTTAAGGGAGCAATTAGTCCAAAGACATATGGCGCATATGAACCACAGCCTCCTCTAACCTGAGACAAGATGGTGCCTGGATACCACTACAGACCACTCTGATCAGGATCACAATAGAAGGTCTGGGACAGAATAGAGAAAAAAATGTACCAAAAAATTCAAATTAAAAAAAAAGAAGAAGAAAAAAACCTGATTTACTGGTTTGAAAGAGGTTGAAGAAAGCCCTGAGACACTTGTACTAAGACAATGTTCTAATACCAAACTACAGACACTGCCAGTGGCCACCTTTGAGCACAATAACAGACGGGCTATTAAATTAAATGATAACATCTGTGAAGGATGTGCCCCTTAGAACAATCAACTGTAGGAGACCAAAAAGGAAGAAGGTGAGGAAGGACAGGGAAATGTGACTTTTGGACACAGAGAAGCCAGGAAGGCAATGAGGAGAGTGTTGACACATTTTGTGTAAGAATTTTTGATTGGAAAATTAATTTGCTTTGTAAACTTTCACCTAAAAAAACTTTCACCTAAAACACAGTTAAAAAAAAAATTTTAAAAGTTCAGCATTGGTTATCAGTAGATATTACAATTAGGAGATCAAGTATCATCAATGAATGCAATAAAAGCAATGTAAATCTTGTTTAGTTGCAATGATGAAAGGCTGAAGAAAAAAAGTTCTCATATTGGGTAAGTACTGCTTTTCCTATAAGATAAGGGAAGGTAAGAGGACTTCCTCTCAACAGCTTAGGAGTTCCATGGAGAACACCAAGTTATTTTCCATAGTTTACTATCTTTATTGAGTACCTAAGAAAATTATATCATCTTTCTCTGCCAGATTCCCCTAGAAATTGAAGAATATGGTATATATTCTTCATATAACTGGGTACTTAAAGTTTCCCAAACTCTTAAAAATTGCTTTTCACATCTCAACATGAGTTGTGAGATGGAAATTTATTTCCTCATCAGGAGATTAACAAAAATGTATATTTATACAGTTTTCTTTTTAAATATGCATTATATACTAAGTTACACTTAAGAGGGACATTTGAAGAGCCTAGAGCTACCTTTTTTTAGAGCTACCTTATAAGTATGGATTTAAAAGGACATCAACAGTGGAGACTGAATACCGTAGCTTCATAATTCTGCTACAGCATTTTTTAATACTGCGTTTGCTTCCTTTACTTTCAAATTTACGCTCTATTATTCACACAAATAGGCCACCTGGGTGGTACAAACAGTTAAGCACTCAGTTACAAACTGAAAGGTGGGGGATAGAGTCCACTCAGAGGAGCCTTGGAAGAATGGAGGATCTACTTCTGAAAGTTCACAGCCTTTGAAAAACTATGGACCACAGTTCTGTGACACCCATGGGGTAGCTGGAAGCCAAATTGACTCCAGGACAATTTTTTGTTGTTGTTGTTCTGTTAGTTTTTTATTCATGTAATTACTTACATAAAGTAAAAATATTATTTAGACATTATGATAATGTTTCAAAGATGCTTACGAGCATTTAGCCTGTGAAACAAAGTGTGAATATATGGAAAAAAAATAATAATGTAAAAAAAAAAAGGGGAGAGAGATCCTAGTCTCAGGCACTATTGAAAAGTAGAATGCACACAGAACTGACTCAGAAATAATATTTTGCAACGACGTTGTCATTGAATAAAGGTGGGACCCTGTGTCACTAAAACATTTTGGATATTGGTAAAATATGGAAACAGTTTATCTTTTTACCTGCAATGAAGCCTCTCTTGACTCCCCCAAGTGTTTCTTAATAGGGCAGAGTGAGAAAAATTTATGGATTTTTTTTTACCCTTGGTGAGTCTCCCTGAGGAGATGACAGGCAATTTGGTGACTGTTTCTGAAGCATTTGAAAGCTTAACAAAATACCTGGGGGTGGTTGGTTAATTGTTCAGGACATTTTGTATTCACCAGTGACCAAATTTTTATTCATATAGTGTGTATGCAGGTCTGTGTTCATCTATTTCATGTAGTCTTGCATTTTACTCTTTGTTAACTTTCCATTTTTACCACACAGGGATCAGAATTAAAATTGTGTCTATAAAACAGAATTATTAATATTCCCCATTTCTACAGTGGTCTCTCCAAACTGATGTCAAAATGAAGAAGTGCTTGAACACTTTCTTATTGCATTTTTTAAAAGACTTAAGTGGAATAAAAGTAATGTATTGTGTATATGTGACGTATTACTTACTAAAAAAATTTTTTTTTTTTTATTACTTACTAGTCTACTGTTATTTTTGTTATTGCTGCTGTTCTTGCTATTTTCAGGTTTTTTTTTTTTTTTCTTTTTGACTTCAAGAACAGAAGCGTTACCCCTGCTTCTCAATTCATAGTCAATTGCCATCGTCTGTTTATGTTTTTTGCTTGTTTGTTTTATTTTCCATCAATATATTTTAATATTTTATGTTTTTTTCATTCTGTCCAATCTTCATTCCAAAACTTTTTTCTCACCTTCATATATGTTCTGCTGTGCTTGATATAATGCTCTACCATATCAACACACTCTCATAAAGTGTGATTTTTTTGTATAATGTTTCGCTATGAGTATTTACTGTGCTATAAATATTTTTGTTGCATTTTGTCATTGTAAATATCTGTAATGTATTCATTTGTGACTCTTTTTTTCTGCTTATTTCTCCTATAGAATGGTATGTATATGGTATAGTGGTTGAGTCTGGCTGTTAACCAAAATATGGGCAGTTCAAATCCACCAGGTGCTGATCGGAAACCCCGTGGGGCAGTTCTACTCTGTCCTATAGAGTCATTATGAGTCATAATCGATTTGATAGTATTGGATTTTGTTGGTTATATATATATACATAGATATATATATGTATATATATATCACTGCTAACTGAAAAGTTGGTTGTTTGAACCCACTAGCCTTTCCGGGGAGAAAAGACCTGGCCATCGACACCCATAAAGATTACAGCCTAAGCAACCCTGTGGGATATTTCTACTTTGTCCTCTACGTCACTATGATTTTCAATCAGCTGGATGACAACTAACAAAACAAAAAGTTTTAATGTTACATATTTTTTGCCTCCAATAGAACCTTGTCTGACTTTCTTGCTTCAGGCATGTTATAAGCAGAGAACAGTTTCTGGGTGAGGACATCATATTCGGTAAAATAGAGGGACAATAAGAATGAAGGAATCTTTCCATGAGATGAACTGACAGTGGCTGCAACAATGGGCTCGAACATACTGATGATTGTGAGGTTAGGACAGTGACAGACAATGTTTTGCTCTGTTTTACATAAGGGTGCCATGAATTAAGGTCACTCAATGGCAGGTGACAACAACAAGAACCTTTTGTGATTGACTGTTTTCACTTCACATGATTCTATTGAGGTCCATCCTAGCTGTTGAGTGCATCAATACTTTATTCGTTTTTACTGCTGAGGATGACTATGTATGGATTTAGTGCAATTTGATTACCCATTACCCATAGAAGGACATTGTCGGTTGTTACCAGTTTTTAGCTATTATAAATAACATTTCTTTGAACATTTGTGTAAGGATTTTTGTATGAACATAAGTTTTCATTTCTGTGAGATAAATGTCTAAGTGCGGGTTGTTTCAATTTTCACAAAGTCCAATGTATCAATTTGTACTTTTCATCCATATATTTGCATGTACCAATAATTCAGTAGTTTTTATTACTGGGTGGCATTAAGTTGCTTGGAAATACCACAATTTATGTATCCATTCTCAGGTAGGTGAACATTTGGGTTGATTCTAGTTTTTGAGTATTACAAATAAAGTTGTTCTGGACATTTGTATACATGTATTTACAAGGATAGATGCTAACATTTCACTTGGGTAGATATGAGTAAATTGGATAAATTTTATGGTAAAACTGTGTTCAGCTTTTTAAGACCCTGGTGCTTAAAACAAATTATTTTTTAAGTATTTTCATCATTTTAATTTTACACTAGCAGTTGATGAACATTCCATTTCCCCCACATACTTACCAAACACCTGATATTCTAATAGATGTATAGAATTATGTCATTAATGTTTTAACTTGAAATTCGTTGATGAATAATGAACTGAACATTTTAATGTGCTTATTTACCAGCAGAATATGTCCTATGAATAAGTGAAAGTTTGTTTTTATGATAATTTTTGTGGATTATTTCTTTTCTTTTTTATTTTATTCTATTATTATTGATATTTTTGAGTTTTGAGGCCTATCTCTGTATATATTAGGGAACCCTGGTGGAACAGCGATTAAAAAGCTGGTTGGCTAACCAAAAAGGTTGGCAGTTCGAATCCACCAGCCACTTCTTAGATACCCTGTGGAGCAGTTGTACTCTTTCCTGTAGGATCTCTAAGCGTCAGAATCTAATTGACACCAATGGACCGGAGGAGGGATGGTATATATTGAGGACACAGGCCATTTATGAGATATATTATATGAAAATATTATCTTCCAGAATGTAACTTGTTTTTTATACAAGCATCTTTTGAAGAGCCTAAGTTTAAATATTTCATGTGGTCAAACTTTATGGATTTTATTTTTGGTGTTATAGCTATGAAATCTCCAAATATGTATATAGAATCAATGAAAGCCTACTTAAAATCCAAAATGCATTTTTTAAATAAACTTATAAACTGAGAGTAAATTCACAAATAAATGCAAAGTTATTTTTTTAGTTCTGTAATTGTATAGTGGGCCCTATTAGAATTTTTATATAAAAAAAATTATGTCACCTACCGGTAAATAAAGTTTTTCTCCTTTTCCAATCTACTTATTTAATTTTTTATTGCCTTATTGTGTTGCCTGGCACATCCACTAAAATGTGGAACAGATTTGGTAAGAGTGGATTTACTCGTTTTTTTCCTGGTCTTAGTGAGAATATATTCAATCTTTCACACCTTGTGTGATGGTAACAGTGGGCTGTTCATGGGTGCCATTTTTCAGTTTGGGAAAGCTCCATTTCAATACTAATTTGGTCAAAGTTTTATCACATTTATTGGGAGTTTTTAAATGTTTCTCTACATCTATTTATATGGCATTGTTTGTCATTTTTATTTGTAATTATGGTGAATGTTATTAATTAATTTTTTCATGCAAAACTATCCATGCATTTCTGGAGCACACCTATTTGGTGTACTGTTGTTTTTACATATTGCCAGACTTAATTTCTTAAATTTTTCCTTAAATATTTCACATGCATGCTCTGTTTTTTTCTTTTCTTTTAATGACTTTGTCTGAGCTTGGTATCAGGGAAACGCTATCGTCATATAACCTAAAAAACCTAGTGCTGTCATATACAGGAAATGCAAATATACCCTTCTCTTCAGTTTTGTGGAAGACTGTGTGTAGAATTGGCTAATTCTTTCTCCCTAAACGGTTAATAGAATTTCCTAGTCCAGCCACTTAGAATGATTGGGAATGGAGTGTGTTTTAAATTTCCATTTTGATATCCTCTTTATAAATGATATTTTCTACATGCATGGAAACATATCATAACTCACTGGTAGGGTCCTAACCAAAAACTCAGACTGGATTCTTTTCTAAGACAACCTTAGAATATCTAAAACTTAATTTTTTTCTTATTAAATTTTTTTTAATATTAAAATAAGAAAATATACAAGGAAAATTTGGAGGGAATATGGAGCAACTATGTCCAAAATCATGGCAAATACATAAAATGCTACATATCACACCTCACCCACTAGAAACAGAGCATAGTCCAAACCATGGGTTATCTCCTTATGCTTCTTCCAAGCAGGATAATCAAAATGATGAACTCAAACAACAGATCCTGATCAAAATAAAGTGCCACTCATATTCATCAAATTTAAGAAAATTCATCCAAACAAAATCAAGACAGCAAATATAATTCATCATACAATAGACCTCTTATGCAAGGTTACATAAACAGAAAATGACTTATAAACAGGAGTAATTTTTGTTTTCTAGAGAGATAAGGATAACAATCTATAAGCCAAAAGCATAGACTTTGGAAGCAATATCAATCCAAGAGATAAAAAATAAAAATTGTGAAAACTTCTGTGGCTGGCCTCAATAAATTTATTTTAACCGATATACCCACTGATACAGGCAAAATGGAATAATTTAGGTAAAACCAGATACAGAGTTGATCCTGTTGAATGTAACTTTATTTTTTTATTATATTATGCTTTTACTAATATTACAGTGTAGTAATAATAAAAATAATAACAACTAAGGGCTCAAATATGAAAGTAAAGGCACTGATGATGAAAGAGAGGGATTTCAAGGTTTGGAAAGTGGACATTTGAGCAAATTCAGAAGACTGAGTACTTCAAATCAACTCACCACACTGAGCCCTGTTTTATTCAGAATTAGCCACCCAGTGCAGAGAATGAGCAATAAAACAGAAGGTGTGTGCATGCACACACACACACAGGCTCACACACAGATACTTTCTTTATATTTTTTTCTCTATTAGATGAGGAAAACACCAAATACTTGGAAATCTTTCTGCATCTACTACAGTTTTACTCTCCCACTCAACATACCCAATTTTCTTATTTTTTCTTAAATCCAACACCCCCAGCACATTCTAATATACTATCAACTTTCTTAATTATTATGCTTATAATGCATCATTCCAGCTCAAGGAAGGCAACACTTTGTACTGTTTCATTTATTAATCTATTTGCAGCCTTAGTAGAGTGATTGGTAGAAGGCAATATGGAAATATATGTTACCTGTGCTGTTGTGCTTGCTTTATCCCCTGCCCGAGGCACACAGAAAAAAGTTTAAAGCCCATAATGTAATTTATATGAATCATATGTTATAGTGAACATCGAGAATTTTTTTTTAATTGTCCTAAAGTCCTAACGAATAAAACAAACCCAGTGCTGTCGAGTCGATTCAGACTCACAGCAACCTTATAGAACAGAGTAGACCTGCCCCATACAGTTTCCAAGGAGTGTCTGGCGGATTTGAACTGCCCACCGTTTGGTTAGCAGCCATAGCACTACCACTATGCAACCAGGGTTTCCTATGTAAGGCATATTTTATGTCTAGATTTTTTTTTTTTAGACATAAAAGGGATTCAACATGGCGATCAAAAACACCAGGGTGTAAAATATGGAAGCCATTTTATTAGTGTTAAAGAAATGACTGGATTTGGGCTGCAGATGCATAAAGATTAAACTCCCATAGAACACTACCACCACAGTCAGGTGGGATCCACAGGTAGAGAAGGTCTTGTGTCTGCTCTCAGCTGATTTCAGTCGGAGAATGGATGCAATTACAAGTATGTAAGAAACAAGAACCGTTAAAAAAAATGAAATCAACCCAAAAACTGGTAAGATGAGAATGACCAATATCATTTCATGCATGTTTCAGAGAGAAAAGATAACAAGGGGAGACTGTCACAGTAGAAATGCCTGACGACATTGTAGCCACAGAAGGATAAATTAAAAATCTTTATGGTGACCAGGAGAGAAACAAATGTGTTATAGAGATAGGGGATTGCAACCAGCACTCAACATTAACTTCATAACATGATGACTGTGTAGCGCAAAGGGTTACAAATAGCCACACAGCAGTTGTAGGCCATTGCTGATAGATTAAGAAATTCAGTAGTTACGAATATAATAAAGAAAACTAGCTGTGTAGCACAAAAATAATATGAGATTGTATTTTCACCTACAACAAAAGTTGCCAACATTTTCAGTCCCGTGGCTGTTGAATAACCAAAGTCAGTGATAGCCAGGTGTCTGAGAAAAAAATAAATAGGTGTTTGCAGACTAGAGTCCCTCTTGATGAGGATGATGATGCCCAAGTTGTCCACCACTGAGATAATGTAGATGATGAGGGACAGCCAGAACAATGGAGCTTGCAGCTCTGGGCGGTCTGTGATTCCCGTCAGAATGAATTCATTCAGCGCTGTTAGATTGTGTTTGCCTGTCTAGGTCTACCAGGAAACCTATTGTGGATAGAGACATCAAGCATCATCAATAGCTTTTATGTAATATCTATCATCTGGTAGATTTTTAGTATACAAAACCAGCATGAATAGTGTAAATCCAAACATTCTATTTTAGGATATTTGAATACATACCCAACTCCCACAAATTTTACGCATACATATACATATACTTATTTAGATTGATGGGTACACTGATAGATAGATGAAACAAAAATGAATAATATATTAAACCATGGATAGTTATTATACTCTTCTTAAAAGTTTTGTCTTTTTCACATACTTAAAAAAATAATTGGATACATTTTGAACCTTCTCCTTCAAAATATTATCTTACGGAAACTCATAATTATAGATGGTCCAGGATGGAACAATCAACATACTAGACAGGTTTTGGTTAGATATATAATTAATCACAGTGGAAATTATTTGTCTTCGTACATGAAAACATCCCTAGGGATACATGTATATAGATGCAACCTCTGTTATACTTTTATTTGTAATGTATACAATGTGGTACTTTGGGCAAATAACATATGTTATATGAATCTTTTTCTCCCATCTGAAAAATCGTATTCCAACACCTGCCTGCAAGGTGCTGGCCAGTTCAGGCCTGGCAAATTCTCACTTCTTCTGAACAATCTCTCCCTCCCTCTGCCAATCAGTACAACTCCCTAACCTTAACTTTGATGTTAAGGGCTCTTGTTGCTGTTGTTGTTAGGTGCATTGAGTCTGTTCCGACTCATAGCGACCCTACGCACAACAGAATGAAACACTACCCGGTCCTGATCCATCCTTACAATTGTCGTTATGCTTGAGCTCATGTTGCAGCCACTGTGTCAATCCACCTTATTGAGGGTCTTCCTCTTTTCTGCTGACCCTGTACTCTGCTAAGCATGATGTCCTTCTCCAGGGACTTATCCCTCCTGACAACATGTCCGAAGTATGTAAGATGCAGTTTTGCTATCCTTGCCTCTAAGGAGCATTCTGGCTGTATTTTTAAGACAGATTTGTTCGTTCTTTTGGCAATCCATGGTATATTCAATATTCTTCACCAACACCACAATTCAAAGGTGTCAACTCTTCTTTGGTCTTCCTTATTCATTGTCCAGCTTTCACATGCATATGATGCGATTGAAAATACCATAGCTTGGGTCAGGCACACCTTAGTCTTCAAGGTGACATCTTTGCTCTTCAACACTTTGAAGAGGTCCTTTGAAACAGATTTACCCAATGCAATGTGTCTTTTGATTTCTTCACTGCTGCTTCCATGGTTGTTGATTGTGGATCCAAGTAAAATGAAATCCTTGACAACTTCAATCTTTTCTCCATTTATCATGATGTTGCTCATTGGTCCAGTTGTGAGGATTTTTGTTTTCTTTATGTTGAGGTGCAATCCATACTGAAGGCTGCAGTCTTTTGATCTTCATTAGTAAGTGCTTCAAGTTATCTTCACTTTCAGCAAGCAAGGTTGTGTCATCTGCATAACGCAGGTTGTTAATGAATCTTCCTCCAATCTGGATGCCCTGCTCTTCACATAGTCCAGCTTCTCAAATTATTTGCTCAGCATACAGATTGAATAGGTATGATGAAAGAATACAATGCTGACACACACTTTTCCTGACTTTAAACCAATCAATATCCCCTTGTTCTGTCCAAACAACTGCCTCTTAATCTATGTAAACGTTCCTCATGAGCACAATTGTTCTGGAATTCCCATTCTTCGCAATGTTACCCATAGTTTGTTATGATCCACACAGTCAAATGCCTTTGCGTTGTCAATAAAACACAGGTAAACTTACTTCTGGTATTCTCTTCTTTCGGCTAGGATCCATCTGACATCAGCAACGATATCCCTGGTTCCACGTCCTCTTCTTAAATTGGCCTGAATTTCTGGCAGTTCCCTATCCATATACTATTGCAGCCATTTTTTAATGATCTTCAGCAATTTTTGCTTCCGTGTGATATTAATGTTATTGTTTGGTTGAATCACCTTTCTTGGGAATAGGCATAAATATGGATATCTTCCAGTCAGTAGGCCAGGAAGCTGTCTTCCATATTTTTTGGCATAGACGATTGAGCCCCTCCATTGCTACATCTGTTTGTTGAAACATGTCAATTGATATTCCATCAATTCCTGGAGCCTTGTTTTTCACCAGTGCCTTCAGAGCAGCTTGGACTTCTTCCTTCAGTACCATCGGTATCATATGCCACCTCTTGAAATGTTTGAACATCGACTAATTATTTTTGGTATAATGACTGTGTGTATTCCTTCCATCTTCTTTTGAAGCTTCCTGCATCATTTAACATTTTCCCCATGGAATCCTTCACTATTGAAACTTGAGGCTTGAATTTTTTCTTCAGTTCTTTCAGCTTGAGAAACACCGAGCATGTTCTTCATTTTGGTTTTCCATCTCCAGCTCTTTGCACATGTCATTATAATACTTTACTTTGTTTTCTCGAGAAGCCCTTTGAAATCTTCTGTTCAGTTCTTTTACTTCATTAATTCTTCCTTTTGCTTTAGCTGCTCAACTTTCAAGAGCAAGTTTCAGAGTCTCCTCTGACATCCATCTTGGTCTTTTCTGTCTTCCCTGTATTTTCAATGACCTCTTGCTTTCTTCATGTATCGTGTCCTTGATGTCAGTCCACAGTTCGTCTGGTCTTTGGTCACTAGTGCTCAATGCATTAAATATATTCTTCAGATGGTCTCTAAATTCAGGTGGGATATACTCAAGGTCATATTTTGGCTCTCGTGGACTTGCTCTGATTTTCCTCAGTTTCAGCTTGAACTTGCATATCAGCAATTGATGGTCCGCTCCACAGTTGGCCCCTGGCATTGTTCTGATTGATGATATTGAGCTTTTCCATCATCTCTTTCCACAGATGTAGTCTATTTGATTTCTGTGTGCTCCATCTGGTGAGATCCATGTGTATAGTCGCTGTTTATGTTGGTGAAAGAAGGTATTTGAAATGAAGAAGTCATTGGTCTTGCAAAATTCTATCATTCAGTCTCCGGCATTTTTTCTATCCCCAAGGCCATATTTTTCAACTACTGATCCTTCTTCTTTGTTTCCAACTTTTGCATTCCAATCACCAGTAATTATCAATGCATCTTGATTGCATGTTTGATCAATTTCAGACTGTAGCAGCTGATAAAAATCTTCTATTTCTTCATCTTTGGCCCTAGTGGTTGGTGCATAAATTTGAATAATAATCATAGTAACTGGTCTTCCTTGTAGGCATATAGATATTATCCTATCACTGGCAGCACTGTACTTCAGGATAGATCTTGAAACATTTTTTTTTTACTATGAATGCAACACCATTGCTCTTCAAGTTATCATTGCCAGCACAGTAGATTATGGTATGACCAATACCAGTCCATTTCAGCTCATTAATGCCTAGGATATTGATGTTTATGTGTTCCATTTCATTTTTGATGATTTCCAATTTTCCTAGATTCATACTTCATACTCAGGGCTCTTGGATTGCCATATATAGTGGATTCACTTGCTTTTCCAGATCTTTGTTGTATGAAGGACCACAGGAAGGATCTGACTACTCCACCGTCTTGGCCCCGACTATTTTCACTCAAGGAGAGTTATTTGTCACTCTAACTTTTCTTTTATTGCAAATTTTCTGTCTTCTCTCTTATTTTGTTTTGTTAGTTTAAGATATTCTATTTTATTGGCATGACTCAAAATGAGAAGAAACATCTGCAAATATCCATTAATAATTGGAACATAGAATGTACAAAGTATGAATCCCAGAAAATTGTAAGTTGTAAAAAATGAAAAGGAACACATAAAGATCGATATCCTGTGCATTAGTGAGCTGAAATGGAATGGTATTGACCATTTTGAATAAGACAATCATGTCATGTACTATTTCAGAAGGACAAATGAAGAGGAATGGCATTGCACTCATCATCAGAAAAAAAAGAATTCCAAGACCTATCATGAGGTACAGTGCTCTCAGTGAAATCATAATACACATATGCCAACAAAGAAGAGCAGTTAATACTACTATTATTTCAACTTAATCAGTGCTAAAGATGAGGAAATTGAAGATTTTATCAAATTAAGAAGTCTGAATTCATTGAAATTGCAATCAAGATCCATTGCTAATTATTAATTATTAGAATGTGAAAGTTGGAAAAAAAAAAAAAAAAGAAGGATCAATATTTGGAAAATGTCATGGATTGAATTATATCCCCCAAAAAATGTGTGTATCAACTTGGTTATGCTGTGATTCCCACTATTGTGTAGTTGTCCTGCATTTTGTGATTGTAATTTTATGTTAAGAAGATTAGGTGGGACTGTAACACAGCCCTTACTTAGGCCACCTCCCTGATCCAATGTAAAGGGTGTTTCTTTGGGGTGTGGCCTGTGTCAACTTTTTTTATTAAAAGATAAAAGTAAAGAGAAGCAAGCAGAGTTGGGACCTCGTACCATCAAGAAAGAAACACTGAGAGCAGAGCGTTTCCTTTGGACCCAGGGTCCCTGCTCCTGAGAAGCTCCTCGACCAGGAGAAGATTGAGCACGAGGACCTTCCTCCAGAGCCAACAGAGAAAGAAAGCCTTCCCCTTGAGCTGACAGCCTGAATTTGGACTTCTAGCCTACTAGACTGCGAGAAAATAAATATCTCTTACTAAAGCCATCCACTTGTGGTATTTCTGTTATAGCAGCCCTAGATGACTAAGACAGAAAATATGGCCTTAGTGATAGAAAAGACACCAGAGATTGTTTGTTTGAATACTGCAAGACTAATTCTTCATTAAAAATAACTTTCTTTGACAACAGAAACAGAGAATACATATGTGGGCCTTGCCAGGAAGAATACACAGTGATCAGATCGACTACATCTGTGAAAAGAGATAATGGAGAGGCTCAATATCATCAATCAGAACAAAGCCAGGGGCCAACCACAGAATTGACCATTGATTGCTCATACACAAGTACAAGTTAAAGCTGAAAAACACTAGGGCAAGTCCACGAGAGCCAAAACGTGACTTTGAATATAAAAATACTCTACCTAAATTTAGACATCATCCCAATAATTGATTTGACACATTGAACACTAATGACCACAGATTAGACAAGTTTGGAAAGACATCAAGGGCATCATACCTGAAGAAATCAAAAGATCATTAAAAGACAAGAAAGAAAGAGAAAACCAAATGGACGTGAAAAGATACTCTGACAAAACAACTTATGAAACAAAAAAGAGAATTATTAAATAAGAACTATGAGTGAGGAAGGGATTACAATCCTGAGAGCAACTATGGATGACCTCAAGAAAATTATCTTAATTGCTGTATATTCTGATCTAGGCAAAATGTATTGATTAAAACAAAGTCAGATGCAGAGCTGAACTTTTGAATTGCTAAATAGCAAGCTAGTTTGAGTTAACAGATTTACATGTGAATGTAAAGGCATTAATAAGAAAAGAATGGAATTCCAAGGTCTGGAGTGGGGACATTTGAGCAAATTTAGATAAGAGAGTAATTCAGAGCAACATGCTACACTGAGACTCATTGCAACCAGGCCAAATCTAATACCCACCTCAGAAACTATGCAGGCTAAAACAGAAGGCAAAGACTTACACAAACACACACATACACAAACACAAGTACTGACACTACAAAGTTTATTTTAATAGTTGGAAAATACACCAGAATCATTGTAATTCCACTTTTGTACCTAGTACTTTTCCCCACTCCCACTCAGCATATCCACTCTCCTTGCCTGATTTCAGGGTTCCCAGCAAATTCTCCTGGACCCCTCGTGGTGCATTGGATAAGAGCTTGGAGCCTGACCACATGTTCAGCAGTTCAGAGCCACTAGCCACTGTTTGGAAACCCTATGGAGCAGTTCTACTCTGTCCTATAGGGTCGCTATTAGTCAGAATTGACTCAACGGCAAAGGATTTTGTTTTTTATCACATTCTAAAAAAAACCAAGTGTGCGGTTGTGCAGTAGATTCTGACTCTTACTGACCCTATAGGACAGTGTAGGACTGCTCCATAGGGTTTCCAAGGCTGTAAAGCTTTATCGAAGCAAACTGTCACATCTCTTCCATGGATTGGCTGGTTGGTTTGAACCACCAACCTTTCAGTTACCAGCCAAGCACTTTGATCACTGCTCCACCAGGGCCCTAATTCATTCTTCTCTACTATAAAATTTACCTAATTGTTATATTTGTGATCCATCCCTTCAGTTCAAGGAAAGCAAAAGTTTTTACTCTTTTGTTCTTCAATGCATTTGGAAGAGTTACTGACACATAGAAGGATATTTATAAATATATGTGGGCTATATTTGTGCTTGCTATACCCTATGGAGGAACACAGACAAGGTTTGAAGTACATGACGTAATTTATAGGAACCGTATAGTACATCCTTGGAAACTCTATGGGGCAGTTCTATTCTGTCTTATAAGGTCGCTATGAGTCGGAATCGACTCGACAGCAACGGGTTTTTATAGTACATCAAACTTTAGAAAATATTTTGCTTATTTTTTCCCATGTCTTAATTAGGGCATATTTTACATCTTTGTTCCTTAAGCTATAAATCAAGGGATTCAACATGGGGATAACCAGGGTGTAAAATATGGAAGCCACTTTATCAGTGTCAAAGAAATTACTGGACTTGGGCTGCATGTACCTAACGATTAAAGTCCCATAGAACATTACCACTACCGTCAGGTGGGATCCACAGGTGGAGAAGGCCTTGTGCCTGCCCACAGCTGAGTTCATTCTGAGAATGGCTACAAAAACGAGAAGATAAGAAGTAAGAACTATTAGAAGGGATGAAATCAGATCAAAAGATGCTAAGATGAGAGTGATCAATTGAATTTCATGTGTGTCTGAGCAGAGCAGAGATAACAAGGGGTTACTGTCACAGTAGAAATGACTGATGACATTGTAGCCACAGAAGGATAAATTAAAAATCTTTATGGTGACCAAAAGAGAAAAAAATGTGCTGTAGAGATACGGTATTGCCACCAGTACCCAACAAGTCCTTCGTGACATGATGGCTGTGTAGAGCAGAGGGTTACAGATGGCCACGTAGCGGTCGTAAGACATTGCAGACAGAAGGAAAAGTTCAACATTTATGAACACAATAAAGAAAACTAGCTGTGTAGCACAAAAATAGTAGGAGATTGTGTTTTCATCCACAACAAAATTGACTAGCATTTTGGGTCCCACAGTTGTTGAATAACCAAAATCAGTAATAGCCAGATGTCTGAGAAAAAAGTACATGGGAGTTTGTAGCTTGGAGTCCATCTTGGTGAGGATGATGATGCCCAAGTTGCCCACCACTGAGATCATGTAGATGTTGAGGAACAGCCCAAACAATGGAGCCTGCAGCTCTGGGCGGTCTGTGATTCCCATCAGAATGAATTCATTCAGCACTGTTAGATTGTGTTTTTTCCATCTTGTATCTGGAAATCTATTCTGGATAGAGACATCGTCGTAGTCAATAGGTTTTATGTAGCATCATCTGGTAGATTTTCAGCATAGTAAAGTAATATGCTAAATGATTAAGATAAATCCAAATTTTCCAATATAGTAATTTGAAATTAAACCCACCTCCCACAAATAAAGCATAGGTACATGAAGATAGAGACAGAGGCAGAAAGAGGGAACGAAAGAGAAGTCTAACTTGTTATCAGTTGGGTAAAATTTGCTCCCCAAAGAACATTTGTCAAAGCCTGGGACATTTTGGATGTCACAACTAGAAGGGTACTATTGGTGTCTAATGGAAGCCTGGGATGTTAATAAACATTGTATTATATACAGGGTAACTCCCACAATGACAAAATTTCCAGTCCAAAATGTCACTAGGGTGGAAGTCGAGAAACCCTTCTGTAAACGTAGAGATAGAAAAAAAAAAAAAAAGATAGAGACACAGATAAAGATGTAGGTGTCGGTGTACAGGTACATGTAGCTGTAGATGTACATATACATAAACATGCACATACACATGTACATATATACAATATATACACACATTATACATAGATGGGGTTCCTGGTGGAGCAGTGGTTAAAAGCTTGGCTGATAACCAAAAAATCGGCATTTTAAATCTACCAGCCTTTCCTTGCCAAACCTATGGGGCAGTTCTTTTCTGTCCTATAGTGTCTCTATGAGTCAGAATGAGCTTGATGGCAATGGCTTTCATTTTATTTTTTTATGCATATGGATATATGAAGCAAAAATTTTAAAAAGGTAAAAAAAATTAAGTGATAGGTATATGGATATTACTAAACTTTATTTTTTCATTTATATAATGACAATTATGTAATAACATTTACAAAATTATAATACAAATGTTAATTTAATTATAAAAATTTTAAAGTGCAAATTCACAAAATGTGTGGAAACATTTAACATGCCTTACTTCAAAACACAGTCCTAAAAAAGCCTTTGTGCCACGGGTGGTACTGACTGAAACAACACACTTGACAGGTACTGAACTCATGATTAACAAGGAAAAACTAATTGATCATGGTGGGGATTATCTGTCTTCATATAGGGATGTATTCCAGGTGGTAGACCCATGCAGATATAGTCTCTGTTATATCTCCACTTGCGGGTTATAGAAACCCTGGTGGTGTAGTGCTTAAGTGCTACGACTGCTTACCAAAAGGTCAGCAGTTCAAATCTACCAGGTACTCCCCGGAACCCCTATGGGCAGTTTTTCTCTGTCCTATTTTTTTTTTTTTTTTTGTATGGTTGCTATGAGTTGGAATTGACTAGACTGCCATGGGTTTGGTTCTGGTTTTGTGGGTTATAGAATAAGATACCTTAATTTCTTTATTCACAAATGCAAAATGACCACTTCCTTTCAGGGCTGTTGGGAAAATGAATGATAGCTACGTGTTTCAATGCATTGTCTCAAATATTAAGTATATAGAGTTATTTTTAAAATGATGACAATAGGTTATATGAGAAGGCTTTCCTTTACATATGTGTATGTAAAATCTTCTAGTGTGACCTAGCTCCTGCATCAGGGTTATGCAGATGAGTAGGTATTTATCCATGCAACTGAGTCCAGCTGTTCCCTCTCCCATTCACAACTTCATGACTAATATTGGAACATTCTGTATTATACATCTTCTATTTAACACATTTAATATCAGTTGGGAAACCCTGATGGCGTAGTGGGTAAGCGCTATGGCTGCTGACCAAAGGGTCAGCAGTTTAAATCCTCCAGACGCTCCTTGGAAACTCTATGGGGCAGTTCTGCTCCATCCTATACGGCCGCTATGAGTCGGAACCGACTCGAGGGCAATGGGTTTTTATGGTAACATAAATTGATGGGCTGCTAGCCTAAAGACCAGCAGTTCAAAACCATCAGTGGCTCCATGAGAGAAAGATGTGGCAGTCTGCTTCCATAGTTATTAAACCCTATGAGATCATTGTTCAGTCCTGATCACCTTAACGGCAGTGTGTTTTAATATAAATTTACTTAAAATGTGTCCTAACCTGAGTATTTTCATTATAACTAATACACTTAGTTGTTTGTAACAAATCAGATATATTTTCTCATGGAAGAATCTAATATACTGAGAGGAAATTCGAACAACTTGGGAGACAGTAAAGTCCGTGTTATTGATTTTATATAAAGAAATTTCATTAAAAAATTCCTTTTGGATAAAGAAACCCTCTAGTTTAAACTATTATATAATACAGGATGTATATAAACATAAGTATATTTAAATTAAAATATATATACCTATCCCTAATAAACTAGATTTAAAAAAAAAGCCAGAGAAGGATGCAGATGGCAGTTTAAGGTAAAAGAATGAATAGCTTGAAACGATACTACCTACATGAAAGTTGTGACCTTATACATACACATTGCTTATGTCAGAAAACAACTGTTGGCCTCTTTCCACCTAGATCAAAGGACAATGAAGAAAACCAAAGACTTAAGGAATCAATTAGTCCAAAGGACATATGGCCCACATGAACCACAGCCTTCTCTAACCAGAAGAACTAGATGGTTCCTGACTACCACTACAGATCCTTCTATCCAGGACCACAGTAGAAAGTCTGGGGCAGAATGGGAAAAAAGTGTATAGGAATTAAAAAAAAAAAAAAGACAAGATTTACTGGTTTGAAAGAGGTTGGGGAAACCCCTGAGACTATTAAGGCAATATTCTAAAGTGAAACTATACACACTCCCAGCCCAATAACAGATGGGGCTGTTAAATTAAACAATGACACCTGTGAAGAATGTGCCCCTTAGAACAATCAAATATTGGAGCCAAAAGGGCAAGAAGGCAGGGAGGACAGGGAAACCTGACTAATGAAAACAGGGAAGCCAGGGAGGAAATGAGAAGAATGCTGACACATTTTTTCTAAGAATCTTTGATTAGAAAATTAATTTGCTATGTAAACTTGCACTTAAAACAATTCTTTCTTTCTTTTTTTTTTTTTAAAGAGGTACTGAATTGGGTATTAGCAGATATTACAAGTAGGAAATCAACTATCTTCAATGAATAAAAGCTATATAAATCTTGTTTGGTTGCATTGACGAAAGGCTGAAGAAAAAAAGTTCATATATTGGTAAGTACCAATTTTCCTATAAGGTAAGGGAAGATAAGAGGACTTCCTCTCAACAGCTTTTGAGTTCCATGGAGAGCACCAAGTTATTTTCCATCATTTACTATCTTTGTTGAATATCTAATTCTTATTTTATAAAGCTATATTCTTTGGTGTATAATACACAATCATCATCAATCTGGCTGCTTAAATGTTTCCTAAACTCCAAAAATTGCTTTTCACCTCTCAGCAAGAGATGAGAGATGGAAGTTTATTTCTTTCCTCATCAAGAGTTTAGGAAAAATGCACATTTACGCAGTTATTTAAAGATGCATTAAATATTAAATTACGCTTTAGAGGGACATAAGAAGAGCCTAGAGCTACTATATAACTAAGGATTTTGAAAGACATAAACACTGGAGGCTGAATACCTGCACAGCTTCATAACTCTGCTACGGTATTTTTTTTAATACTATATATGCTTCCTATACTTTCATATTTGAGCTCTAATATTCACATAGTTAGGCTACCTGGGTGGTGCAAACAGTTAAGCACTCAGCTGCAAACTGAGTGGGGAATTGAGTCCACTCAGGTGCACCTTAGAAGAAAGAAAGGTCTACTTCTGAAAAGTCATAGCCGTTGAAAAACCAATGGATCACAGTTCTGACACACATGGGGTAGTTATGAGGCAAAATTGACTCCAAGACTTTTTTTTTTCTCTTTGTTTCTTATTCATATAATTATTTATATAAAGTAAAATATTATTTAGCTGTATAATGAGAATGTTTCTAGATGCTTATGAACATTTAGCCTGTGAAACAAAGTGTGAATATTTGGGGGAAAAAAACACATGACAGAAAAAGGGAGAGAGATCCTAGCCTCAGGCACTATTGAGAAGTAGAAAGCACACAGAACTGACTCAGAAATCCTAGTATTTCACAATGACTTTGCCATTGAATAAAGGTGGAACCCTGCAAGTATCACTGGAACATTCTGGATATTGGTAAAATATAGAAATAGTCTATCTTTTTACCTGTAATGAAGTCTCTGCCATGACTCCCAATTGTTTCTTAACATGGCATAGTGAGACCAATTTATGGAATTTTTTTCACCCGTGGAGATTCTCCCCGAGGAGATGCCAAGCAATTTGTTGGTTAATCCTGAACGGCTTGAAAGCCTAACAAAGTATGTAGGTGTTGTCTGTTAATTGTCCAGGACGATTTGTATTCACCAGTGAGCAAGATTTCAACCATATAGTGTGTATACATGTCTGTATTTATCTATTTCATACATTCTTGCATTTTACTCTTTGTTAACATTCCATTTTTACCACACAGGGATCTGGATTAAAATATTGTATCTATAAAACAGAACTATCGATATTCCCCATTTCTACAGTGGTCTCTTCAAATGGATGACAAAATAAAGAAGTGCTTAAATAATTTCTTATTATATTATTTAAAATGGAATAAAAGTAATCCATTATGTGTATATGAGATATCACTTCCTAGTTTGCTGTTGTTATTGTTATTGTTCAGGGTTTTGGTTTTTTTAGTTTTGTTTTTGATCTCAGTGATAGAAATGTTACCCTTGCTTCTCATTTCATGGTCAAGTACCATCATCAGTCTGCTTAGGATTTTTGCTTGTTTTATTTTCTTTTATTGTATTTCAATGTTTTATTTGTTTTCATTCTGTCCAATCCTCATTCCAAAATACCTCTCTCACTTTCATACATATTTGCCTGTGCTTCACATATGCTCAACCATATCAGTATACCCTTGTGTCTTAGGCTGAGTTCTCTAGAGAGGCAAAACCAGTAAAGTATATAAATATATATATATATAGAGAGAGAATTATATCAAGGAAATTGCTCAAGTGGCTGTGACGTTGGAATGTCCCAAGTCCATGGGTCAGGATAGAGTCTTCTCCTGATTAACGTAGCTGCAGGCATTGGTTAACCCTACATCTGCACGTCAGGTAGCAGGGCTCTTGCTTACCGGCTGAAGATCAAAGAATCCCAAGATCAACAGGCAAGACTGCAGGCAAGCTGCTGGTTGAATTCCCAAGAACCAGAGGTCAGACAAACAGGAGCCAGCTGCAGCATCCAGAGGAAGAAAAGTCCAACAAAACTTGCTAGAATGCCCACTTATGTTCCATGCAGGCCACACACGTCAACTGATAGGCTACTCACAGCATGGAGGTGATCACAACATCACAACATCATAGGACAGCCATACCACTGAGACTCATGGCCCAGCCAAGTTGACACACAACCTTAACTGTCACACTGTATAAACTGTGATATTCTATGTGTGATGTTTTATTATAAATTTATATTTATCACAGTACACATCTTTTTTGCACATTTTGCGATTTTAAGTGTTCATAATGTATCCATTTATGCTTTTTTTTTTGCTTATTTGTGATATATATATATTTTTTTTCCAATGTTTAAGCACTCTCTACTAAATGAGAGTTTGGTAGTTTGAACCCACAAGCCATTATGGGGAGAAAGGACCTGGCCTTCTGCACCCATGAAGATTACATGCCTAGCAACCTTTGGGTATTTCAACTCTGTCTTGTAAGCCGCTATGAGTCTCAATCGACTGGAAGGCACCTAACAAAACACAAATTCTTTACTTATAGATATTTTGTTGTCTCCAACAGAACATGTTCTGACATTCTTGCTTTGAGCATATCATCAGGGCAAGATCAGTTTCTGGAATTGACATCATATTTGGTGAAGTAGAGGACCAGCTAGAATGTGGGAAGCCCTCCATGAGATGGATTGACATAGAGGCTACAACAATGGACACAAACCTAACAAGGATTGTGAGGATAGCACAGGGCCAGGCAATGTTTTGTTCTGTTTTCCATAAGGTCACCATCAGCTACAGTCAACTCAATGGCAGAGAACAATAGCGACCTTTTGAGATGGACTTCTTTTACTTCACATGACTCTATTGAGGTTCCTCCTCGCTACTGTATGCATCAAAAATTTGTTTCCTTTATTGCTATTATCTCATGTATGGATTTATTAAAATTTGCTTAACAATTTACCCATAGCAGGGCATTTTGGGTTGTAAAAGTTTACAGAGTGAATTAGTTTCTATTAAACTGTTAATACTCAAATTATTTTCTGACATTGATTGATAACATTGTATCAGCACTTTTCCTTTCTTTGCCCTAGGTTCTCTGCTTCCATTCGTCCATTTTTCCTGCCTTCTTACCCTTGCTTTTGGGCTATTGTGCCTATTAGTCTCATATACAGACTTTAACTATGCATTACATCCCTCAATTGGGCCATTCTGGCCTTTGAAAGCTGTTAAATCTTTGGGTAAAGGATGAACCTCCAGAGTGACTTCAGTGCTAAGTTAAAAGGATGTCCAGGGGCCATACTCAGAGGGTTTCTCCAGTCTCTGTCAGCCCAGCAAGCCTGGTATTTTGTGTGTGTGTATGTGATTGTGAATTTTATTCTACGTTTTTCTCCCACTCTTTCTGAGACCCTCTACTGTGATGCCTGTCAGAGCAGTTGGTGGCAGCAACTGGGCACTTTCTAGTATTTCTCAGCTCAGTCTGGTGGAGGTTGTAGTAATTGTGGTCCATTAGTCTTCTGGACTAATCTTTTCCTTGTGTCTTTGGTCTTCTTCATTCTCCTTTTGCTGCAGTCAGGATGGGTTCTGTGAATGTATCTTAGCTGGCCACTCGCACGCTTTTAAGACCCTAGTCTCTACTCATCACAGTTAAATGTAGAACATTCTATCTATAGACTGTTATGCCAATTGAGCTAGATGTCCCCTTAGATCATGGTTTCCTGCCCTCAGCACAGTAGTTCAGTCTCTGAGGGCATTTGGATATTTATGATGCTTCTATGACTTTGCCTTAGTCAAGTGGTGAGGACTTCCCCAGTATTGTGAAGTGTCTTTCACTTCACCAAATTTACCACTCCTCTGCTAATTTGTGTAAGGGTTATTGTGTTACTGTAGGTTTAATTTCCCTGGGATAAATGTCTAAGGGTGAGTAGTTTTAATTTTGACAAAGTCCAATTTATTTGTTTGTATTTTTCATCAATATATTTGCATGTAATAATTAATTCAGTAGATTTTATTGTTGAGTGGTATTCATTTTCTTGGATGTATCACAATTTATTTATTCATTCTCAAGTAGATGAACAACTGGATTGATTCTAGTTATTCACTATTACAAAGAAAGTTGCTATGGACATTTGTATACATGTCTGTATAAGGAAAAATGCTGTCATGTCTCTTGGTTAGATACATATGAATAGAATGGCTAAATCTCATTTCAAAACTATGGTTAGACTTCTTAGAGCCCAATATTTGAAACAAATTTTTTAAAAGTAATTACCCCTTTTTAATTATCCCCTGGCAGTTCATGAATGTTCCAGTTCCTCCACATGCTTACCAACTGCCTGTTATTCTAACATATGTAAAGAGGTGTCTCATTAAAGTTTTAACTTGAAATTCATTAATTAAGAATGATGCTGAGCATATTTATATGCTTATTTGCCAGCTGCATATTTTCTTTGGGAAAGTTATTATTTTTAAGACCATTGTTGTAAACTGTCTTTTTTTTTTTTTTTTAGTTTTGAGAACTCTGTGTATATTATGGAAACAACTCATTTATTACATATGTTGTTGTTATTGTCAGGTGCTGTCAAGTTGGTTCCAGCTCATAGCGACACTATGTACAACAGAACAAAACTCTGCCCGGTCCTGCACCACCCTTACAATCGTTGTTATGCTTGAGATCATTGTTGCAGCCACTGTGTCAATCCACCTCGTAGAGGGTCTTCCTCTTTTCCGCTGACCCTGTACTCTGCCAAGCATGATGTCCTTCTCCGGAGACTGATCCCTCCTGACAACATGTCCAAAGTATGTAAGACACAGACTTGCCATCGTTACTTCTAAGGAGCATTCTGGTTGTACGTCTTCTAAGACAGATTTGTTCGCTCTTTTGGCAGTCCATGGTATATTAGATATTCTTTGCCAATACCACAATTCAAAGGCCTCAATTCTTCGGTCTTTCTTATTCATTGTCCAGCTTTCGCATGCATACGATGCGATTGAAAATACCATGGCTTGGATCAGGCACACCTCTTCAAGGTGATATGTTTGCTCTTCAACACTTTGAAGAGGTCCTTTGCAGCACATTTATCCAAAGCAATGAGTCTTTTGATTTCTTGACTGCTGCTTCCATGGCTGTTGATTGTGGATCCAAGTAAAACGAAATCCTTGATAACTTCAATCTTTTCTCCGTTTGTTCTGATGTTGCTTATTGGTCCAGTTGTGAGGATTTTTGTTTTCTTTATGTTGAGGTGCAATCCATACTGAAGGCTGTGGTCTTTGATCTTCACTATTAAGTGCTTCAAGTCCTTTTCACTTTCAGCAAGCAAGCTTGTGTCATCTGTATAATGCAGGTTGTTAATGAGTCTTCTTCTCTCTCTCTCTATCATCTATCTATCTATCCATCTATCTGTCTATCTATCATCTATCTCTCTCTATCATCTAATCTCTCTGTCTAGCATATATCTATTCCTGAACACTATGAGCAGAGGAGGCTCTGGGTAAACTATTAGCAAACAAATGTAGAAATTAAATTTCATAGCATGAATTTAAAAGTGAATACATGAAGACCACATTTATCTCATATAAAACATATTAAGAATGATGGAAAACGACAGAATTGAATAAAAATGGGGCCTTGAAAATGTTACTAAAACAGTCTCGATATTACCAAAAACATGGTATTGCATAAAAATTTTTGCCTTTTACCTGCATTGAATCTGTTCGACACCCATGTGATTCTCAGCATGGCATAGAGGGAGCAGCTTATAGCTTTCCCTCAGCGTTTAAGGCTCTCCCTGATGAGATACCAAGGAATCAGTTCATTATGTCTGTAGTGCTTGAAAACTAGAGTGTCCGTTAATTTTTTAAATAATTTTGTATTCACCAGTGATTAAGTTTCTTTGAGATATATTCCTTCATGTATTCTCACTTAGCTTTCAATTTGTCCCACCCAGGGATCTGGATTAAAATATTTTACCTTTAGCACAGACCACTCGATATTCCCCCATTTCCACAAGGTTGTCATACAGAATAAAATTAGTAAATTTCATATTATGATATACCATTTCTTTGTATTTTTTCTGTTTTCACTTTTTTATTATTATTACGCTTTAGGTGAAAGTTTACAGCTCAAGTTAGTTTCTCATACAAAATCTGTACATATATTGTTATGTAACCCTAGTTGCTATAAATATAATGTTATTGGAAACTTCCCTTTTCCACCCTGGATTTCCTGTGTGCATTCCACCAGCTTTTGTCCTTTTCTGCCTTGTCCTCTTGCCTCTGGACAGGAGATGCCCATTTAGTCTCACGTACCTACATGAGCTAAGAAGTACACTCTTTATGAGGATTATTTCATGTTTTATAGTCCCGTCTAATCTTTGTCTGAAGAGTTGGCTTCAGGAATAGTTTTAGTTCTGGGTTAACAGAGAGTCCAGGGGCCATGTCTTCTGGGGTTCCTCTAGTCTCAGTCAGAGCATTAAGTCTGGTCTTTTTTTCATGAATTTGAATTCTGCACCACATTTTTCCTCTGCTCCATCAGGAACGCTGTCTTGTGTTCCAAGTCTGGGCAGTCATTGCTGGTAGCTGGGCACCATGTAGTTCTTCTGGTCTCAGGCTGAAGGAGTATGTGGTTTATGTAGCCCATTTTGTCTCTTGGGCTAATATTTTCCTTGTGCCTTTGGTGTTCTTCATTCTACTTTGCTCCAGGTGTGTTGGGACAAATTGATGCACCTTAGACGGGTGCTCGCAAGTTTTTTAGTCTCCGAGTGCCACTCACCAAAGTGGGATGCAGAACATTTTCTTAATAAACTTTGTTACGCCAGTTGACTTAGATGTCATCTGAAACTATGGTCCTCAGGCACCCGCCTCTACTATTCTGTTCCTTGAAGTGTTTGATTGTGTTCAGGAAACTTCTTAGCTTTTGGTTTAGTCCAGTTGTGCTGACTTTCCTGTATTGTGTGTTGTCCTTCCCTTCACCTAAGATAATTCTTGTCTACAATAAAAAAAAAAAGTCTACTATATAGTTAGTGAATTCCCTGTCCCTTCTTCCCTACCCTTGTAACCATCAAAGAATATTTTCTTCTGGGTTTAAGCTTTTTCATGGGTTCTTACAAAGTGGTCTCATATGATATTTCACTCAGCATAATGCCATACTAAAGTGGTGTCATACTAATTTCACTCACCATAATGCCTCCCAGATTCATCTATGTTGTGAGATGTTTTGGGGATTCAACATTGTTATTTATTGTTGCATAGTATTCCATTGTGTGAATACACAATAATTTGTTTATCCATTCATCTGCTGATGGGCACCTACACAGTTTCCATCTTTTTGTTATGGTGAACAGGGCTGCAATGAGCATGGGTGTGCACATATCTATTCTTCTGACAGCTCTTATTTTTCTACCGTATATTCTAAAGAGTGTAATTACTGGATCGTATGGCACTTCTATTTCTAGATTTTCAGGAAGTGCCAAATCATTTTCCAAAGTGATTGTACCATTTTACATTCCCACCAGCAGTGTATACATGTTCCAGTCTGTCCACAACCTCTTCAACATCTATTATTTTGTGTTTTTTGGATTAATAATAGCCTTGTTGGGGTGAGATGGTATCTCATTTTAGTCTTGATTTTCATTTCCCTAATGTCTAAACATGATTGCAAGCATTTCCTCATGTATCTATTAGCCACCTGAATGCTTTCTTTGCTGAAGGGCCCGTTCATAACTTTTACACATTTTTTAAATTGGGTTGTTTTTTCATTGTTGAAGTTTTGCAGTATCTTCTAGGTTTTAGAGATTAGACCCTGTTCAGATATATCATACCCCAACATTTTTTTTCCAGTCTGTAGGCTGTCTTTTTTCTCTTTTAGTGAAGTCTTTTGATGAGCAGAAATGTTTGTTTTTTATTAGCTCCAGTTATCTAGTTTCTCTTTTGGTGTTTTTGCGTTGTTAGTAATGTTTTGTATACTTTTCATGCCATGGATTAGGGCCGCTATCATTGTCCCTACTTTTTATTCCTTGATCTTTATCATTTTATATTTAGGTCTTTGATTCATTTTGAGTTAGTTTTTGTGCATGGTGTGAAGTAAGGGTCTTTTTTCATTTTTTTGTTGATGATGTCCAGTTATATCAGCACCATTTGTTAAAGAGACTGTCTTTTCCCCATTTGTCAGACTTTGGACCCTTGTGAGATATCAGCTCCTGATAGGTGGATAAACTTACATCTGGATTCTCAATTCTGTTCCATTGGTCTATGTATTTATTGTTGTACCAGTACTAGGCTGTTTAGACTACAGTGGAGGTGTAGTAGATTTTAAAATCACTTAGCATGTATCCTCCCACTTTGTTCTTCTACTGTAGTGCTTTACTTATCCGGGGCCTCTCCCTTTTCCATATGAATTCAGTGGCTTGTTTCTCCATCTCATTAAAAAATGCCATTGGGATTTGGGTTGGGATTGCATTTAATCTTTAGATCGCATTGGGTAGAGTTGATATTTTCACAGTGTTGAGTCCTCCTATCCATGACCAAGGTATGTTTCTCAACTCAGGTAGATCTTTTTTGGTTTCTAGCAATAGTGTCTTGTAGTTTTCTTTGTATAGGTCTTTTACATCTATGGTTAGATTTTTTCCTAAAGTATATTATGTTTTTTTTTGGGGGGGGGGCTATTGGAAATGGTATTACTTTGGTGACTTCCTCTTCAAAGTTTTATTTGTTGGTGTCAGGAATCCAACTGATTTTTGTATGTTTATCTTATACATTGACCCTTTGCTGAAATCTTCTATTAGTTTCAATAGTATTCTTGTGGATTCCTTAGGGTTTTCTGTGTATAAGATCATATCGTCTGCAAATAGGAATACTTTTAATTCATCCTTTCCAATTTTGATGCCCTTTATTTCTTTTTCTTTCCTAATTGCTCTGGCTAGGGCCTCCAGCACAATGTTGAATAAGCATGGTGGTAAAGTGCATCCTTGTCTTGTTCCTTTTCTCAAGGGGAATGATTTCAGACTCTTTCCATTTAGGATGATGTTGGCTGTTGGCTTTGCATAAATGACGCTTATTATGTTGAGGAATTTCCTTTCTTTTCCTATTTTGCCAAGAGTTTTTATCAGGAATGGATATTGGACTTTGTCAAATACCTTTTCTGTGTCAATAGATAAGATCATTTGTTTCTTATCTTTCGTTTTATTTATGTGTTGGATTACAGTGACTGTTTTTCTAATGAACCATTCCTGCATACCTAATACGAATCCCACTTTCTCATGGTGAATGATTTTTTCATATGCTGTTGAATTCTATTGGCTAGAATTTTGTTGAGGATTCTTGCAACTGTGTTCATGAGGGATATTGGTCTGTAATTTTCTTTTTTGGTGGTGTCTTTACCTGCTTTTGGTACCGGATTTATGCTGGCTTCATAGAATGAGTTTGGGAGTACTCCATCCTTCTGTATTCTCTGCAATGTCTTTAGTAGTAGTGGTATTATCTCTTCACTGACAGGCCGGTGGAACTCTTCAGTGAAGCCGTCAGGGCTAGGACTTTTTTTTTGTAGGGTGTTTTTTAATTACCTCTCCATCTCTTCTTTTGTTGTAGATTCATTTAGTTTTTCTACCTCTGTTTGTGTTAGTTTAGGTAGGTAGTGTGTTTTTAGAAATTTGCCCGTTTCTTCTAGATTTTCAACTTTGTTGGAGCAAAATTTTCCATAGTATTCTTTTACAATTCTTTTAATTTTGGTTGGGTCTGTTGTGATTTCATTCATTGTTCATCTCATTTCTTATTTGAGTTATTTGCTTCTGAGACAGATAGGGTTAACTGTGCTGGTGGAACAAAACAGCTGTTAAAAGATTGCCTTCTAGAAGTTGGGTAAACAGAAACCATACCGGATCAACATGAGATAAGGTTGAAACAACCCATAAATTACTATCTCCTTCTTAGTGTTTTTCTAGTCCCTTCCCTCTTTACAAGTTCCTGCATGCTCAGAAGAACCACTGTTGAACCTTCCTTATCCTCCAAAGGGAAACCTCAGTGGCACTGTGGTTAAGTGCTATGGCTGCTTACCAAGAGGTCAGCAGTTCGAATCTGCCAAGCAATCCTTGGAAACTCTATAGGGCAGTTCTACTCTGTCTTATAGGGTCACAATAAGTTGGAATTGACTCAACGGGCGTGGGTTTGGTTTTTTTGGTTTACCCTCCAAAGATGGTGATGTAGTGTAAAAGATAAGTGCACTTGCGCTGTATCCTATAAGCGATGCCAAGGGCTGCCAAGAAGACTCCGTCTTGAATGTCAGTGAGTTTCATCTTAGATTCCAGTTGTGCATGCAACCTAATCAAAATTCACTGCCATTCTGAGAAATACATGCCCCTTTAAAGAAGCCCAATAAATATTCATTACTCTGTTGTCTCCACTGAATCCGTATTAACCCTAGTCTTGCTTGCCTTTTTCGAGTCAGCCTTTTGGAGAGGCTTAGTCCCCCACTCACTCCTTTTATTTGACTCAAGCAAAATTGCTAGAGGTAAATCTTGTCTTTTTCATGTATTCTTAGGAAAAGACAAGGACCCATTGTGTCAGATTGGTGATTGGTAACACTTCCTCTTCTGTTGTTCTTTTGTCAGTTTGGACAGTGGTTTATCAATTATGTTGATCTTTTCAAAGAACCAGATTCTGGTCTTGTTAACTTTTTCAATTGTTTTCTATTCTTTTTCATTTCTGCTCTACTTTTTATTATTTTCTTTCTTCTGGTTCATGTGGGATCCTTTTGCTGATCTTTTTCTATTTGTTGCCATTGTAGGGTTAATGTTTTAATTTTGTCCCTTTTTTCTTTTTGGTTGTATGCATTTATTGCTATCAATTGACCTTGAAGCACTGCTTTCACTATGTAGGATGTATTTTCATTCTCATTTGATTTCATGAAATTCTTTATTCTTTCTTAAATTTCTTCTGTGGCACAGTAGTTTTTGAGCAACATGTTGTTTAGTTTCCAAGCATTTGATTTTTTTTTTTTTTTTTACCTTCCTTTTTCTTTTATTGACTTTGACTTTTATGGCTTTATGGTCAGAATAGGTGTTCTGTAATACTTAGATGTTTTGGATTCTGTTAAGGCTTGCTTTGTGGCCTGATATATAGCCTATTCTGAAGAATGTTTTAAGTGGGTTGGAAAAGAAAGTATATTTGGCTGCTGTTGGGTGCAGTGTTCTGTATATGTCTATGAGATCAAGTTGGTTCATTATGGTATTTAGTTCTTTTTTGTCTTTATTGAGCTTTTTCTGGATGTTCTGTCCTTCACTGAAAGTGGTGTGTTGAAGTCTTCTACTATTATTGTGGAGCTATTTCTCTTTTCAATGCTGTTAGAGTTTGTTCTATGTATTTAGGAGCCCTGTCATTGAGTGTATAAATATTTATTATGATTATGTCCTCCTTGTGTATTGACCTTTTAATCATTATATAGTATCCTTCCTTAACCTTTGTTGTAGATTTTGCTTTCAAGTCTATTTGGTCAAAAAGTAATGTTGTTACTCTCACTCTTTTTTGATTGTTATTTGATTGATATATTTTTTTCCTTCCTTTGAGTTTTAGCTTGTTTGCATCTTTGTATCTAAGGTGTCACTTGTAGGCACCATCTGGACAGATCATGTATTTTTTATCCATTCCGTTACTCTCTGTTGGTGCAATTAGTCCATTTACATCCATTGTAATTATAGATCGGTCTGAGTTTAGTGCTGTCATTTTCATGTATATTTTTGTTGTTGTTTGTTGACAGTTCCTTTATTTCACTTAATATATATATATATATATTTTGGTGAGTATTTTTTCCTTTATGTATTTTCTTTTCATCTTTTTCATTGTTGTTGATTTTGTATTTGCCAGTCTTTATGTTTTTCTTGTTTTTTATTTTGATGTGTAGGATTGTTAATTTCCGTTGTGGTTACTTTAATATTTACCTCTATTTTTCTAAGTTTAAACAAATCTTTTTTTTTTAAATAACTTTTATTGTGGTTTAAGTGAAAGTTTACAAATCGAGTCAGTCTGTCACATATAAACTTATATACACCTTACTACATACTCCTATTTACTCTCCCCCAATGAGTCAGACCGTTCCCTCCGTCCAGTCTCTCCTTTCGTGACCATTTTGCCAGTTTCTAACCCTCTCTACCCTCCCATCTCCCCTCCAGACAGGAGATGACAACACAGTCTCAAGTGTCCACTGATACAAGTAGCTCACTCTTCATCAGCATCTCTCTCCTACCCATTGTCCAGTCCCTTCCATATCTGATGAGTTGTCTTCGGGAATGGTTCCTGTCTTGGGCCAACAGAAGGTTTGGGGACCATGACTGCCGGGGTTCTTCTAGTCTCAGTCAGACCATTAAGTCTGGTCTTTTATGAGAATTTGGGGTCTGTATCTCACTGATCTCCTGCTCCCTCAGGGGTTCTCTGTTGTGCTCCCTGTCAGGGCAGTCATCAGTTGTGGCCGGGCACCATCTAGTTCTTCTGGCCTCAGGATGATGTAGTCTCTGGTTCATGTGGCCCTTTCTGTCTCTTGGGCTCATAGTTATTGTGTGACCTTGGTGTTCTTCATTCTCCTTTGATCCAGCTGGGTTGAGACCAATTGATGCATCTTAGATGGCCGCTTGTTAGCATTTAAGTACCCAGACGTCACACTTCAAAGTGGGATGCAAAATGTTTTCTTAATAGAATTTATTTTGCCAATTGACTTAGAAGTCCCCTTAAGCCATATTCCCCAAACCCCCACCCTTGCTCCTCTGACCTTTGTAGCATTCAGTTTATCCCGGAAACTTCTTTGCTTTTGGTCTAGTCCAGTTCAAATGACCTTCCCTATATTGAGTATTGTCCTTCCCTTCACCTAAAATAGTTCTTATCTACTAAGTAATCAGTAAATAACCCTCTCCCACCCTCCCTCCCCCCTCTCGTAACCACAAAAGAATTTGTTCTCAGTTTATGCTATTACTCAAGATCTTATAATAGTGGTCTTATACAATATTTGTCCTTTCCCTCTGACTAATTTCACTCAGCATAATGCCTTCCAGGTTCCTCCATGTTATGAAATGTTTCACAGATTCATCACAGTTCTTTATCCATGCGTAGTATTCCATTGTGTGAATATACCACAATTTATTTAGCCATTCACCCGTTGATGGACACCTTGGTTGCTTCCAGCTTTTTGCTATTGTAAACAGAGCTGCAATAAACATGGGTGTGCATATATCTGTTCGTGTAAAGGCTCTTATTTCTCTAGAGTATATTCCGAGGAGTGGGATTTCTGGGTGGTATGGTAGTTCTATTTCTAACTTTTTAAGAAAATGCCAGATAGATTTCCAAAGTGGTTGTACCATTTTACATTCCCACCAGCAGTGTATAAGAGCTCCGATCTCTCCACAGCCTCTCCAACATTTATTATTTTGTGTTTTTTGGATTAATGCCAGCCTTGCTGGTGTGAGATGGAATCTCATCGTAGTTTTAATTTGCATTTGTGTAATGACTAATGATCGAGAACATTTTCTCATGTATCTGTTAACTGCCTGAATATCTTCTTTAGTGAAGTGCGTGTTCATATCCTTTGCCCACTTCTTGATTAGGTTGTTTGTCTTTTTGTGGTTGAGTTTTAACAGAATCATATAGATTTTAGAGATCAGGTGCTGGTCGGAGATGTCATAGCTGAAAATTCTTTCCCAGTCTGTAGGTGGTCTTTTTACTCTTTTGGTGAAGTCTTTAGATGAGCATAGGTGCTTGATTTTTAGGAGCTCCCAGTTATCTGGTTTCTCTTCGTCATTTTTGGTAATGTTTTGTATTCTGTTTATGCCCTGTATTAGGGCTCCTAGGGTTGTCCCTATTTTTTCTTCCATGATCTTTATCGTTTTAGTCTTTATGTTTAGGTCTTTGAACCACTTGGTATTAGTTTTGTGCATGGTGTGAGGTATGGATCCTGTTTCATTGTTTTGCAAATGGATATCCAGTTCTGTCAGCACCATTTGTTAAAAAGACTATCTTTTCCCCAATTAACTGACACTGGGCCTTTGTCAAATATCAGCTGCTCATATGTGGATGGATTTATCTCTGGGTTCTCAATTCTGTTCCATTTGTCCATGTGCCTGTTGTACTAGAACCAGGCTGTTTTGACTAGTGCGGCTGTATAATAGGTTCTAAAATCAGGTAGAGTGAGGCCTCCCACTTTCTTCTTTTTTTTCAGTAATGCTTTACTTATGCGGGGCTTCTTTCCCTTCCATATGAAGTTGGTGATTTGTTTCTCCATCACATTAAAAAATGTCATTGGAATTTGGATTGGAAGTGCATTGTATGTAGATGGCTTTTGGTAGAATAGACATTTTTACTATGTTAAGTCTTCCTATCCATGAACAAGGTATGTTTTTCCACTTATGTAGGTCCCTTTTAATTTCTTGCACTAGTGCTTTGTAGTTTTCTTTGTATAGGTCCTTTACATCTTTGGTAAGATTTATTCCTAAGTATTTTATCTCTTGGGGACTACTGTGAATGGTATTGATTTGGTGATTTCCTCTTCGATGTTCTTTTTGTTGATGTAGAGGAATCCAAGTGATTTTTGTATGTTTATCTTATACCCTGAGACTCTGCCAAACTCTTCTATTAGTTTCAGTAGTTTTCTGGAGGATTGCTTAGGGTTTTCTGTGTATAAGATCATGTCATCTGCAAATGGAGATAATTTGACTTCTTCCTTGCCAATCTGGATGCCCTTTATTTCTTTGTCTAGCCTAATTACTCTGGCTAGGACATCTAGCACAATGTTGAATAAGAGTGGTGATAAAGGGCATCCGTGTCTGGTTCCCGTTCTCAAGGGAAATGCTTTCAGGCTCTCTCCATTTAGAATGATTTTGGCTGTTGGCTTTGTATAGATGCCCTTTATTATGTTGAGGAATTTTCCTTCAATTCCTATTTTGATGAGAGTTTTTATCATGAATGGGTGTTGGACTTTGTCAAATGCCTTTTCTGCATCAATTGATAAGATCATGTGGTTTTTGTCTTTTATTTTATTTATATGGTGGATTACATTGATGGTTTTTCTAATATTAAAACAACCTTACATGCCTGATATAAATCCCACTTGGTCGTGGTGGATTTTTTTTTTTTTTTTTTGATATGTTGTTGAATTCTATTGGCTAGAATTTTGTTAAGGATTTTTGCATCTATGTTCATGAAGAATATAGGTCTTTTTGTGGTGTCTTTACCTGGTTTTGGTATCAGGGATATGGTCGCTTCATAGAATGAGTTAGGTAGTATTCCATCATTTTCTGTGCTTTGAAATACCTTTAGTACTAGTGGTGGTAACTCTTCTCTGAAAGTTTGGTAGAACTCTGAAGTGAAGCTCTCCAGGCCAGGGCATTTTTTTTTGGGGGGGAGTTTTTTGATTACCTTTTCAATCTCTTTTTTTGTTATGGGTCTAGTTAGTTGTTCTACTTCTGATTGTGTTAGTTTAGGTAGGTAGTGTTTTTCTAGGAATTCATCCATTTCTTCTAGGTTTGCAAATTTGTTAGAGTACAATTTTTCATAATAATCTGATATGATTCTTTTAATTTCAGTTGGGTTTGTTGTGATATGGCCCATCTCGTCTCTTATTCGGGTTATTTTTGTTTCCTTTCCTGTATTTCTTTAGTCAGTCTGGCCAATGGTTTATCAATTTTGTTAATTTTTTCAAAGAACCAGCTTTTGGCTTTGTTAATTCTTTCAATTGTTTTTCTGTTCTCTAATTCATTTAGTTCAGCTCTAATTTTTATTATTTGTTTCCTTCTGGTGCCTGATGGATTCTTTTGTTGCTCACTTTCTATTTGTTCAAGCTGTAGGGACAGTTCTCTGCTTTTGGCTCTTTTTTCTTTTTGTATGTCAGCATTTATTGATATAAATTGACCTCTGAGCACTGCTTTTGCTGTGTCCCAGAGGTTTTGATAGGAAGTGTTTTCATTCTCGTTGCATTCTATAAATTTCTTCATTCCCTCCTTAATGTCTTCTATAACCCAGTCTTTTTTGAGCAGGGTATTGTTCAGTTTCCAAGTATCTGATTTCTTTTCCCTGATTTTTCTGTTATTGATTTCCACTTTTATGGCCTTGTGGTCTGAGAAAATGCTTTGTAATATTTCGATGTTTTGGATTCTGCAAAGGTTTGTTTTATGACTGAATATTTGGTCTATTTTAGAGAATGTTCCATGTGTGCTATTAAAAAAGTATACTTTGCAGTTGTTGGGTGGAATGTTCTATATAAGTGTATGAGGTTACATTGGTTGAATGTAGCAATTAGGTCTTCCGTGTCTCTATTGAGCTTCTTACTGGGTGTCCTGTCCCTCTCCGAAAGTGGTGTGTTGAAGTTTCCTACTATAATTGTGGAGGTGTCTATCTCACTTTTCACTTCTGTTAAAGTTTGTTTTATGTATCTTGCAGCCCTGTCATTGCGTGCATAAATATTTAATATGGTTATATCTTCCTGGTCAATTGTCCCTTTTATCATTATGTAGTGCCCTTCTTTATCCTTTGTGGTGGATTTAACTTTAAAATCTATTTTGTCAGAAATTATTACTACTCCTATTCTTTTATGATTGTTGTTTGCTTGATATATTTTTTTCCATCCTTTGAGTTTTAGTTTGTGTCTCTAAGTCTAAGGTGTGTCTCTTGTAGGCAGCATATAGACGGATCGTGTTTCTATCCAGTCTGAGACTCTCTGTCTCTTTATTGGTGCATTTAGTCCATTTACATTCAGCGTAATTATAGATAAGTTTTTTTATGAGTTTAGTGCTGTCATTTTGATGCCTTTTTGTGTGTGTTGTTGACAATTTCATTTTTCCACTAACTTTTTTGTGCTGAGACGTTTTGCTTTGTAAATTGTGAGATCCTCATTTTCATAGTAGTTGAATTTATGTTTGCTGAGTCATTACGTTTTTCTTGGTTTTTATTTTGAGTTATGGAATTGTTAGACCTCTTTTTGGTTACCTTAATATTTACCCCTATTTTTCTAAGTAAAAACCTAACTTGTATTGTCCTATATCACCTTGTTTTCCTCTCCATATGGCAGTTCTATGCCTCCTGTATTCAGTCACTCTTTTTGATTATTTTGGACTTTTACTTAATGACTTCAATGATTCCCTGTTTTGAGCATTTTTTTTTTCTTTTTAAAATTAATCTTTATTTGTTTTTGTGATTTCCCTATTTGGGTTGATATCAGGATCTTCTGTTCTGTGACCTTGTGTTGTGTTGTTATCTGATATTATTGATTTTCTGACCAATTTCGTTTAGTATTTCTTGTAGCTTTGGTTTGTTTTTTTGCAAATTCTCTAAGCTTGTGTTTATCTGTAAATGTTTTAATTTCACCTTCATATTTGAGAGAGAGTTTTGCTGTATATATGATCCTTGGCTGGCAGTTTTTCTCCTTCAGTGCTCTGTATATGTCATCCCATTGCCTTCTTGACTGCATGGTTTCTGCTGAGTAGTCTGAACTTATTGATTCTCCTTTGTAGGAGACCTTTCTTTTATCCCTGGCTGCTTTTCAAATTTTCTCTTTATCTTTGGTTTTGGCAAGTTTGATGATAATATGTCTTGGTGATTTTCTTTTTGGATCAATCTTATATGGGGTACAATGAGCTTCTTGGATAGATATCCTTTCGTCTTTCATGATGTTAGGGAAGTTTTCTGCCAACAGATCTTCAGCTATTCTCTCTGTATTTTCTGTTATCCCTCCCTGTTCTGGAACTCCAATCACACGCAAGTTATTCTTCTTGATAGAGTCCTGCGTGATTCTTAGGGTTTCTTCATTTTATTTAATTCTTTTATCTGATTTTTCTTCAACTCTTTTTGGTTTTATATTGGTTTCAATTGCCTTATGCTCTACCTCCCCCACTCTGCATTCCAGTTGCTCGAGTCTGCTCTTCTGACTTCCTATTGAGTTTTTTAATTCTGTAATTTTACTGTTAATCTTTTGGATTTCTGAATGTTGTCTCTCTATGGATTCTTGCAGCTTATTAATTTTTCCACTATGGTCTTGAATAATCTTTTTGATTTCTTCAACTGCTTTATCAGCGTATTCCTTGGCTTTTTCTGTAGATTGCCTTATTTCATTCCTGAGGTCATCCCTGATGTCTTGAAGCATTCTGTAAATTAGTTTTTTTTTATATTCTGCATCTGGCAATTCCAGGATTGTATCTTCATTTGGGAAAGATTTTGATTCTTTAATTTGGGGAGTTGTAGAAGCACCACCAGAAGCAATCATTGTCTGCTTCTTTATGTGGTTTGATATCGACTGCTGTCTCCGAGCCATCTATAAGATATTGTAATGATTTATTTTATATTTGCTGACTGAGTCTTATCTTGTTTTTTTTTTTCTTTCAATATACATAGATAGGCTACTAGATTGCACTGTCTTGATTGTTGTAACATTTGAATCACTTATGTCCTATTACCAGCTGATTTGGGCTGTTACCAGATATACAAGCCTAAGAGTCCATTCATTCACTATTCTTGAGTAGAATCTGATTTTGGGTCACCAAGTGTGTGGTGTAGACTGTCACCTATTCATTTAGAGGAGTAGCGGTGATAGTTGTGTGCACCAGATTCTAGTAGCAGCAGGGGGTCACAATCCGGGGGGGGCAGGCTGCTGACAGGCTTCCCCCAAGTGCCAGTGAGGTAGGTGTGTCTCTATTCCTAAAGTACTTTGGTGGGTGGGCTCTGCAGCTGTACCTTAGGCCCCCAATGCAAGTACCTCTACAGATTGGTAGGTCTCACTATCCTCAGACTTCTGTCAGGAGGCTTGGTGGTTTGGGTGGAGCTTCAGCCCTCAGTTCCCCCTTGTGGGTTAGTGAGGGCTCTGTTTAATACGTAGAGATATCAAACCTGGAAAACTTGTCTTTCCAGTAATTAGCTAAAACAATTACAGTCAGATCACTATCAGAATTGCCTTTGCATTATAATAGCCACCTTGTTCCCTGTAGGGATGAAAGCCTAAGACTGTGGATCTCATATGCTTGGCTGGAGCTGGTTCTGTATTTTTAGTCCAATTTCGGGAAGTCAGGGAAGGATTTTTGGCCCCTGGGTTTTTGTAGCTGCTTCTCTCAGGCCAGGAGAATGGGTTAGGAAAAGACAAAAAAAAAAAAAAAAACCAGCAGAGCACTTCACTCTCTGGTCCAGGAAATTCCAATGTTAATGAATCCACCTGGGAATGGAGGGAAGGGATCAGATAGATAGGAGAGAGTAGCACCCAATAATATAGAGAAAGAAGCTTATCTTGCTTGGTGATGACTGTTTTATCTGAGGTTTTATCTGAGATTCCCAAGGGGCATGTAGCCTGTGTGCGCTGGCTGGGTAGAGATTGCCCCCAAAGGGTCAGGCCTTTGTCCTGTGCTTGTGCTGTCTCAGAAGCCATGGTCAGTTCCTCTGCTCCCAGTCCAAAGCCCAGTGCCAAGGTTTCCCGGCTGGGACGCCACACTCCAATCTCCAAAACCAGTCTCTGCCTCCCGGTGACTTCTCCTCCTATCAGCCATGTCGCTGCGCTGCCTGCGTGCACTGGCTGCACTTCCCCCGGGGTCACTTCAGGGGGCTAGGTCTGCGTCCCATGTTTGCGCCCTTTCGGGATGCCATGCTCAGTTCCCCTGCACCCAGTCCAAAGCCCAGCGCCAAGGTTTTCTGACTGGGATGCCCCAAAAACAGTCATTGCTTCCCCATGGTTGCTCGTTCTCGTTAGCCGTGTCAGTGTGCAGCCTGCTTGCTCTGGCTTAGTCTCTACGGAGATTACCCCAGGGGGCTAGGGGCTAGGGCTTTGTCCAGTGTCTGCCACACCTCAGCAAGTTGCAATCAGCCCTGCCACTCAGCACCAGGGAATCGCGAGGGCTCAAGGCTGTGCCACCGGATGCCGGATCCAGAGGCAGTTGCTGCTTCAGGATGCAGCTTTTCACTCACCTGTCACTCAGGTCAACTCTTTACATATGTGTTTGATGGTCAGGGTTTGTAGATTGTCATGTATGTGACCAATTCACTTGTTTTTCCAAGTTTTTGTTGCAAGAGGGATCCGAGGTAGCTTCTACCTAGTCAGCCATCTTGGCCCCACCTCTAAACAAATCTTTTATTTCTAATTTTGACTTGACTTACTCTCCATATGAAAGTTCTATGACTACATTTTTTGGCCCCTCTTTTTTGTTTTAGTGCTGTTATCTTTTATGTATGGACATCTCTGTTTCCCTTTTTTCAGCATTTTAGCTTGGATTTACCTTTTGACTTACCTTTCTGGATTGATATCTGTTTTTTCTGACCTGTGTTCTAATTTCAGGTTGTTACCTGGTGCTATTTATTTTCTAACCTGAGGACTCCCTTAGTATGTCTTGTAATTTTTGTTTGGTTTTTACAAATTCCCTAAACTTCTGTTTATTCTGAATTTCCCTAATTTTGCCATTAAATTTGAGAGATATTTTTGCTGGATATTTAACTCTTGGCTTGTAATTTTTTTTTTTTTCCCTTCAACGCTTTATATCTTATCTCATTGTCTTCTTGCCTGCATGGTTTCTATTGAGTAGTCAGAGCTTAATCTTATTAAATGTCTTTTATAGATGACTTTTTGTTTATCCCGAGCTGCTCTTAAAATGCTCTTTTTATCTTTGGTTTTGGCAAGTTGGATTTGGTGACTTTCTTTTTGGATCTACCTTGTGTGGGGTTTAATGAGATTCTTAGATAGCTATCTTCTCATGTTTCACAATATCAGGAAACTTTTCTGTCAACAAATCTGCAACAATTCTTTCTGTATTTTCTGTTATTCCCCCCTGTTCCGGTACTCCAATCAATTGTAGTTTATTCCTCTTGATAGAGTCCCACATAATTCTTAGGTTTTCTTCATTTTTAATTTTTTATTGGATTTTTTCTCAGATAATTTGGTCTCAAATGCTTTGTCTTCAATCTCACCAATTCTGCCTTCCTTGCCTCAATTTTGCTCCTATGACATTCAATTGAGTTGTCTAATTCTGCATTTTTTTGCTAATCTTTTGGATTCCTGTTTGATAGCTCTTTATGGATCTTGCAGCCTGTTAATTTCATCATTATGCTCTTGTATAACCTTCTTAAGTTCCTCTGTTGCTTTGTCTGTGTGTTTCTTGGCTTTTTCTGCATTTCGTCTGATCTCCTTCCTGATCTCTTGAATAACTCTGTACATTTATCTTTTGAATTCTACTGCCAGTAATTACAAGAAATTATCTTCCTCTGGGAGGTTTCTTTGTTCTTTGTTTTGGTGGCTTGCTGACGCCATCTTGGTCTGCCTCTTGATGTGATTTAATATTGACTGTCATCTCCAAGCAATGAATAAGTTATTATATTTGTTTAATGTTTACTTATTGTGTCCTAAGTTTTTTTTCTTTTTGATATGCCTAAATAGGCTGGTATTGTGAGCTACTTTGTTTACTTCTATCTTTGAAGCTCTCATGTGCTGTCATCAGGTGGTTAGAGCTGTTACTAGGTATGTGAGCCCAGGAGTCCTATTACTTTTCTTGTGTTGATTCAGCTTAGGTGTCCAGGTCAGTAACTCACCAAGAGTGTGATGCAGTCTAGCACCTTCATTCCTAGTCATCCAGGGGTGATTGGAGAAAGCACAAGTATCTGGCTGCAGTAAGGGGTCATATGCTGGGCATGGGAGGAGGCTGACAGCTGTTCTTGAGTGCCTAGGTGGAGGGTGTGTCTCCATTCCCTAGAGTGCATAGGTAGGTGGCTTTTGCAGTTGGACTTTGGGCACCCAATACTGTTGGTTGTAAGGACTGAGAGACAACACTTATGCTCGGACCCCTCTCACAGTTGGCTGGGTGATGTGGATGCAGCCACCAGTCCTCAGACCCAATGTGGGTAGATGAAGACCCTGCTTAATAGGCAGGGTGGTATCAGATATCACGAATCTACTACTCTTCCTTAGCTGTTGCCGTTGAAAATAGGCTTCATGTATATACCCTGTTATACTGTGCTAATGAGCGTCTATGCTGTTGAAATGGACCCACACAGGTAAATGAAGTGGTGAAAGGCATTCAAAGCCTGTGGACCCCTTATGCCTTTTCCTAGTCAAAGGGACTATGCTGCCCTGAATTCCTGGCTTAGGGGAGCTGGCAGATTATTTTTTCCCCATTTGTAAATTTATTCCCAACTCAAAGCTGGGCAATGGTTTAGGGCACTCTATAGGTCATACTTCCAGCCCAGGGGGCTCAGCAATCACTGACACTAGAACAGGAACTGGTGCAGAGAGGGGAGGGAGTTGGTAAATGGGAGAGAGGTTCTTCCTAAGGAGGGTAAGGGATTTTGGATCTGCACAATAGGTTAGATGCCTGTACTTATCTTTTGCTAATTCAGAACTTCTTCTCTCTGGTTCCAGAGCTTTGAATAGACTCTCTGCTGCCCTGTTTCTCCCAGTGTGGAAAATGCATCCCAAACACCATTGCTTGCCTCAGCACACACTAGCTAGCTGATCTTGCATGCAAGGTGCTGGCCAGGTAAGGTTTGGAAAATTCTCACTTCTTCTGAAATATCTCTCCCTCCCTCTGTCACTCCGTACATCTTAAAATTGCCTTTGATGTTCAGGCCTCCTAGATTGTCATATATTATTGATTCACTTGTTTTTTCAAGTTTTTGTTGTAGGACAGACCATAGGAAGTATCTGTCTACTCCAACATCTTGGCGCCACCTATTGTTCTTTTTTTTCCCCTCAAGGACAATTATTAGTAACTCCAACACTCCTTTTATTTCAAATTGTCTGTTTAAGTCTTCCCCCTTATTTTATTTTATTAGATTAAGATATCTATCTACTTTATTGGCATGACTCAAAATGAGAAGCAACAGCTGTAAGTATCCAAAAATAATTGAACATAGAATGTACAAAGTATAAATTCCCAGAATATTGGAAGTTGAAAAACATGAAATAGAACGCATATAGATATCCTAGGCATTAGTGAGCTGAAATGAAATGGTACTGATCATTGTGTAACAGACAATCATATGGTATACAATGCCAAAATACAAATTGAAGAGGAATGGCAACACACTCACCATCAAAAAAGAAAAAAAAAAAAATCCAAGACTTATCATGAGGTACAATGCTGTCAGTGATATGATAATATTCATATGCCAAAAGAGACAACCAGTTAATAATATTATTTTTCAAATTTACTCAAACAATGCCAAAGATGAGGAAATTGAAGATTTTATCAACTTATGACATCTGAATACATCAAAATTGCAATTAAGATCCATTGCTAATTATTAGTTTTTAGAATGTGAGAGTTGGAAAAAAAGAAAGATCAATAGATGGAAAATATGGCCTTGGTGGTAGAAACGATGCCAGAGATTGCATGTTCAAATATTGAAAGACCAACAAATTCTTCATTACAAATAACTTTTTTAACAAAAGAAATAGGGAATATATATGTGGACCTTCCCAGAAAGAATACACAGGAATTAAATTGACCACATGTGTGGAAAGAGATGATGGAGAGGCTCAATATCAGCAGTCAGTACAAAGCTGGGGACCAGTTGTAGAACCGACCATTGATTGCTCATAGGCAAGTACAAGTTAAAGCTGAAGAAAAGTAGAGCAAGTTCACAAGAGCCAACATAAGACCTTGAATATATCCTACCTAAAATTAGAGATCACTCCAAGAATTTATTTGTCACATTGAACATTAATGACCACAGGTTAGACAAATTTGGAATGCCATCAAGGACATCATACCTGAAGGAATCAAAAGGTCATTAAAAACAAGAAAGAAAACGAAAACCAAATGTTGTCAAAAAATACTCTGACACTTGTTCTTGAATGCAGAGTAGCTGAAGCAAACAGAGGAAATAATAAAGTTGAAGAGCTGAACAGAAGATTTCAAAGAGAGGCTCGAGAAGACAAATTAAAGTATTATGATAAAACATGCTAAGACCTGGAGTTAAACAACCAAAAGGGAAGGACATGTTTGACTTTTCTCAAGCTGAAAGAATGGAAGAAAAAATTCAAGACGTGAGTAAATTTTATGCTATGTTATTTATATCTCAATAAAAGGATTTAAAAATAAAAGTAACAAGAAAAAAGCCAATTTATCTGACCTTCTAGATGTGAAATAAAAGACATATCCATGTATAAAGCACTTTAAAGGATGCAGGACCCATGCTTACATGAGTATGAATTAAAAATGTCCTTATGGTTAGAAAAATCATGAAAATTTAATCATTTTGAAAAATAAAGCCTTGAAAAAAATTATCGTATTTTTTTTCTGTATCAGTTATTTTATGTATGTTCATGATTTCCACAGAATCAATGGGTTATATATTCATAGATATGTTCCATGAAAAAGTGAGTTTTAAAAATGGAAACATTTTCTATGAGAGAATAAATGTTGAATTTTTATTTTGTCAACTCTAATTTCTATTGCTTCAAGTGATAAACTAATATTTTGAGCTAATAGTTATGTAAATAGGTGCATCTAATCCTGTAAACCTGTACTTTGCTGTTATTTCATATATTGTGCATGTTTGGTGGTACTTAAGTAATATAATATACTAAATATTTTAATTCTTCTCATCAAAGAGACTATACAGGTTTGTTATTGTTGTTAGTTGCTGTTTTATATAGGTAAGACTGGCTATGATAAGAAGAGCTTCTACTAGAACCTGATGCAGTGGAAATTGGGAGAAACACCACATGTAGTGAAGGGCTTGCCCCTCACAGTTCTAAGATGTGCCATTCACAAATGCTGGAAATTAGAATATCACTGTTCCTGTAAATTGACTTCTGAGACTTCCCTACCACAGCATTTGTCTTCACCTCTCCTCCAGTTTACTCTTTCTCCAGGGAATCCAACATTATATGCAGTGTCAGTTTGTCAATTTGCTCAGCCCCTTTGCTTGGTGGTAACTTTCTCTATCAGAGAAATTATATGCAGATGCTATTTGACACTTGATGGGAAGGTTCAGCCCTTGGAGAAGGTCATCATGGTTGGTATAGTAGAGGGTCAGTTAAAAATACAAAGATGCTCAATGAGATAGATTGACACAGTGTTTGCAACAATCAGCTCAAACATAGCAATAATTGGTGAGGTGGGGCAGGACCAGGAACTCTTTCGTTCTGTTGTTTATGAGTTTCTGTGATCAGTATCAACTCCAGGCACCTTAAAACAAAAATAAGTTTTAAGGCTGTCGGGGATCATTAAATATTTTAGTGAATCACAGATTATTTCTTATTATAACTGTCATAATATTTAACTTGTATATCAAGCTCCTCATTCATTCTTTTTCCCTCTTTCTCTGTCTGTCTTATTTTTATGATCTCCTTCAATGAAAAACTTTATAGGTGGATTAGACAAATTGATTTTCTTTGAGTTGAAGGATATCAGTGAGTTGTGTGTTTTACTTTTGCTATGTACGATTACTGTGGTGGGAAGCTCTTGAATGTTTACATTAATCATGTCAATACCGAATATGTTGCACATTTACAGCTGGTTCTTTCACATCTTGGGCTATATACATGGCAAATCATAGAACTCCACGGTGCCCAACCTTCACAACTGCACGTAGTGCTTCTGTCTCTCATTGTATCATCTAGAAATTCTCTTCCCAGGCATGTAATGAAACACTCAATAAGTAAATGAATCACTTGAACATTAGTACAAGAACAGGTATTAATTTATTTTAAAGAAGAAACAGAAAAAAAAAAAAAATGTCCAGTAGTGGGGCCTGAAGGCTCTCATTGGTTCGATAGCTCAGCAAAATCAAAGTTAATACATCTGGCAACCCCTTGTCCTTAAATTCCCCCCAAACTGAAGTTCATGCAGCAACAAAGTCCAGGAAGAAGATGATGGGGAATAAATCTTCTTCTCACAGACCTCCTTTTTAATGGAAGTAACATCAATCGTATCTTTATTTTTAAAAGGAGGCTGAATTTCTTGAGGAAAAAGTCCAAAAATCATTTCTTAAAATGGGAATTTCCTTGTTTATTTATTTTTAACATCTTCCTTACTAAACCAAAAAACCAAACCCATGCTGTTTAGTCTATTCCAACTCCTAGCAACACTACAGGACAGACTAGAACTGACCCCTATGGTTCTCAAAGAGGTGCTGGTGGGTTTGAACTGCTGAGCTTTGGGTTAGCAACTGAGCTCTAACCACTGTGTGTCCATGGCTCCTGTTTCTTACTACTTTATGATAATTCCTGATATTCCCCATTGGGCATTTATTACAAACCTGCCCAGTCTATGTCCTGCAACCACATTATTATGGTTTTCCATTATTGAGTTTGAACAAATCGTGCATCCAAATGAATCGACTAGCTTGCTATGTCACTTTATTAATTCATTGTCTCTATTGAATTTATTTTCTCTCCCAGGCATTGCCCTAGGTATTCAGTATTTTATGAAGCCCACTGCTATTTCTCTTCTTTTCATCTGATATTCTCTGTCATCTCACAGATGACATCATTAACACAGAAAATTGACTTTAAGAACTTATTTAGACCAGCTGTTATGGACCTGGAACCTGGAGCTAGACCATGTTTGAAACTTGATCCTAATGCTTGACACCTCTGTAAACTTGGACTATTTATTTATCATTTGTGAGTTGAACTTGGATAATTTATTTACCCTCTCTGACCTCCACTTTTTTTTTTCACCTCCACTTTATCAACTGAATTATGTAAATATTAATAGAACCTGCCTCACAGAGTTCTGAAAATTAAATTAATTAAATCTTGAAGAATGACAATGAGACACCAGTCTATATGTATGAGATATTATTACATGATGTGCTCATTGTTGCTGTGGAAATCCCTGGTTCCACTTGCCATAACTTGTCTCATCCAGTGAAACAGACACTCAAGTGGGAGTGTAGAAAGACACCTTTATTTCATTGTGCAAGGGAAGAAACAGTTGGGGCTGATGTTGCCAAGACTGCTCAGTGAGAGTGAGGCAAAAGGTTACTTTTAAGGGGTTTACAAGTTGGAAGTTCATACAAGTTACAACAGCAACATTATTAATCAAACTACTTAGGAGCAATGTGGTTTAAATGTTACTTCATGCATCCTGTGCTCAGAATATGGTGGTTTCACTCCACCCAGAGATGGAGAATTTAAATTGACGGCACTGGGTGGGAAATTTAAAAGGCTATCCTTAATGTCAACATGGCATCTAAACCAGTTTTTGCCAATTTCCTCTAGTTTAGGCAGCAGTTAAAAAGAGAAGAACCCAGATTTTAATGTAAAGCTATGGGGCCTATCAAGCAACGAAACCAGAACTCTAATGTAATGCAAAGGTTGGGGGGGGGGGGGCGCGGTGACAAGCAAGCTGCTCCAGACAGTGTAATTTTCCCCAGATTGGGGAACTCTGTATTATCATGGTCATCTTCACCTCCTAACTGCTTCAAACTTTTAAAATATTGATGTTCATATGACAATATAACTTGCATCTTCTCTTATATTCCAATGTACTATTTTTATTCAAATTTCATTGGCTACACAAGGGATTTTGCTTCATGATCCTGAGCCATGAAAATAGTTTAGACTCTAGTAGCTTCAGTAAAATCCTAGAAAATTTAAAAAGAAAAAATAATAAATAAAAATACACGGTTAATCTGAGGAGTAACATGGAGCAAGTATGTCCACAAGGCAAGATAACTGTATCCTTGCCACGTAACAGACCTCACTTGAATTAGAAGAACATCATGGTGTACACCATAGGATTTTCTCATTTTGCCTCTCACAAATAGGGTAAATGGAAGTCAATGAAAATATAGTAGATGATAAATATTGACCAAATATTAGGAAAGCCAAAACAATGAAGGACAGCAACAAATTTAACTCAGCATAGCATATCTTGTTACCCAAGGAAATACACAAAGAAATAATTGGACAGATATTTTTAAAAGTTTTTCATATAGATAAGAAAAGCTAACAACTCATGAAGCAGATAAGGTAATTATTAAATAGATCAACGAGTGGGGAAGAGATTTCAAACCTGGGAGCAACTATGGATGACTTCAAGAAATTTTTCTTAATTGGTGTGTATTCTGATCTAGGCAAAATACATTGATTAAAACAAAGTCAGATGCTGAGCCGAACCTTTGAATTGCTAAATAGCAATCTAAGCTGAGTTAACAGGTTAACATGTGAAAGTAAAGGCATTAAAAAGAAAAGAATGGAACTACAAGGTCTGGAATGGGGACAGTTGAGCAAATTTAGATGACTGAGTAGTTCAAATCATCTCACTACACTGAGGCTCATTGCAATCTGGCCGAATCTAATACCACCCTCAGAAACTACGAAGGCTAAAACAGAAGGCAAAGGCTTATACAAACACACACATACACAAGCACAAGTACAAACATTGCAAAGTTCATTCTAATAGTCAAAAAAAAAAAAAACCACCAGAATCATTAACTCCACTTTTGTACCTAGTACTTTTTTTCCCACTCCCACTCCCACTCACCATATCCACTCTCCTTGCCTGATTTCATGGTTCCCTACACATTCTCCTGGAGCCCTGGTGGTTTATTGAGCAAGAGCTTGGTTGCTAACTGAAAGGACAGCAGTTCAAATCCACCAGCCACTCCCTGGAAATCTACGGAGCAGTTCTGCTCTGTCCTATAGGGTCGCTATCAGTCAGAATCAACTCAGTGGGAAAGGATTTTGTTTTTTAGCATACTTCAAAAAACCCAAATGCTTTTCAGTAGATTCTGACTCATAGTGACCCTACAGGACAGAGTAGAACTGCCCTATAGGGTTTTCAAGGCTGTAAATCTTTATGGAAGCTGACTGCCACACGTTTTCCCAGGGATTGGCTAGTGGGTTTGAATCACTGACCTTTCAGTTAGTAGCTAAGCACTTTAATCACTGCACCAACAGGGTCCAAAACACTCTTCTCTACCATAAAATTTATTTATTATATTTGATACCTCTCATCACTTCAAGGAAGGCAAAGGTTTTTACTCTTTTGTTCATCAATGCATTTAGAAGAGTGACTGACACATAGGATATTTATAGATATATGATGAATGTATTTGTGCTTGCTATATCCTATGGTGGCACACTGACAAGGTTTGAAGCCCATCATGTAATTCATAAGAACCATATGATGCATCAAACTGTAAAAAAGATGTTGTATATTTTTTTCCATGCTCTATAAAGGGAATATTTTACATCTTTGTTCCTCAAGCTATAAATCAAGGGATTCAACATGGGGATAACAAGGGTATAAAATATGGAAGCTACTTTATCACCATCAAAGGAATGACTGGACTTGGGCTGCATGTACATAAAGATTAAAGTCCCATAGAACACTATCACTACCATCAGATGGGATCCACAGGTGGAGAAGGCCTTGTGCCTGCCCACAGCTGAGTTCATCCTGAGAATGGCTACAAAAACAAGCAGGTAAGAAACAAGAACTATTAAAAGGGATATAATCAAAGCAAAAGATGCTAAGATGAGAGTGATCAGTTGAATTTCATATGTGTTTGAACAGAGCAAAGATATCAAGGGGTTAGTGTCACAGTAGAAATGACTGATGACATTGTAGCCACAGAAGGATAAATTAAAAATCTTTATGGTGATAAGAAGAGAAACAAATGCACTATAAAGATAGAGGATTGCCACCAGCAACAGACACAACCTTTGTGACATGATGACTGAGTAGAGCAGAGGATTACAGATGGCCACATAGCGGTCGTAGGACATTGCAGACAGAATGAAAAGTTCACCATTTATGAACAAAATGATGAAAGCTAGCTGTGTAGCACAAAAATAATAGGAGATTGTATTTTCATCCACAGTGAAATTGACTATCATTTTGCGCCCCACAGTTGTTGAGTAACCAAGATCAGTGATAGCCAGGTGTCTGAGAAAAAAGTACATGGGAGTTTGTAGCTTGGAGACCATCTTGGTGAGGATGATGATGCCCAAGTTTCCCACCACTGAGGTCATGTAGATGATGAGGAACAGCCCAAACAATGGCGCCTGCACCTCAGGGCGGTCTGTGATTCCTGTCAGAATGAATTCATTCAGCGCTGTTAGATTGTGTTTGTCCATCTTGGTCTATCAGGGAACCTATTCTGGATAGAGGCATCAGCATAGTCAATAGGTTTTATGTAGCATCAACTGGTAGATCTTTAGTATACAAAGGCAATATGCTAAATGAATAAGATATAGCTATACTTCCCAATGTAGTTATTTCAAATTAAACCCACCTTCCACAAATAAAGTATAGGCACATGAAGATACAGAGAGAGAGAGAGAGAGAAGGGAAGAAGGAAAGAAAGAGAAATCTAACTTGTTATCAAGTGGGTAAAATTTGCTCCCCAAAGAACATTTGTCAGTGCCTGAGATATTTTGGATGTCACAACCAGGGGAAGGGTACTACAGGTATCTAATGGAAGCCTGGGAGGTTACTAAACATTCCACTCTATATAGGGTAAGTCCACACAATAAGAAAATTCCCTGCCCAAATGTCACTATGGCAGAAGTTGAGAAACCCTGATATAAACATAGCGTTAGACACAAAGATGTAGGTATATGTGTACATGTAGATGTACATAGACATATACATGCACAAATACATATACACAATACAGACACATACACACGTACATAGATGGGATTCCTGGTAGAGCAGTGGTTAAGAGCCTGGTTGAGAACCAAAAAATGACCTTTTGAATCTATCATCTGCTCTTTGAGAAATCTTTGGGACAGCTGTATTCTGTTCTCTAGTGTCTCTGTGAGTTGGAATCAACTTGATGGCAATGGGTTTCAGTTTTTTCCTTTTTTTTTTTTAAATGCATGTAGATATATGAAACAAAAATAAAAAAACTTAAAAACTTAAGTGGTAGGTATATGGATGATTACTAAACTTTCTTTTTCATTTATATAATGACAATTAAGTAATGACATTTACAAAATTATTATACAAATATTAGTTTCATTATAAAAATTTTAAAGTGCAAATTCACCAAATGTGTGGAAACATTTAATATGCCTTACTTCAAAACATAGTCCTATAAAAGCCTTTGTGCCACAGGTGGTACAGGCTAAGTCAACACACTTGACAGGTATTGAATACATCTATTAACAAGGAAAATCTATTCGATCATGGTGGGGATTACCTGTCTTTATACAGGGAAATACTCCAGGTGCTAGACCCATGCAGATATAGTCTCTGTTATAGCTTCGCTTGTGGTTTACAGAAAAAGATGCTTTCTTTACTCACATCTGCAAAATTTCCACTTCCCTTCAGGGTTATTGGAAAAATAGTGATTAAATGTTTCCATGCATTTAAGGTATCGGTACGTAAGTCTCAAATATCATGTATATTGTGTTGTTGTTATTTTTAAAATGATGATGGTAAGTTACCTGAAAGGAGTTTTCTTTCCATATGTCTATGTAAATCCTTCTTGTGTGACCTAGCTTCTAAGTCAGGGTTATGATGATGAGTAGATTCAGTGGTGTGTTATCTGTGTAACTGAGCCCAGCCCTGCCCTCTTCCATCCTCAACTTCGTGACTAAAATTGGGCCATCAGTGTGCCAAGCTTCTGGATTATACGTCTTCTACTTTACTTAATGTATTTTAATATAAGTTGATGGACTGCTTACCTAAAGTTCTGCAGTTCAAAACCATCAGTGGCTTTGTGGGAAGAAGATGTGGCAGTCTGCTTCCATAGTTATTTACAGCCTTGGAAACCCTATGGGATCACTATTGAGTCAGGATCGCCTTAACAGCAGTGCATTTTAATATAAATTTACTTAAAATATGTCTTACCCTAGGAACATTTTCATTATAACTCATATACTAAGTTGTTTGTAACAAATCAGATACATTTTCTCATGGAAGTATCCAAGATAGTGAGAGGAAATTTGAACAAATTGGGAGAAAGTGAGGTCCATATCATTGATTTTATATAATGAAATTTCATTAAAATATTCCATTTGGATAAAGAAATCCTCTAGGTTAATATTATATAGTACATAATGCATATAAACATTAATATATTTGAATTAAAATGTATATATATATCCCTAATATACCACAGATTAAAAAAAAGCCAGAGAAGGATGAGAATGGCAGTTTAAGGTAAAAAAAGGAATAGTTTGAAATGACACTACTTACATGAAAATAGCAGTACCAGCAGCTTCTGAGTCAGGAATAATCAAGCAAATAGAAAAATACACTAGTATCATATTAAATAATAAAATGGCTACAGGGGAAATACACTATTTCATATAAAACATTGCTTGTAAGGACACACATTGCTTATGTCAAAAAAAAAGAAAAAAAAAAACTGTTGGCCTCTTTCTGCCTAGAGCAAAGGAGAATGAAGAAAACCAAAGACTTAAGGAAGCAATTAGTCCAAAGGAAATATGGCCCATATGAACCACAGCCTCCTCTAACCTGAGACCAGAAGAACTAGATGGTGCCTGGCTACCACTCTGAACAGGGTCATAGTAGAAGGTCTGGGTACAACAAAATTCAAAAAAAAAAAAAGACCAGATTTACTGGTTTGAAAGAGGCTGGAGAAACCCCTGAGACTATTGTCTTAAGCCAATCTTCTAATGTGAAATTATAGACACTCCCAGTGGCCACCTTTCAGCCCAGTAACAGATGGGGCTATTAAATTAAACCGTAAAATCTGTGAAGAAAAATCAACTATTGGAGACCAAAAGGCCATGAAGGCGAAGAGATCTGACTAATGGGAACAGGAAAAGCCACGGAGGAAATGAGAAGAGTGCTGATAATACTTTTTATAAGAATCTTTGATTGGAAAATTAATTTGTTATGTAAACTTTCACCTAAATCACAATAAAATGTTTTGTTTTTTTAAAGAGGTAGTGAATTGGGCATTAGTAAATATTACAATTAGGAAATCAACTATCATCAGCGAATGCAATAAAAGCAATATAAATCTTCTTTTGTTGCAGTGATGAAATGCCGGAGGAAAAAAGTTCTTATATTGGGTAAGTACTGCTTTTCCTATAAGGTAAGGGAAGGTAAGAGGACTTCCTCTCGACAACTTTGGAGTTCCTTGAAAAGCGCCAAATTATTTTTCATAGTTCACTATCTTTATTGAGTATCTAATTAATTTTACAAAGCTGTAGTCTGAGAAAATTATATCACCTTTCTGTAAGATTCCACTGGAAATTGAAGAATGTGGTATCTATTATACTATCTTCATAAAACTAGGTGCTTAAAAGTTCCCTGAACTCTGAAAATTGCTTTTCACATCCCAACATGAGTTGTGAAATGGAAATTTATTTGTTTCTTCATCAAGGGATTAGCAAAAATGGACATTTATACAGGTAGTTAAATATACATTAACTACCAAATTACATTTGAGAGGGACGTAGGAAGAGCCTAGAGCCAGCTTATAACTAAGGATTTTGAAGAACATCAGCACTGGAGACTGAATATCTGCAGCTGCATAATTCTGCTACAGTATTTTTTAATACTGTTCATGCTTCCTTTACTTTCATATTTAACTATAATATTCACATAATTAGGCCACCTGGGTGGCCCAAACAGTTAAGCTCTCAGCTACTAACTGAAGGTTTGGGGGATAGAGTCCACTCAGAGGCACCTTGGAAGAAAGAATGACCCGCTTCTGAAAAGCCACAGCCATTGAAAAACCTCTGGAGCACAATTCTCTGACATGCATTGGTAGTTATGAGGCAAAACGGACTCCAGGGCTTTTTTTTTTTCCCTTTGTTTTTTATTCATGTAATTCTTTATATAAAGTAAAAATATTATTTAGCCGTATAATGATACTGTTTCAAAGATGTCTCATGAGTATTTAGCCTCTGAAACAAAGTGTGAATATTTGAAAAGTAGCATGCCGGAGAAAGGGAGAGAGATCCTGGTCTCAGGCACCATTGGAAAGTAGAACGCACGCAGAACTGAATCAGACATCCTGATATTTTGCAATGACTAGGCCATTGAATAAAGGTGGGACCCTGCAAGTGTCACTGAAACAGTCTGGATATTGGTAAAATATGGAAATACTCTATTTTTTTTACCTGTAATGAAGCCTCTGTCTTGACTCCCACATGTGTTGCTTAACACGGCATAGGGAGAAGAATTTATGGAATTTTTTTCACCCATGGAGATTTTCCCTGAGGAGGTCCCAAGCAATTTGTTGATTGTTCCTGAAGCATTTGAAAGCTTAACAAAATATCTAGAGGTTGTCTGTTAATTGTCCAGGACAATTTGTATTCACGTGTGAGCAAGTTTTTCTTCATACAGTGTGTATAAAAAAGTTTTTCTTCATATAGTGTGTATACACGCCTGTATTTATCTATTTCATACGCTCTTACATTTTATTCTTTGCTAACTTTCCATCTTTACCACCCAGGTATCTGGATTAAAATACTGTATCTATAAAACAAAACTATCAATATTCCCCTTTCCTACAGTGGTCTCTTCAAACAGATGGCCAAATGAAGAAATGCTTAAGCACTTTTTTTTTAAATAATTTTTATTGTGCTTTAAGTGAAAGTTTACAAATCAAGTCAAATTCTCACATAAAAACTTATACACACCTTGCTACATACTCCCAATTACTCTCCCCCTAATAAGACAGCCCACTCTCTCCCTACACTCTCTCTTTTCATGTCCATTTCTCGAACTTCTAATCCCCTCTACCCTCTCATCTCCCCTCCAGGCAGGAGATGCCAACATAGTCTCAAGTGTCCACCTGATCCAAGAAGCTCACTCCTCACCGGCACCCCTCCCCAACCCATTGTCCAGCCCAATCCATGTCTGAAGCGTTGGCTTTGGGAATGGTTCCTGTCCTGGGCCAACAGAAGGTCTGGGGGCCATGACCACCAGGGTCCTTCCAGTCTCAGTCAGACCATTAAGTCTGGTCTTTTTATGAGAATTTGGGGTCTGCATCCCACTGCTCTCCTGCTCCCTCAGGGGTTCTCTGTTGTGTTCCCTGTCAGGGGAGTCATCGGTTGTAGCCGGGCACCATCTAGTTCTTCTGGTCTCAGGATGATGTAGTCTCTGGCTCATGTGGCCCTTTCTGTCTCTTGGGCTCGTAATTACCTTGTGTCCTTGGTGTTCTTCATTGTCCTTGGATCCAGGTGGGTTGAGATCAATTGATGCATCTTAGATGGCTGCTTGTTAGCATTTAAGACCCCAGATGCCACTCTTCAAAGTGGGATGCAGAATGTTTTCTTAATAGATTTCATTATGCCAATTGATGCAGATGTCCCCTGAAATCATCATCCCCAAGCCCCTGCCCCTGCTACACTGGCCTTCCAAGCATTCAGGTAACCACTTTCTTGTTGCATTATTTTAAAGTCTTCAGTGGAATAAAAGTAATGCATTGTGCATATGTGAGGCATCACTTCCTTGTTTGCTGTTGTTATTGTTGCTGTTACTGCTATTATTCAGGTTTTTTAAAATTTTTTTGTTAGTTGTATTTTTTGACCTCAGGAACAGGAATTTTACCCTTGCTCTTCATTTCATGGTCAGTTGCCATAATTTGTCTGTTTCAGTTTTTTGCTTGTTTTATTTTACTTTATTATATTTCAACAGTGTATGTTTCCCCATTCCGTCCAATTCTTATTTCAAAACATCTTTCTCACCTTCACACCTATTTGGCTGTGCTTGACATACGAGCTTTCATATCAATATACGCTTGTGTCTTAGACTGGGTTCTCTGGAGAAGCAAAACCAGTAAAGTGTGTAAATATATGTATATAGAGATTTATATTAAAGAATTGGCTCATGTGGCTATAGAGCCTAGAATTTCCCAAGTCCATGGGTCAGGATAGAGCCTTCTGCAGAATCATGTAGCCACAGGGGCTGACAGACCCAACATCCCCAGGTCAGAAAGCAGAGCTCTTGCTCACAGTCTGAGAAGATCATGGATTTCTAAGATCGGCAGGCAAGACTGCAGTCAATATGCTAGGCCAAGTCCCAAGAACCAGTGGTCAGACAAACAAGAACCTGCTGCAGGATACAGAGCTAGCAAAAGGCCACGAGCCTTGCCAGAATGTCCACTTATATTCGATGCAGGCCATGAAGCCACCATTGAGGCTTCCCCTGCTCTGCTGCGGTTGCTTCCTCCTTCCTCGAAGCCTGCCAAGCCAAGGTTTCTAATTGCAGGTTGGCCTGACATCGCTGGGGCCCTAACCGCAGTTTGCATTTGGTGCCAGAATCCCGTGCATGCACAAACCAAGATCCTGTTACATGTGCAGGACCTGAGGAGCACTGGCCCTAAACTTGACCCCGGAGCTGAACATCACAGGAGAGGAAGATGGTTTCCCTCACACAGCAGTGCCCCGGCGGACCCACTTGAAAAGTGAAAGTTCCCTTCCTTTGCAGCATGACTCAGCACCCGGATCTCCAAATATGGGCTTGGGAGGGCCTGAGGTTTCAGATTTAAGGCGCTAATCCCTATACCCTGGGGCCTGGAAGACATAAAAGCTCCCCACTCCCGTGGGGCAGGGAGCTTGTGGTCTTTCGGCTGCTAGGTCCCATATTGCTCCTTGTTTGCACAAACAATAAATTTCCATTTTCTGTTTTCCTTGCAACTGGTGGTGTGGTAACCATCTTATTTTGATAGGTTAATAGGATAGGACAAGAACCCACCTTCAGTTTACAGCCACACACCCAAGGAAACTCCCTTTCAACTGATTGACTGCTCACAGCAGATCCCATCATGGAGGTGACCATGTTATATCCAATCATAAAAGTGATCACGAGGGGGGTGGAGCCAAGATGGCGGACTAGGCAGACGCTACCTTGGATCCCTCTTACAACAAAGACACGGAAAAACAAGTGAATCGATCACATACATAACAATCTACGAACCCTGAACAACAAACACAGATTTAGAGACGGACAACGAACTAATACGGGGAAGCAGCGATTGTTTTCAGAGCCTGGAGCCAGCGCACCAGTCAGGTACGGCACAAGCACAGAGACCTGCTCCACCCCCCTGAACTAACCCCGGGAGGGGGACCAGCCGGTTCCACGGGCAGCGTGGGACGCAGCCGGTAGGAGAAGTCCCCGGGAGGCAGTGACTGGTCTTGGAGCAGAAAGAGCAGCATCCGAGCCGGGGAACCGTCCCGCAGGGATTTGGACTGGACGCAGGTACGCCATAAACACGGAGAGTTGCTCCACCCCCTGAACTAACCCCGGGAAGGGGACCAGCCGGGTCGCGTGGGCGGCGTGGGACGCAGCCGGTAGGAGAAGCCCCCGGGAGGCAGCGACTGGTATTGGAGCGGGGAGAACAGCGTCCCACCCGGGGCACTCGGTCACGGCACAAGCACGGGGACCTGCTCCACCCATCTGAACTAACCCCGGGAGGAGGCTCAATGGGTTCTCGGGGCGGCACGGCCACGCGGCTGGAGGGACGAGAAGTCCCCGGGAGGCAGCGACTGATTCTGGAGTCGAGAGTGCACTGTCCCAGTAGGGGAGCCTTGACGCTGGGCGTGGGACTGGAAGCGGAGGATCTGACTGTGACTCCAGCGGGCCAGACCCCCTGGGGGCAATCTCCACACAGCCAGCACACATAGGCGGCGCGCGCCCACGGGAACCTCAGATATAATAGTCATTCCAAGCAAGACAAGCAACTCTGGCTATATTCTGAGGTGCTACTCTCCTATCTCTCTGTTCCCTCCCCCACCCTCCCCAGGCGGCTTCATTAACATCTGAATAGCCTGAGCCAGAGGGAGAACTCTGATAGGGATCTGAATGCATTTTTTTTTTAGCGGATTTTCTGGAAAAACTAGTTTCCCGGTGATGGCTTGGAGACAACAATCCATATCAAACCACTTAAAGAAGCAGACTGGGACAGCTTCTCCAGCCCCCCAAACAAAAGAATCAAAACCTTTCCCAAATGAAGATACAATCTTGGAATTATCAGATACAGAATATAAAAAACTAATTTACAGAATGCTTAATGATATCACAAATGAAATTAGGATAACTGCAGAAAAAGCCAAGGAACACACTGATAAAACTGTTGAAGAACTCAAAAAGATTGTTCAAGAACATACTGGAAAAATTAATAAGTTGCAAGAATCCATAGAGAGACAACATATAGAAATCCAAAAGATTAACAATAAAATAACAGAATTAGACAACGCACTAGGAAGTCAGAGGAGCAGACTCGAGCAATTAGAATGCAGACTGGGACATCTGGAGGACCAGGGAATCAACACCAACATAGCTGAAAAAAAATCAGATAAAAGAATTAAAAAAATGAAGAAACACTAAGAATTATGTGGGACTCTATCAAGAAGGATAACCTGCGGGTGATTGGAGTCCCAGAACAGGGAGGGGGGACAGAAAACACAGAGAAAATAGTTGAAGAACTCCTGACACAAAACTTCCCTGACATCATGAAAGACGAAAGGATAGCTATCCAAGATGCTCATTGAACCCCATTTAAGATTGATCCAAAAAGAAAAACACCGAGACATATTATCATCAAACTCACCAAAACCAAAGATAAACAGAAAATTTTAAAAGCAGCCAGGGAGAAAAGAAAGGTTTCCTTCAAGGGAGAATCAATAAGAATATGTTCTGAGTACTCAGCAGAAACCATGCAGGCAAGAAGGGAATGGGACAACATATACAGAACACTGAAGGAGAAAAACTGCCAGCCAAGGATCATATATCCAGCAAAACTCTCTCTGAAATATGAAGGCGAAATTAAGATATTTACAGACAAACACAAGTTTAGAGAATTTGCAAAAACCAAACCAAAGCTACAACAAATACTAAAGGATATTGTTTGGTCAGAGAACCAATAATATCAGATATCAGGACAACACAAGGTCTCAAAACAGAACGTCCTGATATCAACTCAAACAGGGAAATCACAAAAACAAACAAATTAAGATTAATTAAAAAAAAAAAATACACATAACAGGGAATCATGGAAGTCAATAGGTAAAAGATCACAATAATCAAAAAGAGGGACTAAATACAGGAGGCATTGAACTGCCATATGGAGAGTGATGGAAGGCGATATAGAACAATACAAGTTAGGTTTTTACTTAGAAAACTAGGGGTAAATAATAAGGTAACCACAAAAAGGTATAACAACTCTATAACTCAAGATAAAACCCAAGAAAAATGTAACGACTCAACTAACATAAAGTCAAGCACTATGAAAATGAGGATCTCACAATTTACTAAGAAAAATGCCTCAGCACAAAAAAGTATGTGGAAAAATGAAATTGTCAACAACACACATAAAAAGGCATCAAAATGACAGCACTAAAAACTTATTTATCTATAATTACGCTGAATGTAAACGGACTAAATGCACCAGTAAAGAGACAGAGAGTCACAGACTGGATAAAGAAACACGATCCATCTATATGCTGCCTACAAGAGACACACCTTAGACTTAGAGACACAAACAAACTAAAACTCAAAGGATGGAAAAAAGTATATCAAGCAAACAATAAGCAAAAAAGAAGAGGAGTAGCAATATTAATTTCTGACAAAATAGACTTTAGACTTAAATCCACCACAAAGGATAAAGAAGGACACTATATAATGATAAAAGGGACAATTGATCAGGAAGACATAACCATATTAAATATTTACGCACCCAATGACAGGGCTGCAAGATACATAAATCAAATTTTAACAGAATTGAAAAGCGAGATAGATACCTCCACAATTATAGTAGGAGACTTCAACACACCACTTTCGGAGAAGGACAGGACATCCAGTAAAAAGCTCAACAGAGACACGGAAGATCTAATTACAACAGTCAACCAACTTGACCTCATTGACTTATACAGAACTCTCCACCCAACTGCTGCAAAGTATACTTTTTTTTCTAGCGCACATGGAACATTCTCTAGAATAGACCACATATTAGGTCATAAAACAAACCTTTGCAGAGTCCAAAACATCGAAATATTACAAAGCATCTTCTCAGACCACAAGGCAATAAAACTAGAGATCAATAACAGAAAAACTAGGGAAAAGAAATCAAATACTTGGAAAATGAACAACACCCTTCTGAAAAAAGACTGGGTTATAGAAGACATCAAGGAGGGAATAAGGAAATTCATAGAAAGCAATGAGAATGAAAATACTTCCTATCAAAACCTCTGGGACACAGCAAAAGCAGTGCTCAGAGGCCAATTTATATCAATAAATGCACACATACAAAAAGAAGAAAGAGCCAAAATCAGAGAACTGTCCCTACAACTTGAACAAATAGAAAGTGAGCAAGAAAAGAATCCATCAGGCACCAGAAGAAAACAAATGATAAAAATAGGAGCTGAACTAAATGAATTAAAAAAAATTAGAGAACAGAAAAATAATCGAAAGAATTAACAAAGCCAAAAGCTGGTTCTTTGAAAAAATTAACAAAATTGATAAACCATTGGCCAGGCTGACTAAAGAAATACAGGAAAGGAAACAAATAACCCGAATAAGAAATGAGAAGGACCACATCACAACAGAACCAAATGAAATTAAAAGAATCATTTCAGATTATTATGAAAAATTATACTCTAACAAATTTGCAAACCTAGAAGAAATGGATGAATTCCTGGAAAAACACTACCTACCTAAACTAACACATTCAGAAGTAGAACAACTAAATAGACCCATAACAAAAAAAGAGATTGAAACGGTAATCAAAAAACTCCCAACAAAAAAAAAGCCCTGGCCCGGACGGCTTCACTGCACAGTTCTACCAAACTTTCAGAGAAGAGTTAACACCACTACTACTAAAGGTATTCCAAAGCATAGAAAATGACGGAATACTACCCAACTCATTCTATGAAGCCACCATCTCCCTGATACCAAAACCAGGTAAAGACATTACAAAAAAAGAAAATTATAGACCTATATCCCTCATGAACATTGATGCAAAAATCCTCAACAAAATTCTAGCCAATAGAATCCAACAACACATCAAAAAAATAATTCACCCTGATCCAGTGGGATTTATACCAGTCATGCAAGGCTAGTTTAATATCAGAAAAACCATTAATGTAATCCATCACATAAATAAAACAAAAGACAAAAACCACATGATCTTATCAATTGATGCAGAAAAGGCATTTGACAAAGTCCAACACCCATTTATGATAAAAACTCTAACCAAAATAGGAATTGAAGGAAAATTCCTCAACATAATAAAGGGCATCTATGCAAAGCCAACAGCCAATATCACTCTAAATGGAGAGAACCTGAAAGCATTTCCCTTGAGAACGGGAACCAGACAAGGATGCCCTTTATCACCGCTCTTATTCAACATCATGTTGGAAGTCTTAGCCAGGGCAATTAGGCTAGACAAAGAAATAAAAGGTATCCGGATTGGCAAGGAAGAAGTAAAGTTATCACTATTTGCAGATGCCATGATTATATACACAGAAAACCCTAAGGAATCCTCCAGAAAACTACTGAAACTAATAGAAGAGTTTGGCAGAGTCTCAGGGTATAAAATAAACATACAAAAATCACTTGGATTCCTCTACATCAACAAAAAGAACACCGAAGAGGAAATAACCAAATCAATACCATTCACAGTAGCCCCCAAGAAGATAGGATACTTAGGAATAAATCTTACCAAGGATGTAAAAGACCTATACAAAGAAAACTACAAAGCTCTACTTCAAGAAATTGAAAAGGACATACTAAAGTGGAAAAACATACCTTGCTCATGGATAGGAAGACTTAACATAGTAAAAATGTCTATTCTACCAAAAGCCATCTATACATTTAATGCACTTCCGATCCAAATTCCAATGTCATATTTTAAGGGGATAGAGAAACAAATCACCAATTTCATATGGAAGGGAAAGAAGCCCCGGATAAGCAAAGCACTACTGAAAAAGAAGAAGAAAGTGGGAGGCCTCACCTTACCTGACTTCAGTACCTATTATACAGCCACAGTAGTCAAAACAGCCTGGTACTGGTACAACAACGGGCACATAGACCAATGGAACAGAATTGAGAACCCAGACATAGACCCATCCAGGTATGAGCAGCTGATATTTGACAAAGGACCAGTGTCAATTAACTGGGGAAAAGATAGCCTTTTTAACAAATGGTGCTGGCATAACTGGATATCCATTTGCAAAAAAATGAAACAGGACCCATACCTCACACCATGCACAAAAACTAACTCCAAGTGGATCAAAGACCTAAACATAAAGACTAAAACGATAAAGATCATGGAAGAAAAAATTGGGACAACCCTAGGAGCCCTAATACAAGGTATAAACAGAATACAAAACATTACCAAAAATGATGAAGAGAAACCCGATAACTGGGAGCTCCTAAAAATCAAACACCTATGCTCATCTAAAGACTTCACCAAAAGAGTAAAAAGACCACCTACAGACTGGGAAAGAATCTTCAGCTATGACATCTCCGACCAGCGCCTGATCTCTAAAATCTATATGATTCTGTCAAAACTCAACCACAAAAAGACAAACAACCCAATCAAGAAGTGGGCAAAGGATATGAACACACATTTCACTAAAGAAGATATTCAGGCAGCCAACAGATACATGAGAAAATGCTCTCGATCATTAGCCATTAGAGAAATGCAAATTAAAACTACGATGAGATTCCATCTCACACCAGCAAGGCTGGCATTAATCCAAAAAACACAAAATAATAAATGTTGGAGAGGCTGCGGAGAGATTGGAACTCTCATACACTGCTGGTGGGAATGTAAAATGGTACAACCACTTTGGAAATCTATCTGGCGTTATCTTAAACAGTTAGAAATAGAACTACCATACAACCCAGAAATCCCACTCCTCGGAATATACCCTAGAGATACAAGAGCCTTCACACAAACAGATATATGCACACTCATGTTTATTGCAGCTCTGTTTACAATAGCAAAAAGTTGGAAGCAACCAAGGTGTCCATCAACGGATGAATGGGTAAATAAATTGTGGTATATTCACACAACGGAATACTACGCATCGATAAAGAACAGTGACGAATCTCTGAAACATTTCATAACATGGAGGATCCTGGAAGGCATTATGCTGAGCGAAATGAGTCAGAGGCAAAAGGACAAATATTGTATAAGACCACTATTATAAGATCTTGAGAAATAGTAAACCTGAGAAGAACACATACTTTTGTGGTTTCGAGGGGGAGAGGGAGGGAGGGTGGGAGAGGGTTTTTTATTGATTAATCAGTAGATAAGAACTGCTTTAGGTGAAGGGAAAGACAACACTCAATACATGGAAGGTCAGCTCAATTGGACTGGACCAAAAGCAAAGAAGTTTCCGGGATAAAATGAATGCTTCAAAGGTCAGCGGAGCAAGCGCGGGGGTCTGGGGAACATGGTTTGCGGGGACTTCTAAGTCAATTGGCAAAATAATTCTATTATGAAATCATTCTGCATCCCACTTTGAAATGTGGCGTCTGGGGTCTTAAATGCTAACAAGCGGCCATCTAAGATGCAGCAATTGGTCTCAACCCACCTGGAGCAAAGGAAAATGAAGAACACCAAGGCCACACGACAACTAAGAGCCCAAGACACAGAAAGGGCCACATGAACCAGAGACCTACATCATCCTGAGACCAGAAGAACTAGTTGGTGCCCGGCCACAATCGATGACTGCCCTGACAGGGAGCACAGCAGAGGACCCCTGAGGGAGCAGGAGATCAGTGGGATGCAGACCCCAAATTCTCATAAAAAGACCAAACTTAATGGTCTGACTGAGACTGGAGGAATCCCGGCAGCCATGCTCCCCAGACCTTCTGTTGACACAGGACAGGAACCATCCCCGAAGACAACTCATCAAAAATGAAAGGGACCGGTCAGCGGGTGGGAGAGAGACGCTGATGAAGAGTGAGCTAATTATATCAGGTGGACACTTGAGATTGTGTTGGCAACTCTTGTCTGGAGGGGGGATGGGAGGATAGAGAGAGAGGGAAGCAGGCAAAATTGTCAAGAAAGGAGAGACTGAAAGGGCTGACTCAAGAGGGGGAGAGTAAATGGGAGTAGGGAGTGAGATGTATGTAAACTTATATGTGACAGACTGATTGGATTTGTAAACGTTCACTTGAAGCTTCATAAAAGTTATTAAAAAATAAATAAATAAATAACAACTGCACTATTAAAAAAAAAAAAAAGTGATCACGAGATCATGGGAATGCCAAACCACTGAGAATCATGGTTCAGCCAAGTTGATACAGTCTTAACCATCACACCTTGTAAAGTATGATATTTTGTGTGTAATGTTTTATTATGAATATATATTTATTATACTATAAATATTTTTGATGCATTTTGTTATTTTAAATATTTGTAATGTATCCATTTGTGACTTTGTTTTTGCTTATTTGTGATATATAGTGGTATGTATATATATATATATATATATATATATATATATGTATATATTTTCACCTGTCACCTTTTTCGCCTGGAAGGAGCCCTGGTGGTACAATGTTTAAACACTCACTACTCAATGGAAAGGAAACACTCGTGGCGTAGTGACTAAGTGCTACGGCTGCTAACCAAAGTGTCAGCGGTTCAAATCTGCCAGGGGCTCCTTGGAAACTCTATGGGGCAGATTCTTCTCTGTCCTATAGTGTCACTATGAGTCGGATTCGACTTGATGGCACTGGGTTTGGTTTTATTTATTTATTTATTTTTATTAAATGGAAGGTTGGCAGTTTGAACCCATAAGCCATTCTGAGGATAAAAGACTTGGCCATTTGCACCCATGAAGATTATAGCCTGTGCAACCCTACGGGCATTTCTACTCTGTCTTACAGGTTGCTATGAGTTGTAATTGACTAGACGGTACCTAACAAAACAAAAATTCCTTGGTGGTAGATATTTTATTGTCTCCAACAGAACACTGTTTGACTTTCTTGCTTTAGACGTATCATCAGGAAGGACGAGTTTCTGGTGTTGTACATGATATTTGGTGAAGTAGTGGACCAACGAGAATGAGAGAAGCCCTCAATGTGATAAATTGACGCAAAGGCCGCAGCAATTAAGTCAAACATACCAATGATTGTGAGGATAGCACAAGGCCAGGCAAAGTTTTGTTCTGTTTTCCATAAGGTCACCATAAATTGGAGTCAACTCAATGGCAGATAACAAGAACAACCTTTTGAGGCGACTTCTTTCACTTCACGTGACTCTATTGAAGTACATCCATGCTATTGTGTGCATCAATAATTTGTTCATTTTATTGCTGAGTATTATTTCATGTATGGATTTACTAAAATTTGCTTAACCATTTACCCATAGAAGGATATTTTGGGTTGTTACCAGTTTTTAAGCTATTATAAATAAAGTGTCCTTGAACTTTTTTTCTTTTTTATTGTGATTTAGGTGAAAGTTTTCAGAGTAAATTAGTTTCTCATTAAACACTTAATACAGAAATTGTTTTGTGACATTGGTTGCCAACCCTGCAATGTGTCCACACCCCTCTGTCCTTCAACCTAGGTTCTCTGTTTCCATTCTTCCAGTTTTCCTGCCCTTTCCTGCCTTCCTGTCTTTGCTTTTGGGCTGGTGGGCCTATTAGTTTTGCATACATGATTGAACTATGAAATATATCACTCATATGTGTTATTCTGGCCCTGTAGACCTGTTGTATCTTTGACCGAAGGGTGAACCTCAGGAATGACTTCAGTGCTGAGTTAAAAGTGTGTCCAGAAGCCATACTTTGGGAGTTTCTCCAGTTTCTGTCAGACCAGCAAGCCCGGTCTTTTGTGTGTGTGCACATGTGAATTTGAATTTTGCTCTACATTTTTCTCCTGCTCTGTCAGAGACTCTCTATTGTGATCCCTGCCAGAGAAGAGAGGGATTTTAAGGTTTAGAAAGCAGACATTTGAGCAAATTCAGATGTCTGAGTACTTCAAATCACCACACACACTGAGCCTTTTTCCAGTCAGAATCAGCCACCCCAGGGTAGAGTACGAGCACAAAAACAGAAGGAGTGTGAACATGCACATACACATGTGTGCATGCATGTACACACTTTCTACAATTTTTTTTTTCTACTGGATGAGGAAAACACCAGATATTTGGAACTCTTTCTGTATCTACTAGAGTTTCCATATCCCACCTAACATATTCACTTTCTGTTTCTATTTTTTTCAAAATCTGTCACCCATTCTAATGTTTATATATACATATATATATAAACATTCTAATATATTAATATTTTATATATATATGTGTGTTTTATATATATATGTGTGTATATATATATATATATATATATATATATATATATATATATATGCTTACTGAGATTGAGAATATGGGAAGCCCTCCATGAGATGGACTGACACAGTGGCTGCAACAATGAACTCCAACATACCTGTGATTGTAAAGATAGCACAGGGCCAGGCAATGTTTTGTTCTGTTTTGCACAAGGTAACCATGAGTTGGAGCTACTCAATGGTAGCTAACAACAACAACCTTTTGAGACAGAGTTTTTTCACTTTGTATGCTTCTATTGAGATCCATCCACGTTGTGTTCATCAATATTTTGTCTCTTCTTGCTGCTATTAGTTCATATATGAATTTACTACAGTTTGATTAACCATTCATCCATAAAAGGAAATTTTGGGTTGTTACTAATTTTTAGCTATTATAAATAATGTTTCTATGAACATTTGTGTAATGGTTATTGTATGAACTTAAGTTTTCATTTATCTGGGATGAATGTCTAAGTGTGGGTTGTTTTAATTCTGACAAAGTCCAATGTATCAATTTGTACTTTTCATCCACATATTTGCATATACCAGTAATTCAGTAGTTTTTATTCTTAAGTGGTATTAACTTGCTTGGATACAGCACAAATTATTTATTTATTCTCAAGTAGATGAACATTTGTGGTGATTCTCGTTTTTGAGTATTACAAATGAAGTTGTTATGGACATTTGTATGCATGTCTTTATAAGGAAAAATGCTGTCATTTCTCTTGGGTAGATACGAGTAAAATGGCTAAATTTTGTTGTAAAACTATGTTCAGCTTTTCAAGACCCTGATGCTTAAAACAAATTATTTTTTAAAGTATTTACATCATTTTAATTTCCACTAGCAGTTTATGAATGTTCCAATCCCTCCACATACTTACCAAAGACCTGATATTCTGAAGGATGTATAGAGTTACGTCATTAATATTTTAACTTGAAAGTCATTACTGAATGACCTGACCTATTAGCAAACAAATGTAGAAATTAAATTTCATAGCATTAAGTTGTAAAAGTGAATACATGAAATCCACATTTATCACATACAAAATGTATCAGGAATAATGGTGGAAAGCAGACAGAATTGAATCAAAATTCTTAGTATTTTCCTGTTTCTTTGCCATTGACTAAAAGTGGGGCTTTGAAAATATCACTAAAACATTCTAGGTCTTAGTAAAACATGGCACTGCATTGAAAATTCTATCATTTACCTGTAAGGAATCTATTTTAACACTCCTTGCTCTTCTTAATATGGCATAGTGGGAAGAAATTATAGCTTTCTCTTAGCCTGTGTGGCTCTCCCTGAGGAGATACCAACAAATTTTTTATTATGTCAAAGCATTTGAAAGCTTAACAAAATGTCTAGAGTGCCCGTTAATTTTCTAATCAATTTGCATTCATCAGGGAGTAAGTTTCTTTTAGATACATTTATTCATTTATTCTCAGTTAACTTTCAATTTGTCCCACTCAAGGATCTGGATTAAAATATTTTAAATTTAGGACAGACCACTCAATATTCCCTCATTTCCATGATGTTCTCAAATGGAATAAAACTAGTACATTTCATATAGATGATACACCATTTCTTTGTGTTTTTTTTCTAGATTTTCATAACTTTTTTTTTTTTTACCTTGAGGACAGACATAAATCACTCCAGCTCCTCCACTTATTGCAAATTTTCTGTTTAAGCCTTCTTTCTTATCTCCCCATTTTCTTAGATGAAAATATTCTATCTTATTTTTCCCATTCTCTCCGATTTCTAATAATTATTTCCCACCTAGATACATACTCTATTATGTTTGATATATGAACTCTACTACGTTTGGTATCCTTGTTGGCTCAAAGGTGAAGAGTTTGCCTGCTAACCAAAAGGTCAGCAATTCGAATCCATCAGATGCTTCTTGGAAACACCATGGGGCAGTTCTACTCTATCCTATAGCATCTTTATGAGTCAGAATTGACTCAACAGCAATGGGTTTTGGTATGTTTGATATACCACATATAATATCAATGTATCCTTACAAAAAAGTAATATTTTGTGTGTATGTGTTTTATTCTGTACCTTTTATTAGTGTTGCATTTTTCAGCCATTTTGATAGTCGGTAGTCTATCCATGTTGTGACACACACACACACATTTCTCTGCTTCTTGCTCAGTAATAGTACATGAGATGGAATCAACTCAAGAGCAAGTAACAACAAAAACATCATATATGTGACATTCCACTTTTCTGTTCTCCAAATGGTATATATTTTGTGTCTTCCACTACCAGTTATTCTCAAAACCAGCTATCCTTCAACTGTCAGATATCCTCAAAGCCTTGAGCTTGTCCCTTTCAACTACTGCTGAAAAAAAGCCTATATGATATATGTCAAGTGTATGTATGTATATGCACACACACATATGCACAAACACACACAAAAACCAAACCCATTGCCCTCGAGTCGATTCTGACTCATAGCGACCCTATAGGACAGAGGGTCCTATAGAGTTTCCAGAGAGTGCCTGGTGGATTTGAGCTGCTGACCTCTTGGTTAGCAGCCACAGCACTTATTCACTACGCCATCAGGGTTTCCAAGCACACACGCACAAGGATGGGGTGAAATATCTTCAAAAAATGAAACATAATATCCCTATTAATTTTACTAAACAATTAAAATTGCTATAGAAATGTGTACTTCCTCCATTAAATGAATGATGTTTTCCTGGATTCTCACTCACATCCTTGATAATTTCATTGTTAACTGGGCATTAATTCTAAGAAATATAGATTTCACCTATTATATTATTGCCTCCTTCTTCTCCTGTTCCAGTTGTCCAACGGCTCATATCTTCTAGACCACCCACGATGGCACCAGAGAAGAGGATGTAATAAGTTAAAGTAAAAACACCACAAAGCTCTCCGACAGTATTTAACTGCCTTTTTCTTGATCCAGCTTCATCTAGTTTTGATAAGTGTTGTATTACTTTCCAGAGTTCTCACTAGGTTTATTGTGACTGTTTTTTTCTTTTCTTTTTTTTTTTAATGTTCCTCTGGATGAACAGGCCTGTGTATCTTTAGACTTCACCATTTTCACTGGTGTCACTTCATTTTTAGTAACTTTAGGAATACAATAATGAGATAAGAGATAAAGGAAATAATAAATGGAGTTTAAAAAACACTCTGACTTCTGTTCTAAGGCTTTATTGAGTATTTTCATTCTTCGAATTTACATATTTAACTGGTTAACCTACTTGATTCAGGTCTTTCATTATTTCAATAAAAATTAATGGCTAATAAAATAATTTTTTTTTTTTAATTTTGTAAATTTATTCTGTATTTATGGGAATAGAAAGAGAATCATACCCTATGCTGAAATCATGTAGTATCTCCACAGCTGTGGCCTTTTTCTTAATTAAATTCCTTTCTTTTCCCACATAGAGTACTTTCACTTTTTCAGCCTAAGCCTTACCAGTCATTAACCACAATATTGAAGGACTTATATCATGTGCCAAATGGCTGCTATCTTTTTAAGAGTTTAATATTTGTCTTAAATTAGAAAAAGGTATAAACATTTCTAATCAAATTTTTTTTCAGATTTATATTCCCTTCCATTATGTCACTAGGATCAGATATACTCCACCCAGGAGCCCCGGTCAGTTAAGTGCTGGGCTACTAACAAATAGGTCGGCAATTCAAATTCACCCAGAGACATCATCTCAGTAGAATGGTGTTGTGACTCATTTCCGAAAAATCAACCACTGAAAACCGTAAGGAGCACAGTTCTACTCTGACACAAATGGGGTTGTCATGGGTTAGAATTGACTCAGTGGTAACTGGGTTGGTTCTGGTATTTTAGTATCAGACTTATCCCCACAAATGACTAGAAAATTACAGAAAAGTGTAGGAGACAAAAGTATTCAGACATTCTACAAGTAAAAGAGGAGTTTGATTCTCTAAGAGACAGAGAACAAAGAAGGTGAGTCCCACAATGTTCCTGGCTATCTGAACTCAACCACTTTCTCGACTTCAGGCACTTCTAGACTTCAGAGCACTCCAAGTAAAGAAGGATGAGCTCTTTAAACCTAGGAGACACATATTGGACTTTGGGAAGACTTTAGTAGGTGCAATTTGCCAGTGTATTGTACTACCTCTAGTCAAATTCTCTTGAGATCACATTTTCTTTCTGGTTAATTTTTTGGGTGTTAATACGGTCTCAAATGCCATAGACCATATTCATCTAATTTTTGGTTTGGATTCCTCTAATTATTTATATGTGTACTCCGCATATTCTATGTATGCTACATGTGGAGTATTATTACTATACATGTTAACAATACAATTTAAAACTATCCCTAAATCTGTAATTTTATTAATTAAGGTGGTGATAAGATTAGAGATAAATAATTTTCTGTTTACTTCTGTTTTCCTACAGTAGTTTCCCAAGCTTGTCATTTTTTTCCTGAAACTGTTTCAATTTGTACCAAATACGTTACCTTTCTGTATTTCTGACGATGTTTCTGTTTCAGCTCATTATTGGATTGTTGTTGTTAGGTGTCTTCGAGTCAGTTCCAACTCATAGCAACCCCATGTACAAGGAACAAAACACTGCCTGGTCCTGCACCATCCTCACAATCGTTGTTACGCTTGGGCCCATTGTTTTAGCCACTGTGTCAATCCATCCTGTTGAGGGTCTTCCTCTTTTCGGTTGACCCTTTACCAAGCATGATGTCCTTCTCTACGACATGTAGATATGTCCAAAGTATGTGAGACATAGTCTCGCCATCCTTGCTTCTAAGGAGCGTTCGGGTTGTACTTCTTCCAAGGCAGATTTGTTCATTCTTTTGGCAGTCTGTGGTATATTCAATATTCTTCACCAACACCACAATTCAAAGTTGTCAATTCTTCTTTGGTCTTCCTTATTCATTGATCACTAATGATTGTTCATACCTAATCATTATTGGGTATTGTGTACCTTTTCTAGCCCTGTCAGATATTATTTGATTCCCAAGGTATTGAAGAAAAATGCTCTTTAGATTGCTAAAACTCATACTTGTCTCTATTAGTGGCACAAGTGCCTGTGGAGACTAGGCCAAAATCAACAAATGGGGTAAAAAAGATTGTCAGCATTATGATAAAACTTACCTACATGCTTGTTTAACTAGCCATCATGTTTACCAGTTTACAAGTTTTTTTTTTAATTTACTCTATGCCAAGGCAAAGTAGGAAGTAAAAATGTTTTTTTCTTTTCCTTTGTAAAAAATGGAACTTGGTCAAGAATTTTCACTTGTAATTACGCTCTTCATTTATGTGTCTAAGAATTAAAAAACATTAATTATAGGAAGAGGTTATTTGTATGAAATGATTGAGAGTTTGAAACAAAACAAATATTTGTCCCCAAAGATTAGTAGGAATAAGCATAAAAATCTGTAGTGACTAAGGTACAAAAATGGACCTAAACTTGCCAACAATCATGCAGATGGGACAGGACTGGGGAATGCATTTTTCTGTAATACAGAATGTTGCTGTGAGTTGGATCAATAGCAACTATAAGAACAACAAGCATAAAATACTTGCAGAAGTGTATATTACTTCAGAAGAATGTATATAGATTCAGAACAATTTAGCCCAACATCTTTTTAAACATTCTCTATTAATGAATAGTATTATTTTCAACATAATGCTTTTTGCTTTTGTTTTGTGTTCAGCAAAAAGAAAAAAAAAATCATTCTAGATGTATTTGTCCTGTTGACATTTTCTTCATTTTACTAACATAAAGTTTTCCAGTTTCACTGAAAATATAAATTAGAATATTTAAAATATTAGATTAAAATATTCTAATAAAATATTTTAATCTAATATTTTAAATATATTAGAAATTTTTTACCATGATGTTCTCTATGAGTTATCACCTATAATAAATCTTCGGAAGGAAATAACATTTAATTTGAAGGTTCAAAAGTGATCATTCATGTACATTTGAATAAATATAAAGGAAACAATGTACTTTTCAGGGCTTTATAATTAGTCTTTGCTCTGGGACCAAAAAGAGTGCAATTATCTGTTAAAATATTATTAAGAGACATTTGCCTTTTCCATAAGTTATTAGAACAATAATGTATATTAAATATTAAACACAAAGTTTGCATCAATTCTTAATGACTCCGTGGAAGGCATTTTTTACCTCTTTGTTCATTAAGCTGGGTATGCAGGGGTTAAGCATGGGGATGGATAAAGTATAAAACATGGAAACCATTTTGCATTACCAGAAGAATGAGCAGATTCAAGCTGCAGGTACATAAATAGTACAGACCCATAGAACACTGCCACCATGGTCAGATGAGAACCACACGGGGAGAAGAGCCTTAGCAGAATGATTTCAAATATGGCTATCAGAATCAGCATGTAGGTCAGCAAAACTACCATGAGGGTGGAAACCACATTAAACACTGAAAACATTAAGATCAACAATTCTATTTCTCGTGCACTTGAGTAGAGAAAAGGTATCAAGGGAACATCATCACAATAGAAACAACCAACAACATTAGTACCACCGAAGGTCAATGTAAATATCTCACTGGTGAGCATCACAGACTAAAAGGTACTGAAGAGGCATGGAATGCCAACAAGCACATGACAAAGTCTCTGGGATGAGACAACATTGAAGAGCAGAGGGTTACAGATGGTCACATAGTAGTCACAGGTTATGATTGCCAGGATATAAAATACACAAATAATGTACAAAAGGAGGAGAGCCATCTGCATGGCACACATGTAATAGAAAACAGTATTTGGATTCAAAACTAAATTTACCAGCATCTTGGAAAAATAACAGTAGAATTGCCAAGATCAGCCAAGGCCATGTTTCTGAGAAAAAACTGTATAGGAGTGTTAGGCAGGAATTCGCCTTGGTCAAGGTGATCATGCCCACGTTGCTCATCCCTGCGGTCATGTAGACGATGAGGAAGATGCCCAGAAGAAGGAGCTCAGTTGCTTTGTGACTCTCATTAGAATGAAGTCAGTGATCACTGTTAGATTCTGTTTCTCTGTTTAGTCTGGCTATCTCCTCTAGAAAGAAACAGATGGATTGATACAGGTTTTCATATGGAATCATCTAAACAAGTTATTCTACTTGTAGACTGAATTGACATTTTTTTTTTCTGCCTACTAGGGATAGAAAAATAATTCCCACATTTGATTTTAAGCTAAAGTACATTGTAGAGGATCCTACTTCTCAAAATTGGAGGATGCATATGATACTCATTTTACATTGTTATGACATAATTTCAGAAATGTTTGGAGCTTATGCATATATATTAAAACCATATGTTGTTAATAGAGAGATAATGTTTTAAGTGCTGTCTAGACAATTCCAACTCATAGTAATACAATATACAGCAGAATGAAACATCGCCTGTTCCTGTACCATCCTCACAATTGTCACTATACTTCAGCTCATCATTGCAGACACTGTATGAACCCATCTCCTTGAGGGTCTTCCTGTTTTTCGATGACTCTCTACTTTACCACGCATGATGTCCTCCTCCAGGAACTTGCCCCTCTTCTTAATATATTCAAAGTATGTGAGATGAGTATCACCATCCTTACCCCAGAGGAGCATTCTGGCTATGCTTCTTCCAAGACAGATTTGTTTGTTCTTCTGTCAGCCCATGGTGTAGTCAATATTCTTCTCCAACACCGTAATTCAAATACACCAGTACTTTGGTCTTCCTTATTCACGGTCTGGATTTCACATACACATGAGGCAATTAAAACTACCATGGTTTGGGTCTAGTGCGCCTTAGTCTTCAAAGAGACACATTTACTTTTTAACACGTTAAATAGGTCTTTTACAGCAAATTTGTCCTATGCATCAGCTCATTTGATTACTTGACTGCTGCTTCCATTGACGTTGTTTGTACATCCAAGTAAAATGAAATCTTTGACAATTTTGATATTTTACCTGACTACCATGATGTTGCTTATTGGTCTGTTTGTGAGAATTTTGTTTCCCTTATGTTGAAGTGTAATGCATGCTGAAGGCTGTAGTCTTTGATCTTTATCAGTAAGTACTTCAAGTCCTCTTCACTTACATCAAGCAAGGTTGTGTCATCTGTATATCGCAGTTTCTTAATGAGTCTTCCTCCAATCTTGATGCTGTGTTCTTGTTCATATAGTCCAACTTTTCAGATCACTTGGTCAGCATACAGATTGAATAGGTCAGCATACAGATTGAATAGGTCAGCATACAGATTGAATAGGTATGGTGAAAGGATACAACCCTGATATATACCTTACCCGATTTTAAACCAAGCGGTATACACTTGTCCTGTTCGACACACTGCTTCTAGGTCTATTTACAGGTTTCAAATGAGCACAGTTTGTTGTTGTTATTAGGTGCTGTTGAGTAGATTTTAACTCATAGAGACCTTATGTACCACTGAATGAAACACTGTCCAGTCCTGCACCATCCTCACAATCGTTGTTATGCCGAGTCCATTGATGCAACCGCTGTGTCAATCCATCTTTTCCAGAGTCTTCCTCTCTTTCACTGACCCTTCGCTTTACCAGACATGATGTCCTCCAGGGAATGGTCCCTCCTGATAACGTGGCCACAGTATATGAGATGGAGTTCTTGCTTCTAGTGAACATTTTTACTGCACTTCTTCTGAGAGATTTGTTCATTCTTTTGGCAGTCCATGCTATGTTCAATATTCTTCACCAAAACCATAATTCAAAGGCATCAATTCTTCTTCAATATTCCTTATTCATTGTCCAGCTTTCATATACATGTGAGGAGATTGAAAATGCCATGGCTTGGATAAAACTCAACTTAGGCCTTAAAGAGACATCTTTGTTTTTTAACACTTTACCCATACGGGAGGCTATGGTCTTTGTTCTTCATCAGGAAGTGATTCAAGTCCTCTTTACTTACCTTGATGTACACCTTTCTTGACTTTAAACCACGTAGTATCTCCTTGCTCTGTCTATGTACAGGTTTCTCATGAGCACAACTAATGTTCTGGGGTTTTCATTCTTCTCAGTGTTATCCATAATTTGTTATGATCCACCAGTTGAATGTCTTTACAAAGTCAATAAAACACAGGTAAATGTATTTCTAGTAGTCTTTGCTTTCAGCCAAGAGCTATTTGACATCAGCAGTGATATCCCTTTTTCCATATCCTCTTCTTAATCCAGCTTGAATTTGTGGCAGTTTGCTGTTGAGGTACTACTGGAACTGCTTTTATTGCTCTTCCACAATATTTTAATTGGTTGTGATATTAATGATATTGTTCAATAATTTCTGCATTCTGTTGAGTCACCTCTCACTTGAATGGGCACAAATGTGGATCTCTTCCAGTTGGCCAGGTAACTTTCTTCCAAAATTCTTAGCATAAACAAGTCAGCATTTGCAGTGTTGCATCCTTTTGTTGAAACATCTCAATTGGTATTCCTTCAACACCTGGAGCCTTTGTTTTTGCCAATGCCTTCCATGTAGTTTTGACTTCTTCTTTCAGTGTCATCTGTTCTTGACCATATGCTACCTCCTGAAATGTTCGAATGATGACTGATTTTTTTAGTAAAACATTTATGTGTTTTTTTTTTGTTTTGTTTTTCCATTTTCTTTTGATCCTTCCTGCATTGTTCAATATTTTCCCGTAGAATCCTTCAAAATTGCAGCCAGAGACTCGACTTTTTTCTTCATTTCTCTCAACTTGAGAAGTAGAGGGCATGTTCTTCCCTTTTGGTTTTCTAACTCCAAGTCTTTGCACATTTCATTTTAATTATTTACTTTGTCTTCTTCAGCTGCCCTTTGAAATCTTGTCTTCAGCTTTCACTTCATCATTTTTTCCATTTGTTTTAGCTACCATATGTTCAAGAGCAAGTTTGAGAGTCTCTCTTGACATTCATTTTGGTCTTTTCTTTCCTTCCCGTATTTTGAATGACCTTTTGCTTCCCTCATGTATGATGCCCTTGATATCATTCCATGATTCCTCCGATCTGTGTCTTTAGGGCTCAGTAAGTCCAACATATTCTTGAGGTGGTCTCTAAATTAAAGTGAGGTATATTCAAGGTTATACTTTGACTCTTGTGGGCATGTTTAGATTTTCTTCAACTTCCACTTGAACTTGCATATGAGCAATAGATGGTCTGTTCCAAAGTCAGCCTCCAGCCTGGTTCTGATTGATGTTAATGAGCTTCTTCATTTTCTCTTTCCACAGATGTATATAACTTGATTCCTGTATTTTCCATCTGGCAAGGTCCACTTGTATGGTCACCATTTATGTTGTTGAAAAATGTTGGTTGCAATGAATAAGGCATTGGTCTTGTAAAATTTCGTCCTAAGACCTTCAAAGTCATTTCTATCACCAAAGCCTTATTTTCCAACTACTATTCCTTCCTCTTTGTTTCCAGCTTTTGCATTCCAGTTGCTAATAATTATCAATGTATCTAGGTTGTACCCTTACTCAATTTTAAACGATCACACACACTGAGACATCTTTCAAACTGGTCTGAATCTAATAACCCCCTCAGAAGACTATGAAGGCTAAAACAGAAGCAAAGGGCTTACACAAGCATACACAAAAATACATGATTACCCTGAAAAATTAGTTCTAATAGTTGAAAAAAAAGATCAGAATCACTGTAACTTCACTTCTGTACCTAGTACTTTTTCCCACTTCCACTCAGCATATCCACTCTCCTTGTCTGATTTCATGATTCCCAACATATTTTGCAAATAGTGAAACCTACTCCCATCAAGTTGATTCAACTCATGGTGCTGACTTTATAGGACAGAGTAGGACTGCCAGATAGTGTTTCCAAGAGTGTAAATCTTTATGGAAGTGCACTGTCACATCTTTCTCCCTTGGAAGGGCTGGTATTTTCGAATCACCAACCTTTCGGGTAGCATCCAAGCCCTTTAACCACTGTGCTGCAAGCCCTCAACACATTCTTCTTTACTGTAAAGTTTGCTTAATTGTTATGTTTGTGATCCATCTCTCCCCTCCAAGGAAGACAAAGGTATTTCCATTTGTGTTCATCAATGCATTGCAGCACTTATAAGAATAACTACACGTAGAAGGCAATATAGAAACATATGTTGAATATATTTGTACTTGGTATTCCCATTGGAGGCACAGAGACAAAGTTTGAAGTCCTTAATGTAATTTATGGGAACCATATAGTACATCAAACTTTAGAGCATATGATGCTTATTTTTTTCCATGTCTTAAGTATGACATATTTTACATCTTTGTTCCTCAAGCTATAAATCAAAGGATTCAACATGGGGATCACCAGGGTGTAAAATATGGAAGCCAATTTATCAGTGTCAAAGGAGTGACTGGACATGGGCTGCACATACATAAAGATTGAAGGCCCGTAGAACAATACCAACACCATCAGGTGGGATCCACAGGTGGAGAAGGCCTTGTTCCTGCCCTCAGCTGAGTTCATCCTGAGAATGGCTATAAGAAGGAGCAGATAAGAAACAAGAACTATCAGGAGGGATGAAATAATATCAAAAGATGCTACTACAAGAAGGATCAATTCAATTTCACGTGTGTTTGAGCAGAGCAAAGAGAAAAAGAGGGGAATGTCACAGTAGAAATGATTGATGACATTGTAGCCACAGAGGGATGAATTAAAAATCTTTGTGGTGATAAGAAGAGCAACAAACGTGCTGTAGCAATAGGTGATTGCCACTAGCACCCAACACACCCTTTGTGACATGATGACTGTGTAGAGCAAAGGGTTACAGATGGCCACATAGCGGTCATAGGACATTGCCGACAGAATAAAGAGTTCACTAGTTATGAACAAAATAAAAAAAGCAAGCTGTGTAGCACAAAAACAATATGAAATTGTGTTTTCATCCACAACAAAATTTACTAACATTTTGGGTCCCACGGTTGTTGAGTAAAAAAGATCAGTGACAGCCAGGTGTCTGAGAAAAAAGTACATGGGTGTTTGTAGTTTGGAGTCTATCTTGGTGATGATGATGATGCCCAAGTTGCCCACCACTGAGATCATGTAGATGAGGAACAGCCCAAACAATGGAGCCTGCAGCTCTGGGCTGTCTGTGATTCCGATCAGAATGAATTCATTCAGCACTGTTAGATTGTATGTGTCCATCTTGGTCTACCAGGAAACGTGTTCTGGATAGAGACATCAGAATAGTCAATCGCTCTTATGTAGTATCATCTGGTAGATTTTTAGTATACAAAGTCAGTATATTAAATAAATTACATAAATCCAAACTTTCTAATATAGGTAGTTAATAGTAAACCTATCTCCCAGAACTGACTCGATGGCACCTAACAGCTACAACAACACACATGGATAGAGGTAGAGGAAGAGGATAGGGAGAAAGGACAGAAGGAGAGAAAGAGAGAGGTAACTGGTTGTAAGTTGGAGAAAATTTGTTCCCCAAAGAACATCTGTCAATATCTGGGACATTTTGGATGTCACAACTAGGATAAGGGTACTATATTATTAGTACCTAATAAAGGCTTGGGGTGTTACTAAACATTCTAGTATTTGCTGGGCAACTCCCCACAGTAACAGAATTTCTAGTCCAAAATGTCAATGAAGGCTGAAATTGAGAACCTCAGAGATATATATATATACACACACACATTTAGGTATACATTTAGGTATGCATATAGGTATATGTGTATATGTATATATATGTACATGCACATACATATATACAAATATACATACATGAATTAAAAATAAAGAAATTTAAAAAATTTAGATGTTAGGTATATGAATGGTTACTAAACTTTCTGTTCATCATTTACAAAATGATAATTACACAATGACATTTCCAAATTATAATACACATATTAACTACATTATAAAATTTTAAGGAGCAAATTCCCAAAATGTGTGGAAATATTTAATATGCTTAACTTCAAAACAAGTGAAAGCCCTTGTGGCACAGGTGGTACAGACTTTGAATGCAAGGAAAATCTAATAGATTATAGCGGGGATAATTTGTCTTTGTACAGGGAAATGTCCCCAGTAATAGATACATGCAGTTACAGCCTCTGTTATACCTCCACCTGTGGGTTATTGATTTGAGTATTTAATCTTTTTACCCACATCTTTAAAATAACCATGTCCTTTCAGGATTTTTGGATAGATAAATGAAGATTAAATGTTTCAATGTGCTTTTGGTATTGGTATCAGAATGGTATTGGGAAATAGCTCTCAAATATCAAGTACATAGTGTTTTTTGTTGTTTTTAAAATGTTCACAGTAAGTTGCCTCAAAGGAGGCTTTCTTTACATATGCATATGTAAATTCTTTTGAGTGATTTAACGTCTATGTCAGGGCTATGATGACAAGCAGTGTGTTATCCATTTAACTGACCCCAGCTTTTCCCTACCTATCCTCAAATCCATGACGAAAATTGGACCATCAGTGTGCCAGTCTTTTGAATTACATATATTTTACGTTACTTAAAACATTTTAATATAAGTTTAATATAAATTTACTTAAAATATGTCTTCCCTGCAGGAAGAGTGTGTGTCAGGGTTGTATCTTCTCACCATACTTAGTCAATCTGTATGCTGAGCAAATAATCTGAGAAGCTGGACTATATGAAGAAGAGTGGGGCATGAGGATTGAAAGGAGATTCATTATTAACATATTCAGATGAAACAAGTTTTCTTGCTGAAAGTGAAGAGGACTTGAAGACTGATGAAGATCAAAGACCACAGCCTTAAGTGTGGATTACACCACAACATAAAGGAGACAAAACTCTCACAACTGGACCAATAAGCAACATTATGATAAACGGAAAAAAAGACTGAAGTTGTTAAATATTTAATTTTACTTGGATTCGTAATCAATACTCATGGAAATAATAGTCAAGAATTTAAGACACATTGAAAAGCAAAGATGTCGCCTTGAAGGCTAAGGTGCACCTGACCCAAGCCATGATGTTTTCAATCATCTTCTATGCACATGAAAGCTGGACGATGAATAAGGAAGACCAAAGAAGAATTAATGCCCTTGAATTGTGGTGTTGTAGAATATTGAATACACAGTTGACTGCCAAAAGAAGTTACAAATCCGTTTTGGAAGAAGTACAGCCAGAGTGCTCATTAGAAGCAAGGATGGCTAGACTACATCTCAAATTCTTTGGACATGTTGTCAGAATGGATCAGTCCCTAGAGAAGGACATCATGCTTGGTAAAGCAGACAGCAAAAGAGAGAAAGACCTTCTACCATATGGATTGACACAGTGGCTACAAACATAGGCTTAAGCATAAGAACGAGTGTGAGGATGGCACAGGCCCAGGCAGTGTTTCTACTGTTGTACATAGGGCAACTGGGTGTCAACACTGACTCAATGGCATGTGACAAAAATACCATATACTAAGTAGTTTGTAAAAAATCAGGTATATTTGCCCATGGAAGATCCTAAAATAATGAGAGGAAATTTGAGAAAAAATTGGGAAAATATGAGGTCACAGTCATTGATTTTAAATAATAAAGTTTCCTTTAACAATTCCTTTTGGATAAAGAGATCATCTACTTTAAAGGAAAAATAAGTTAAAATCACAATATCACACAAGAACATAGAGAAAAATGCACTGATAAGGTAAACATGGATTCTCGGTTTTATTTTAACTCCTCCTGCACATTAAGGGCCCAGGCAATCCTCTGTGCTGTTACATAGTACACAGTGCATGTAAGTGTATGAACATATTGAAATTAAAATGTATGCATATTCCCAACAAATCACAAGCTCAACAATCAAACAAAACAAACAAACAAACAGAGAAATGCCAGAAAAAGGTGAAGGCGGCAGTTTTAGGTAAAAGAAGGAATGGTTTGAAATGATACTGCTCACATGAGAATAGCAGTACCAGCAGCCTCTGTGTCAGGAATAATCAAGCAAGTAGAAAAAGACAATATTATCATATTAAATTGTAAAATGGTTGTGGGGAAAATACTCTACCTCACATAAAACATGGCTTATAAGGTCTTGGCCTTCTGACACCCTACCTCCTCCCTATGCACACTCAGTGCTTATGACAGAAAAGCAGCTTTTGGTTCTTTCCCACCTGGAGCAAAGGACAACAAAGAAAGCCAAAGACTTAAGGAAGCAATTGGTCCAAGGACAAATGGCCCCTATGAGCCACTAACTGCTTTAAACTGAGACCAGAAGAAGTAGCAGTGCCTGGCTACCACTACAGACCACTCTGACCAGGGCCACAATAGATAGATCCAGGTAGAATGGGTAAAAACTGTAGATCAAAATTAAAAAAAAAAAAAGACCAGAATTATTGGCCTGAAAGAGATTGGATGAACCTCCAAGTCTATTGCTATAAGACAATCTTGTAACATAAAGTATAGTCTCTTCTGGAGGCCACTATTCAGTCAAATAATAGATGGGGCTATAAAAAAAACAATAACATCCCTTAAGAATGTGTTTCTTAGAGCGATCAACGATATGAGACTAAAAAGGCAACACTTGCCCCAAACCAAAGATGAGAAGACAGGGAGGGACAAGGAAACACGTCTAATGAAAATGGGGAACCAACAGAGGAAACAGGGAGAGTGCTGACACGTTGCAGGCGTTGAAACCAAGGTCATGAAACAATTTGTGTTAGGAATTACTGATTGGAAAATTAATTTTCTATGTAAACTTTCACCCAAAGCACAATAAATTTTTCCAAAAAATTGGGTAACAGTAGATATTACAATTAAGAAACTGACCATCTTCAACGAATGTAATAAAAGCAACATAAATCCTGTTTAGTCACAATGATGAAAGCCAGAAGGAAAAAAGTACTTGTATTGGTAAATAAAGATTTTTCTGTTAGGTCAGGAAAGATCAAAGGACTTTCTCTCAACAGCTTTGGAGTTCTATGGAGAGCACCAAATTAAATTTCATCATTTACTATCTTTGTTGAGTATCTAATTCTTACTTCATAAAGCTAAGCTCTTTGACAAAATTTATCTTTCTGCCACGTTCCATTGGAAATTGAAGAACACAGTATATATTGTACTATCATCATAGAACTGGGTACTTAAAAACTTCCTAAACTCCAAAAAATTGCTTTCCTCATCTCAACATGTGGTATAAGAGGGAATGTGTTTTTCATTATCAAGAGGTTAGTAAAAAGGCAGAGTTATACAGTTATTAAAATAGGCATTAAATAGTAAATTCTATTTGAAAGGGACATAAAAGGAGCCGAGAGAAAGACATCTGCACTGGAGAATGAATACTTGCAGCTTCATAATTCTGCTGCAGTAGTTTAATACTGGATATACTTCCATTACTTTTGTATTTGAGCTCTATTATTAACATAATTAGGCCACCCAGGAGGTGCAAACCGGCTAAACGCTCAGTTACTAACAAAGTTTGGAGGTCAAGTCCACTCAGAGGCTCCTTGAAAGAAAGAAATATGTACTTCTGAAATGCCCATGTAGCACAGCTCTCTGACACACATGGTATATGAGTCAGAATTGACTCCAGGACAACTGGTTTGGTTTCTTGTTTGCATTTTTTATTCATATAATTATTTTTATAAAGTAAAAATATTATTTAACCATATAATAATGATCATTCAAGGATGCTTATGAGCATTTAGCCTTTGAAACAAAGTGGAAATATTTGAAAAAAATAATATGAAGAAAAAATTGAGAGAGATCCTAGTCTTAGGCACTATCGAAAAGTAGAACGCACACAGACCTCAATCTGAATTTCTGATGTTTTGCAATGACTATGTCACTGAATAATTGTGGGACCCTGCAAGAATCACTGAAACCTTCTGGATATTGGTAAAATAAGGAAATTGCCTTATCTTTTTACCTGTAATGAAGCCTCTCCCTTAACTCCCCCATGTGCTTCTTAACATGGCATGGTGAGAACAATTTAAAGGTTTTATTCTCACCCTTGGAGATTCTCCCAGAGGAGATGCCAAGCAATTTGTTGACTGTTCCTGAAGCATTTGAAAGCTTAACAAAATATCTGGGGGTTGTTTGTTAATTGTCCAGGACTATTTTATTCACTAGTGGGCAAGTCTTTGTACAGTGTGTATACCTGTCTGTATTTATTTCATGCATTCTTTCATTTTACTCTTTGCTCGCTGTCTGTTTTTACCACCCAGGGGTCTGTAGCCATCTTCTGCCTGTTGAAGATTTTGCTTCTTTTTTGTATTTCAATATTTTATATATATTTTTTTCCTTCTGTTCAATCCTAATTCTAAAACTTCTTTTTCTCCTTCATACATACTCTGCTGTGCTTGACATAATGCTCTACCGTATCAACACACCCTTGTAAAGTGTGATATTTTAGGTGTAATGTTTCACTATGAATATATATTTACTGTGCTAGAAAACATTTTGCTGCATTTTGTCAACGTAAATATCTGTAATGTACCCCTTTTTTTTTTTTGCTTTTTTTTCCCTGTACTTCCATTGTACTTATATGGTGTTGTGGTTCACAGTTCATCTGCTAACCAAAAGGTTGGGAATTTACGTCCACCAAGTGCTCCTAGGAAACCCTGTGGGGCATTTCTACACCATCTTATAGGGTCGCTATGAGTCGGAATTGACTTGACTGCAATGTGTTTGGTTTTATACATAATTATATATTTATATATATATATATATAAATATTGTTTTTTTCACCTGTCTGTTCTTTAATGGAAGGAGCCCTGCTGGTGCAATGTTCAAACACTCACTGCTAACTAAATAGTTGTCTCCTTGAACCTGTTAGCTATCCCAGGGAGAAAAGAGCTGGCCACTTGCACCCATAAAGACTACAGACTAGGCGACTCAATGGGGCATTAATACTGCATCCTATATGTTGCTATGAGTCACAGTCAACTCGGTGGCACCTAACCAAAAAAAAAAAAAGAAAGAAAATATGTATATATATATATATATATATTTAATGGTACATATTTTGTTGCCGCCAGCAGAATGTACCCTAACTTTCTTGCTTCAGGCATGCCATCAGGATTGATCAGTTTCTAGAGGAGGACATATTTGGTGAAGTAGAAGGTTAATGCAAATGAGCAACACCCTCCAAGAGATCAAGTGACACAGCGGTGGCAACAATGGACTCAAACATATCAATGATTGTGAGGCTAGCACAGGGCCAGACAATGTTTAGTTCATTTTACATAAGGTCACCATGAGTTGGCATCACTGAATAGGTAACAAAAACAGCAACATTTTGTGATCAACTGTTTTCACTTCATATGCTTGTATTGTGGCCCATTCTCCCTGTTGTGTGCATCACTAATTTGTTCTTTTTTACTGCTGAGTATTATTTCAAGTATGGATTTAGTACACTTTGATTACTCATGAACCCATAGAAGGGCATTTTGGGTTACTAGTTTTTAGTTATTATATATAATGTTTCTGTGAACATTTGTGTAAGGGTTTTTTATGAACATAAGTTTTCATTTCTGTGGGATAAATGCCGAAGTGAGGGTTGTTTTCATTTTGACAAAATCCAATGTATCAATTTCTACTTTTCATCCATATATTTGCATGTACCAATGATTCACTAGCTTTTATTACTGAGTGCTGTCTACTTACTTAGGTACCCCACAGTGTATTTACCCATGCCCAAGTAGATGGGCATTTGGGTTGATTCTCGTTTTCGAGTATTACAAATAAAGTTGTTATGGACATTTGTATACATTTCTTTATAACAAAAAAACTCTCATTTTTCTTGGATAGATATGAGTAGAATGCATAAATTTTATTATAAAGCTATATTCAGCTTTTGAAGACCCTGATGTTTAAACCAAATTATGTTTTAAATTATTTACACAGTTTTAATTTTCCACTAGCAGTGTATGAGAGCTCTGGTTCCTCCACATACGTACCAACTATCTGATATTCTCATATATATGTAGTTAGGTCATTAATGTTTTAACTTGAAATTTATTAATGCTAATGAACTGCTTTTTTTTTTTTTGTACTTTAGATGAAGTTTACAGAACAAACTAGCTTCGCATTGAACAGTTAGCACACATACTGTTTCACGACATTGCTTATCAACCCCATGATATGTCAACACTCCCTTCTTGATCTAGGGTTCCCTGTTACCAGCTTTCCTATCCACTGCTGCCATCCAGTCCTTGCCTCTGGGTTGGCGTGCCTCTTTAGTATCATATTGTTTTACGGGCAGTCTAATATTTGGCTGAAGTGTGGACTACAAGAGTGAACTCATTACGGAGCTGAAAGTGCATCCAAAGGCACAGGGTTTCTCCACTCTCTGTCAGGCAAGTAAGTCTGATCTTTTTTTGTGAGTTGGAATTTTGTTCAACATTTTTCCCCAGTTCTCTGCTGGACCTTCTATTGTGATCCCTGTCAGAGCTGTCAGTGTGGTAGCTGGGCACCATCTAGGTGTACTGGACTCAGTCTGGTTGAGATCATGGTAGCTGTGATCCATTAGCCCTTTGGACTAATCTATTCATTGTGTCTTTAGTATTCTTCATTTTTTCTTTCTCCCAAAGAGACGAGAGCAGTGGAGTTTCTTAGACGGCCAGTCATAAGCTTTTAAGCCCTCAGATACTACACTCTAAAGAAGAATGTTGAACATTTTCTTTATAAACTATGTTATGGCAATTGAGCTAGATATTCCTGGGCCCTTAGCCCAACAATTTGAGCCCTGTTTGGATGTGTCTATGGAGCTTCTGTGACCTTGCCTTGTACAAGTTGTGCTGGCTTCCCCAGTATTGTGTACTGTGTTACCTTTCACCAAAGTTACCACTTATCTGTTGTCTATTTAGTGTTTTTCCATTGCCTACTCCTCCCCTCCCTTGTAACCACCAAAGATTGGATCTTTTTGTGTGTAAACCTTTTCATGAGTGTTTATGGTGGTGGTCTCATATAATATTTGTCCATTTGTGATTAACTTATTTCATGCAACGTGATACCCTCCAGATTCATCCATGTTGTGAGGTGTTTCGCAGATTCATCACTGTTTTCTATCCTTGTTTGCAAGTACCAAAGTTTCTTTATCCATTCATCTGTTGATGGGCATCTAGGTTGTTTCCATCTTTTGCTATTGTGAACAAAGATGCAAAGAATATGAGTGTGCTTATATCTATTTGTGTGACAACCCTTATTTGTCTAGGATATACTCCTAGGAGTGAGATTGCTACATCATATGGTATTTCTATTTCTAGCTTTCTAAGAAAGTACCATATCATTTTCCAAAATGGTGGTATCATTTAGCTTCCCACCAGCAGTGCATAAAAGTTCCGCTCTCTCTTTAGCCTTTACAGTTTTTTTTTTTTTTTTAATTTTCTGTTTTTTTGATCCATTGCAAAAATGCTTGGGTGAGATGGTATCTCACTGAGGTTTTGATTTGCATTTTTCTAATGGCTAGTTATCTCAAACATTCCTCATGTGTCTGATAGGCACTTGAATGTCTTCTTTGGTGAGGTGTCAGTTCATTTCCTTTGCCTAATTTTAATTGGTATTTTTGTTTTTTGTTTTAGAGATGCTGGGTTTTCCTGTAGATTTTAGGAATTTATCATAGCCAATTTTCTTTTCCCAGTCTGTAGGTTCTCCTTTTACTCTTTGGGTGAAGTCTTTTGATCAGCATAAGTGTTTAGTTTTTAGAAGATCCCAGTTATCTAGTTTATCTTCTAGAGTTTTTTGTGTTGTTAGTAAAGGTTTATATCCTGTTAATGTCAAGTATTAGGCCTCTAGCATTGATCCTATTTTTTCTTCTATTATCTTTATAGTTTTTGGCTTTATATTTATGTCTTTGATCCATTTCAAATTAGTTTTTGTATATGGTGTGAGGTATGGGTCCTGTCAAAGTTCAGGTGACCTTAGGTGTATGAATTTACAAGTGTGCTCTCAATTCTGATCCTTTGGTCAATGTTTCTGTCATTTGACCAGTTGCAGGCTGTTTTGACTACCATAACCATATAGCAGGTTCTGAGGTCAAGTAGCGAGAATCCTCCTACTTTATTCTTCTTTAACAGTGCTTTTGTTATCTGTGGCTTCTTCCCTTTCCGTATAAGGTTAATTGTAAGTTTTTCCATCTCTTTGAAGAATGTTGGAATTTGGACCAGGCTTGCAATGTGTTTATAAATTGCTTTGTGTAGAATTCTCATTTTCACAATGTTGAGTCTACCTATCCATGAGCATGGTATGTTTTTCCATTTAGGTAAATCTCTTTTGGTTTCTTCCTGTAGTGTTTTGTAGTTTTCTTTGTATAGGTCTTTCACATCCCTGGTTAGATTTATTCCTAAGTATTGTGTTACTTTTAGGGGCTATTATAAATGGTATTATTTTACTGATTTCCTTTTCATCATTGTCTTTATTGGCATATAGGAATCCAACTGGTTTTTATATGTTTATCTCATATCCTGCTGCCCTTCCAAATCTTTCTATTAGTTCCAGTAGTTTTCTCGTGGAGTCTTTTTGGTTTTCTTTGTATAGTATCCTATCATCTGCAAATAGGTGTAATTTTACTTTTTCGTTATCAATTTAATGCCTTTTACTTCTTTTTCATGACTTATTGTCCTAGCTCAGATCTCCAGCACAATGTTAAAACTGCATTCTTGTCCTGTTCCTGACCTCAAGGAGAATGTTTTCAACCTCTCTCTCTTAAGAATGATGTTGGCTGTTGGTTTTGTATAGATGCCCTTCATTATGTTGAGGAATATTATTCTATATCAATTTTATTGAGAGTTTTTATCAAGAATGGGTGTTGGGCTTTGTTGAATGCCTTTTCTGTGTCCATTGATATGATCATGTGATTATTATGTTTCATTTGTGTGCTGGATTACTTTGATTGATTTTCTAATGTTGAACCATCATTGCATACCTGGTATGAATCCTATTTGGTTCAGGTGTTTTGTTTTGTTTTGAAATGATGCTGAATTCTATCAGCTAGAATTTTGCTGAGAATTTTTGCATCCATATTCATGAGATATATTGGTCTGTAGTATTCTTTTTTTGTGGTGTCTTTGCCTGGTTTTGCATCAGGGTTATGCTGACTTCATAGGATTAATTCATACATATCACTTCCTTTTCTATGTTCTGAAATAGTTTGAGTAGTACTGTATAAGAATTCTCCAGTGAAGACATCTAGGCCAGGGGTTTTTCTCTTAAGAATTTTTTTTTTTAATTTCCTTTTCGATCTCTTCTTTTGTGTGGGTCTGTTCAAAATTTCCAGATTTTCCACATAATTTTGTTTTAGTTTGGATAGGTCGTGTGAGTCTAGAAATTTGTCCATTTCCTCTAGGTTTTCAAATATGTTGGACTGCAGTTTTTAATAATACTCTTATGATCCTTTTTATTCCAGTGTGTTCTGTTGTAATGTCCCCAGTTTAGTTTCTGACTTGGGCTATTTGTGCCCTCTCGTCTTTTTCTTTTGTTTAATTGGCCAGGGGTTTGTTGACTTTTTTGATCTCTTCAAAAAACCAACTTTTGTTTTTGTTAATTCTTTCTAATGTTTTTATAGTCTCTATTTCATTTATTTCTGCTCTGATCTTCATTATTTGTTTTCTTCTGGTGGTTGTGAGTTTCTTTTAATATACCCTTTCTATTTGGTCTAGTTGTGTCGCTAATGTTTTGATTTTGTCCATTTCTTCTTTTTTGATGCATGTAGCTATTGCTATATATTGACCTGTGAGCACTCCCTTTTTTGTGTTTCATAGGTTTGGGTATGATGTGTTTTCATCCTCATTTGATTCTAGGAATTTTTTTTTATTCCAGCTCTGATTTCTCTATTGCCCAGTGTTTTTTTTTTGTTTGTTTTGTTTTTTGTTTTTTAAGCAGGGTGTTATTCAGTTTCCATGTATTTTTTTTTTTTCCCATGCTGTTCCTGTTGTTAATTTCTACTTTGATGTTGTTGTGGTCAGAGAAGATACTTTGTTATACTCAATATTTTGGATTTTGTTGAAGGTTGATCTGTGGCCTCAGATGTGGTCTATTCTGCAGAACATTCCTTGTGCATTAGGCAAGAATGTGTACTTTGCAGTTGTTGGTTGGAGTGTCCTCTATATATCTATGAGTTCAAGCTAGCTGATCATGTCCTTCAGATCTTCTGTATCTTTTTTGAGTTTCTTTCTGGGTGTTCAGTCCTTTACCAAGAGTGGTGTGTTGAAGTCTCCTATCATTGTTGTGGAACTGTCAATTTCTCTTTTCAGTGCTGTTAGAGTTTATTTTATGTACTTTGGAGTTCTATCACTGGGTGCATAGATATTTATTATGGTTATGTCTTCATGATGGATCTTTCCTTTTATCATTAAATAGGGCCCTTCTGTCTTTTCTGGTGGATTTTATTTTCCAGTCTATTTTATCTGAGATTAGTGTTACCACACCTGCTCTTTTTGGTAGTGGTTTGCTTGACATATTTTTTTTTCTGTGCTTTAATTTTTTAAAAATTTGTGTTTTTGTTTCTAATATGTTTCTCTTGTAGATAGCATATTGATGGATCCTGGTTTTTTATCCATTCCATCACTCTATGTTTCTTTATGGGTGAATTTAGGCTATTTACATTTAGTGTAATTATTGATAGTACTAGTTTTTTTTTACTGTCATCTCCTGTACTGAATTTTTTTGTTTGTTTCTTTTGTTTTTGCAGAGACTTTATGTTTTCCTTCTTTATTTTGTTGGGTAGGTTTGTTAATTTTCTTTGTGGTTATTGAAATTTACCCTATCTTCCCATGTTTGTGCAAGTCTATTATTACTTGGTATTGGCTTCTTTTTCTCTGCATTAGAGTTTTATACCTATACTGTTTTTCCCTGTTTATTGTTCAGACATTGTTGTCATTGGCAGATTAACCTCTGTTTCTCTGTTGCAATTCTTGGTTTTGAATAGTCCTTGAGAGTTCATTTCCTATGTCTGACTGGTGCAATATTGCATCCTAGATTCAAGCTTGGTCTGATGTTTGTTCTCAAACTGAAGGACTTCCTTTAATAATTCCTATAAGTTTTGTTTGCTTTTCGCACATTCACTTTTATTTCTGTTTATCCGGAAACATCCTAATTTCACCATCATATTCGAATGAGAGTTTTGCAGGATGTATTATTCTTGGTTGGCAAGCTTTTTCTTTCAAGGTTTTATATATGTCATCCCATTGCCTTCTTGCCATGTAATCAGAGTTTAGTCTTATTGTTTCCCCTTTGTATGTGACTTTTCATTTTTCGCAAGCTGCTCTGAGAATTCTTTCTTTGTCTTTGGTTTTAGTGAGTGTGATTATGGTATGCCTTGGTGATTTTCTTTTGGGTTCTATCGCATATGGGTTCACTGAGCTTCTTGGATGGTTATCTTTTCATCTTTCATGATATTAGGGAAGTTTTCTCTCAGCAATTCTTCAAGGATCCTCTCTGTATTTTAAATGTTCTAATAGTTATCAATGTGTCTAGAATATACATTTAATCAATTTCAAACTGCAGAAGTTGATAAAAATGTTCAATTTCTTCATCTTTGGCCTTACTGGTTGGTGTGTATTAGTAATGCATAATGGAATACACATAGAGGAAAAAGAACTTCAGACATTGATACAGATAATAAAATATTTTATTATCTGTGACCCTCACAAGCATCATACCGTGAGGTTTGGCAAAGATTAATGTACGAAACTGAACTCTCAATCAATAAAATATCAATATACTCAATCACTTTTGAAGTCTTGGATTATGTTTCTACTTCTGTGACTATTTTACCTTTGTTAAATATTTGTGTTTTTAATAGTTAGCTTCCATTTTACCTTAGGATAACTGTGTTTTACCCAATGATGACAAACCAGAAATTTATTGTGTATGTCTTTAAGCCTTCCAACTTTGCTCCTCCTTTTTTCCCCCCAAATATTTGAGGTATTCTAGTTCGTTTGCCTTCAGATAAACATTAGTATCAGCTTTCTATTTCTTCTACTGGGATTTGTTAAGCACTTTGTTGAATCTCTACATCATTTTCACATCTTAAAAATATTGTGCATTCCAATTCATAAGCAGGACATATGTCCCCATTTACTTATCACTAATTTCTTTCATCAGTGTCGTGCAGCTTCTCTCATGGCAATCTTGTATATACTTTGTTTGATTTATATCTAAATATTTCATGTTTTGTGTTTTATTGTTAATTGTTCTTTTATTTAAACTTCCAATTGTCCATTGTTAGTATGCAGAATACAATTTGCTTATGAATGCTGATTGTGCATATTCTTACATTGGTATAATAAATTATTAGTTCTAGTAAACTACACACTTTTCTTACAGAAACAATTATATCACTTTCAAATAGATGATTTTTTTTCCCTTTGTTTCAAATATGTTTCTTTTTATTTATTTTCCTTACCTTATTGCCCAGAGTGGGACCGCCATATAGATGTGGTGAGAACAAACATCCTACCCTTGTTCCTCACCAGTGGGGTAATGAATTTCATCCTTTCATGATTAAGTATGATGTCAGTTTTAGGATTTTACACATGACTTTTATCATTTTTTATGAATATCTCTTGTATTCCCAGTTTCCTGAGAGTTTACTTTTATTTCACGAGTGGATAGGCAGTTTTGTCGATCCTTTTGTGCATCCAGTGAGACGGTCGTGCATTTTTCCTTCTTTATTCTGTTGACATAGCAAATTACATTTACTGATTTTTAAATGTTAAACTTGCCTTAAAAAAACTTACATTTCCAAAATAAACCTTCTTCAGTCAGTATTCTATTACCCTTATTTTGTATTTTGAATTAACTTTTCTAATACTTTATTGAGGATTTTTTTGTCTATGGTCATGTTGGATATTGGTCTCTGGTCTCCTAGTAATACCTTTTGCATTGGTCTCACTTTGGTGTCTGGCTAAGGACAGACTCCTAAAATGAGTTGGGAAGTGATTTTTCCTCTCCTGCTCTGGGAGATATTATGTAGAATTTTTTTTTTTTGAATGTCAGTAGAATTTCTCAATGACACGACTATGGTCCAGAGTTTCCTATTTTGGAAGCTTTTTTTTTTTTTTTAATTTTTCTATATTCATTTATTATTGTGAATTCAGTCATTTTAATACATAAGAAACCCATTAGAGTCTCTACTGAAAATGAGTTAGTTTTGTAGTTCATGTCTTTTAAAGATTTCGTCCATTTTATCTATGGTGTATAATTTTGTAGCAAAACCTTATTCCTATATTATACTTTTAATATCTGTAAGATCAATAGCCATGTATCCTTACGTATTCCTCAAATTCATAACTGTGCATCTTCTTTTAATTTCTTTCTCTGCCTAGCTAAAATGTTATCGTTCATATTGATTCTAAACAAACAGCTTGGGATTTCACTGATTTTTATTCATTGTTTTTTGTTTTCAGTTTCATTGATTTCTACTGGGAGTAAGGGAAAAGAAAACTACATGGGGTTATGGAAAAATTTTTGATGGTAATGGGATTTTCTATTTGTAGTTGTTATGATCAAAAGCTTAGAAAATTCTTTGAATTATGAGTCTTATTTTGTGCAAATTAAGTTCAATAAATTGCATAATGCTAAATGAATGCCAAGCTAATAAATTTAGGTTTATATAGGTTAGAAAGTATTGTTTTGGTATTACTTTTAGCCATTGTTATATCAGAAAAAATATTTTTCCATCAATTCTTATTATTTTGATACTGACTCATAACTAGAGCATCAATTTTGCAATAATTTCATATTTTTAGTTTTACCAATGAGCAACTTTATTTTTCTTGATATTTCTCTGATCCACCAGTCCTTGATGAGTTTTACATTAACTTCTTCTTTAGGCTGTCTTCTCATAATACCTTCCTTGAGATTACTATATTCATAGGTTTTATTTTCATTCAGCTTGACAAGTGAAGTTATGAATCCTTTTTTATACCATATAGCTAGATGATGGCAGAGAGACTAAAACAATGTTCAACATATCATACATCAGTCATGTTATTTTAATAAATTCTTTCAATGAAAATACACTCCTTGTATCATAAACTTCCTGAAACCTAAAGAGTAACTTAAAAAAAAACAAAAAAACACTGCCCTCGAGACTATTCCAACTCATAGCAACCCTCTAGGACATAATAGAACTGCCCCATATGATTTCCAAGGAGAGGTTGGTGGATTCGAACTGCCAACCTTTTGGTTAGAAGCCCTGATCTTAACCCCTGTGCCACCAGTGGTCTGAAAGAGTAACTAGATGTTTGCTGTTCCAAAGAACTTGTGGGATTGTAAGTCAGGTGTGACACAGAATAGAGGAGTCAGGGAGGCCCGGCAAAGTGGCTAAGATCATTGCAGTTACAGTTCCTGGAAACAAAAAGGCACAGCACGTCTTGACTCAGACCACACATGAGATTGAACCTACGGACAAGGTAACATCAGAGGGGAACTGTAGAAGATGGCTTACGCATGGCAAGGAGACTTGGGTTAGCTAGGTTTCTCGAGTTTCCTGGATATTTGGCATTTTTAATAATTCTATGGGCTAAGGGAGTATAGGTGCCTAGTTGTTGGATACCTGGTCCTGGGGTCATTAAGATGGGTATGTAGTGCCTCAGAGGGGTGAGGACCTAATCAGTTACTCAAGAAGGAGAGTAGACTGGCTTTCAGCAAGAGGTATAAACTGTCAACACAGCATCTAAAGAAAATGATATTGCAATTGACCCCTTGATATTTTGACATCAATTTTGAGCTTGATTATATGTGCTGCCTGAATGGTTGAGAATACTTTCAGGGAATAGGGAATAAGTTGCCCTAAACATTGTAGAAAATGCTTCTCATGACAGTAAAAAAGGAGGAAAACAGGTAGAATTATGAACAGTTTTTGTAGGCTGGTCCATAATTAGGTTTCCCCTTTATCTGGCATTAGCAAAGCAAGCACATCTGAAGCTTTTGGGTTGCCTGACAATATCTTGGTGGAGTTAATGAATGTGCTTTTTTTAATGATAGTAACACATTGGTGTATTTCTTGTGTCAAAATAGTTTTATTTCTTTGTAACCAATAGAAGGGGTAGTTGTGATTGTGGTTGGAGATGCATGGTGAGAAGTCATAGTGGAATGCTAGAACTGAGGAAGTCAAAGAAAGCACTTGGTAGGGGGAAGTCATCTTTTCAAGAGGTGAAGGGTTGAATTAATATGAGGCACTTGCATTTTAGGGAAAATAATTGTTGTTAGTTGTCATTGACCTTGCTCTAAACTAATGTGCCTTTATCTTTAACAGAACAAAATGTTTCCCAGTCGTGTGCCATCTTTATGATCATTGGTATGTTTGAGTCCATTGTTCAGCTATTGTATCAACCCATTTCTTTGAGGGTTTCCTTTATTTTTGCTGACCCTCCATTACACCGAGCCTGATGTCCTTTCCTAGTGATTGGTCTTTCCTAATTATGTGTCCAAAGTAAGTGAGCCCAGTCTTGCCATGCTCACTTCTAAGGCATATTCTGGTTACATTTCTTGTAAGACAGATGAGTTTGTTCTTCTGGTAGTTCATGGTAGATCCAATATTACTTGCCAGGACCACAATTCAAATGTATCAATTCTTCTCTCTTTTTTATTATCCGTATTTCTCATGCATATGAAGGGATTGAAAAGACCAAGGCCTGGGTGACATGCCTTAGTTACCAAAATGATATCTGTGCTCTTAAAAACTTTAAATAGGTCTTTTGCAGTGGATTTGCACAGTGATGTATACATTTAATTTCAATACTGCTGACCCATGGGTGTTGATTGCTGATCCAAATAGAATGAAAACATTGACTTTCCTTTCTCCGTTAATTATGATGTTGTTTGTTATCTATTTGTGAGAATTTTAGTTTTCTTTACAATCAGGAATAAGTATGTACCCAAGGGACATTTAAACATATGTCACACAAATATTAATAGAACCTAACTCATAGAGCTGTCGTGATTATTAAATCAATCAAAACCTGAAGAAAGACTATGATATAGCACTCAATCAATGTGAAATATTATTACCTGATATTGCTCATGACCATCTTAGCCTTCTAACAGCTTCAATTCTTTAAAAATATTTATGCTTACATGACAATATAACATGCATCTTTTTCCCATATTCCAATTAACTAATTTATTTAAATTTCATTACTACACAGGGTATTTTATTTCATGATTGTGAACCAAGAAAATAATTTAGACTCTTGTTTTTCTTCTTGTTAGGTTCCACTGAGTTGGTTTCAACTCATAGTGATCCTAAAGGGCAGAGTAGAACTGCCCCATAGAGATTCCAAAGAGCAGCTGGTAGATTTGAATGGATGACTTTTGGTTAGCAGCTGAGCTCTTAAGTACAAGTCACCAGGTTGTCTAGACTCTAGGAGATTCAAAAAAATCCTGGAAATATTAATAGAAAAAGAAAAAAAGGAACAAAAAAAATTATGGAAAAATTTAAGGAGTATCATGGACCTACTATGTCCACAAGGCAAGATATTTGTATCCTAGCCAAATAAGAGGCCTTATTTGAATTAGACCTATAGCATGGTGCAAACTATGGGCTTAACTCATTTTTTTCTTCTCACAATAGGTGGAACAAAAACAATGAATATATACTGTGTAGTAAATACTGACCAAAGTTTAGGAATTCTAAACCAGTGAAAGACAGTCAATTTAATTCATCATAGAATATACTGTTACCCAGGAAAATAACAACAAAAAAATAATAAATGTTTTTTTTTAAAAAAAGTTTTTTATGTAGATAAGAAAATATAACAACCCATGAAAAAACATATAATCATTAAATAAGACCAAGCAGCAAGGAAAGAATTCCAAACCTGTGAGACTCTGTGGTTAGTTTCAATAAATTTATCTTAATTGGTATATATTGTGATACTGGCAACATGGGTGATTAAAAGAAAGTCAGATGCAGAACTGAACCAGTGGATTGCTAAATCACAAGGTATGTTGAGGTAATAGGTTAAAATTGAAAGTAAAGGTGTTGATGAGAAAAGAGTGGAGCTCCAAGGTTTGGAATGGGAGCACTTGAGGAAATTCAAATTATAGAGTACTTCAAATCATCACATACTCAGAGACTCCTTGCAAACTGGTCCAAATCTAATAATCCCCACAGAAGGCAATGAAGGATAAAACAGAAGGCAAGGGCTTGCAGAAACAAACACAAAAACACATTATGACCCTGTAAAATTTATTCTAATAGTTGAAAAAACACCAGAATCACTGTGACTCCGGTTTTGTACCTTGTACTTTTTTCCCACTCCCACTCAGCATACCCACACTCCTTGCCTGATTTCATGGTTCCCAACACATTTTGCAAAAAAACAAAACCTACAGCTATCAAGTTGATTCCAACTCATGGCATCAGCCCTATAGGACAGAGTAGAACTGCCTCAGAGGGTTTCCAAAGTTGTAAAGCTTTATGGAAGCAGATTGCCACATCTTTCTGCCTTGGAGTAGCCAGTACTTTATAATCACTGACCTTTCTGCTGGCATCCAAGCACTTTAACCACTGCTCCACAGGCCTCCAACACATTCTTCTGTACTATAAAATGTACTAAGTAATTATGTTTGTGATACATCTCTCCCCTTCAAGAAATGCAAGGTAATTACTTTTTTTTTCATCTATGCATTACAGCACTTAGAAGAATAATTGACACATAGAAGGCAATATAGAAACATATTTTGAATATATTTGTACTTGCTATTCCCATTGGAGACACACACACAAGGTTTGAAGTCCATAATGTAATTTATACGAACCCTATAGTATATCAAAATTTAGAACATATATTGCTTATTTTATTACATATCCTAAGTAGGGCATATTTTACATCTCTGTTCCTCAAGCTATAAATCAACGGATTCAACTTAGGGATAACCAGCGTGTAAAATATCGATGCCAATTTAGCAGTGTCAATGGAGTGACTGGCCGTGGGCTGCATGTAGATAAACATTGACGGACCATAGAACAATACCAAAACCGTCAGGTGGGATCCACAGGTGGAGAAGGCCTTGTACCTGCCCTCAGCTGAGTTCATCCTGAGAATAGCTATAAGAAGGAACAGATAAGAAACAAGAACTATCAGCAGGGATGAAATAGTATCAATAGATGCTACTACAAGAAGGATCAATTCGATATCATGTGTGTTTGAGCAGAGCAAAGAGAGAAAGGGTATAGCATCACAGTAGAAATGATTGATGACATTGTAGCCACAGAAGGATGAATTAAATATCTTTATAGTGATGAGAAGAGACACGAATGTGCTGTAGAGATAGGTGATTGTCACCAGCCCCCAGCACACACTTTGTGACATGATGACTGTGTAAAGCAGAGGCTTACAGATAGCCACATAGCGGTCATAGGACATTGCTGACAGAATAAATTGCTCACCAGTTATGAACAAAATAAAAAAAGCTAGCTGTGTAGCACAAAAATAATAGGAAATTTTGTTTAGATCCACGATAAAATTTACTAACATCTTGGGTCCCACGGTTGTTGAGTAAAGAAGATCAGTGATAGCAAGGTTTCTGAGAAAAAAGTACATGGGTGTTTGTAGTTTGGAGTCTATCTTGGTGAGGATGATGATGCCCAAGTTGCCCATCACTGCGATCATGTAGATGATGAGGAACAGCCCGAACAATGGCGCCTGCAGCTCAGGGCGGTCTGTGATTCCCATCAGAATAAATTCATTCAGGTCTGTTAGATTATGTTCGTCCATCTTGGCCTGTCAGGAAACCTATTCTGCATAGAGACATCAGAATAGTCAATAGTTTTATGTAGTATCATCTGTTAGATTTTCAATATACAAAGTCGGTATACTAAATAACTTAGATAAATCCAAAGTTTGTAATATAGGTAATTAATGAAAACCTATCTCATACAACTGACTCAACAACACCTAACGACAACAACAAGAACACACAGATAGAGATAGAGGGATAGGGTAAGAGGATAGAAGGAGAGAAAGAGACAGCTACCTCGTTATCAGCTGGGGAAAATTTGTTCCCCAAAGAACATTTGTAAATGTCTCAGGCATTTGGATGTCACAACTAGGAGAAGGGTACTATTGCTACCTAATAGAGGCTTTGGATGCTACTAAATATTCTGGTAAGTAGTGGGCAACTCCCCATAATAACAAAATTTCCAGCTCAAAATTTCAATAGCGTTGACTGAGAAACTCTGATATAGATGCAGTTATATATATATATATACACATACACATTTAGGTATACATTTATGTAAATGTATATACATACGCATACATATCCATGAATTAAAAATAAATTAAAAAATTTAAGGTGTTAGGTATATAAATTGTTATTGAAGTTCTGTTTGTCATTTATATAGTGATAATTATGCAATGATATTTAAAAATTATAATACACATGTTAACTACATTATAAAAACGTTAAAGAGGAAGTTCCCAAAATGTGTGGAAATATTTAATATACTTTACTTCAGACACAGTCCTCTGAAAGCCCTTGTGCCACAGGTTGTACAGACTGAAACAACACACTTGACATGTATTGAACACAAGGAAAATCTTATAGATATTGGTTGGGATTATTTGTCTTTATACAGGGAAATATTCCCGGTGATAGACACACACAGTTATAGTCTCTGTTTACCTCAACTTGTGGGTTATTGAATGAGATATTTAATCTCTTTATCCAGATCTTTAAAATAACCATGTCCTTTCAGGATTGTTGGATAGATCAATGAGGATTAAATATTCCTGCGTGCCTATGGTATTGGGAAATAGCTCTCAAATATCAAGTAGATAGTGTTTTTCTTGTTTTTTAAATGACAGTAAACTGCCTGAAAGGGGTTTCCTTTACATACATATATGTAAATTCTTCTTGTGTGATTTAACTTCTATGTCAGTGCTATGATGACAAGTATGTTGAGTAGTGTGTTATCCATGTAACTGACCCCAGCCACATAGCCTTTCCCTACCCCAGGCTTTCCCTACCCCATCCACGATTACATGGCTAAAATTGGACCATCGGTGTGCCAGTCTTTTGAATTACATATTTTTACATTACTTAAAATATTTTAACATGTTTACTTTAATATAAATTTACTTAAAATATCTCCTCCTCTCTGGAAGACTGTGTGTCACAGTTGTATCCCCTCACCATACTTACTCAATCTGTTTGGTGACTAAATAATCTGAGAACCTGGACTATGTGAAGAAGAACAGGGCATTGGGATTTAAGGGAGATTCAGTAATCAATAACCTATGCTATGCAGATAACACAATATTTCTTATTGAAAGTGAAGGGTACTTGAAGCACTTACTGGTGAATATCAAAGACCACAGTCTTCAGTATGGATTACACCTCAGCATAAAGGGAACAAAAACTCTCACAAACGGACTAATGAGCAACATCATGATAAACTGAGAAAAGGTTGAGGTTGTCAAAGATTTCATTTTACTTGGTTTCATAATCAACACTTATGGAAGCGACAGTGATAAAACCAAAAGACACATTGCTCTAGGCAAATCTTCTACAAAAGACCTCTTTAAAGTGTTGAAAAGTGGAACTTCCAGCAAACATGGAGCCATATATGCACCATGCTGTGCCTCCACAACGAAGACCTGAAAAATTAAGCAAAACAGAGACAAGCAATCTGTAAATGACAACAACATCAGAACAACAAAAGAAGGAATAAACAATATAGGTCTAGAATTTTCTAAATAGAGAGAAAGGCAAGGTGATATGAAGTAATAATAGACTGGTTCAAGCCTAGGAAGATACGGTTAAATTTCAAGATAACCGCAAAAAAAGTTAACAAACCTACTCATCAAAATAAAGAAGAAAAACATAAAGTGTCAATAAAAACAAAATATACAAAAACAAAAGAAGAAGAAGAGATCCACAGACAAAAGCAACTAAGCAGAGGAGAGTAAGAGAACAAAGAAAATGTTAGCACCAGAAAAAGAAAAAAAAAAAAAAAAGCACTACAAAATGACAGCAATAAACTCACTCCTATCAATAATTACACTGAATGTAAATGGCCTAAATGCACCCATAGACACAGAGTGACAGAATAGATTAAAAAAAAAAAAAAGATCCATTAATATGCTGTCTACAAGAGACACGACTTAGAAATAAAGAAGTAAATTTATTAAAAATCAAAGAAAGGGAAAAAAATACATGAAGCTGGTAACCTTCAAAGAAGAGCAGGAATGGCAATAATAATCTCACATAAAATATACTTTAAAACAAAATCTACCATAAAAGACAAAGAAGGGCGCTATATAATGCTTAAAGGGATGATCCATTATGAAGACATAATAAACATCTACGCACCCAATTACAGAGCTCCAAAATATATAAAACAAATTCTAACGGCACTGAAAAGAGAAATCGACAGTTCCACAATAATAGTAGGAGACTTCAACATACCACTCTCAGTAAAGAACAGAACATCTAGAAAGAAACTAAACAAAGATACAGAACTTGACCTTGTAGACATATTTAGAATTTATAGAGACACACAACCTACCCAAACTAAAGCAAAATGATGTTGAAAATCTGCAAAATCTGTACAAACCATTAACCAGAGAAGAGATTGAAAAGGGAGTAAATGAATAAAAGGGAGTTAAAAAAAAACAAAAACAAAAACAAAACTCTGGCCCTGATGGCTTCACTGGAGAATTCTACCAAAAATTCAGAGAAGAGCTGACTCCAGTATGACTCAAACTATTTCAGAACATAGAAAAGGAAGCAATACTGCCAAATTCATTCTGTGAAGCCAGCAGAACCCTGATACAAAACCAGGCAAAGACACTGCAAAGAAAAGAAAATTAGAGACCAGTATCTCTCAGGAATATAGATGCAAAAATTCTCAACAAAATTCTAGCCAGATGAATTCAGCATCATATCAAAAGAAAATGCACCATGGCCAGGTAGGACTCATACCAGGTATGCAAGGTTGGTTCAACATTAGAAGATCAACCAACGTAATCCACCACATAAATAAAAGGAAAGGAAAGAGTCACATGATCATCTCAATCAACATAGAAAAGGCATTTGAAAGAGTCCGACAACTATTCCTGAAAAAAACCTTCAATAAAATAGGCAAGAAGGGAGATTTCTCAACATAATAAAGGGCATATGTGCAAAACCAATGGCCAGAATCACTCGTAATGAAGACTGGCTGAAAACATTTCCCTTGAAAACAGGAACAAGACAAGAGTGCCCTTTATCACCACTCCTATTTAACATTATATTGGAAGTCCTAGCTAGAGCAATAATGCAAGAAACAGAAATAAAGTGCAACCACACAGGTAATAAAGAAGTTAAACTGTCACTATTTGCAGATGATATGATACTATATATATAAAACCGAAAGAATCCACAAATAAACTACTGGAACAAATACAAAGATTCAGCAGAATAGCAGGGTGCAAGATAAACATACAAAACTCAGTTGGATTCCTATACACCAAGAAAGAGAACAATGAAAAGGAAACCAGGGAAAGAATGCCATCTATAATAGCCTCTAAAAAAATAAAACACTTGGGAATAAATCTAACCAGGGATGTAAAAGACATATACAAAGAAAACTACCAAACACTACTGTAAGAAACCAAAAGAGATCTACATAAATGGAAATACCTACCATATTTATGGATAGGTAGAGTCAACATTGTGAAAACGACAATTGTACTAAAAGGGATTTGCAAATACAATGCAATATCAATCCAATCGCCAAAAACATTATTTAAGGAGATGGACAAAACTTATCATTAATTTTATATAGAAAGGGAAGAAGGCCCGGATAAGTAAAGTACTATTGAAGAAGAATAAAGCAGAAAGAGTTGCATTACCTGGCCTCAGAACCTACTATACAGCTATGGTAGTCAAAACAGCCTGATACTGACTGCTACAAGGATGGATCCATTGACCCCTGAACAGAATTGATAACCCAGTTGTAAATCCATTTACCTATTGTCAACCAATATTCGACAAGAGCCCAAAGTCCATCAAATGGGGAAAAGATACACTTTTTATCAAATGGTGCTGGCAAAACTGGATGTCCATCTGCAAAAAAATGAAACAGGACCCATATCTCATACCATATACAAAAACTAACCAAAATGGACCAAAGACCTAAATATAAAGTCAAAAACCATGAAATTCATAGAAGAAAAAATAGGAACAACACTAGAGGACCTAACAGACAACAGTAACAGTATACAAACCACAACCAACAACACACAAGCTCCAGAGGATAAGCCAGGTAACTGGGATCTTCTGAAAATTAAACACTTAATGCTCCTCAAAAGACCTCACCAAAAGAGAACCTATAGACTGGAAAATAATTTTGGCTATTACAAATCAGACAAAGGTCTAATCTCTAAAATCTGCAAGAAATTCCAACACCTCTACAACAAAAAGGCAATCCAGTGAAACGATGGGCAAAGGAAATGAATAGACACTTCCCCAAAGAAGACATTCAAGTGGCCAACAGACACGTAAGGAAACGCTCAGGATCTGTAGCCATCAGAGAAATGCAAATCAAAACCACAATGAGATACCATCTCACCCTGGCATGAATCAATAAAACAGGAAATAACAAATGTTGGAGAGACTGCAGGGAGATCAGAACACTTATGAACTGTTGATGGGAACACAAAAGGATACAACAATTTTGGAAAACCATATGGCACTTCCTTAGAAATAGAAATACCGTATGATCCAGCAATCCCACTCCTAGGAATATATCCTAGAGAAATAAGAGTCGTCACACAAATAGACATTTGCACATCCATGTCGATTGCAGCATTGTTCACAATAGTAAAAGGTGGAAACAACCTAGATCCTCATCAACAGATGAATGGATAAACGAACTGTGGTACATACAGAAAGATGGAATATTATGCAATGATAAAGAACAAGGATGAATGTGTGAAGCATCTCACGACATGGATGAATCTGAAAGGCATTATGCTGAGTGAAATAAGTCAATCATAAAAAGACAATTATTGTATGAGACCACTACTGTAAAAACTCATGAAAAGGTTTACATTCAAAAAGAAACAATCTTTGGTGGTTATGAGGGAGGGGAGGGGTGGGGGTGGAAAAAACACTTAATAAACAACATGAAAAAAATAAAAACAAATTTATATTTTTATTTAAACAATACATAAGTGGTAACTTTTGTGAAGGGTAAGACAGTACACAGTACTAGGGAAGCCAGCACAACCTGTACAAGGCAAGGTCATGGTAGCTCCACACACACATCGAAATGCCCTGAGGGACCGAAATGATGGGTGAGGGCTGTGGGGACCATGGTATTGGAGAACATCTAGCTCAATTGGCATAACATAGTTTATGAAGAAAATGTTCTACATTCTACTTAGATGAGTAGCATCCGGGGCCTTAAAAGCCTGTCAGCCACCATCTAGGATAATCCACTGGACTCACCCCCTCTGGAGCAAGGGACAATGAGGAAAACTAAAGGCACAAGGGGAAGATTAGTCCAAAGGACTAATGGACCACATCTACCATGGCCTCCACCAGACTGAGTCTGTACAACTAGATGGTGCCCAGCTGTGAGCATTGAATGCTCTGACAGGGATCACAGTAGAGGGTCCCAGACAGTGCTGGAGGAAAATGTAGAACAAAATTCTAACTCAAAAAGAAAGATCAGACTTGCTGGCCTGACAGAGACTGGAAACTCCTGAGTGTGGGCCCCAGACTCCTTTTTCAGCCCAGTTATGTGATTCCTCCTGAGGCTCACCCTTTGGCCAATGATTGAATAGTCCCGTGGAAAAAAAGAAGACTAAAGGGGCATACAAACTCTGGGGCAGGGACTGGAAGGGAGAAGGGAACAGGAAAGCTGGTAATGGGAATCCAGAATGGAGAAGCGAGAGTGTTGACATGTCCTGGGGTTGTTAACCATTGTCATAGAACAATGTGTGTACTAACTGCTTGATGAGAAACTAGTTTGTTCTGTAAACCTTCATCTAAAGCACAGTAAAAAAAAAAAAAAAAAAAAAATAGTAAATAAAGTGTTGAAAAGCAAAGGAGTCATCTTGAAGGCTAAGATGTCCCTGACCCAAGTCATGCTGTTTTCAATCGCCTCCTATGCATGTGAAAGCTATAGGATGATTAAGGAAGACTGAAGAAGAATTGACTCCTTTGAACTGCAGTGTTGAAGAACATTGAATATACAGCAGACTACCAAGAGAATGAATAAATCTGTCTTGGAAGAAGTACAGCCAGAGTGCTCCATGGAAGCATGGATGGTGAAACTAAGTCTCAAATACTTTGGACATGTTGTCAGGACGGGTCAGTCCCTAGAGAAGGACATAATGCTTGTTAAAGTAGAGAGTCAGCGAAAAAGAGGAAGACCCTCAAGGAGATGGATTGACACAGTGGCTCCAAAAGTAGGCTTAAGCCTAAGGATGGCACAGGGCCGGGCAGTGTTTCATTCTGTTGTACATAGGGTCGCTATGAGTCGGAACTGACTCGATGGCATCCTGACAACAACCACAAAATATACTAGTTGTTTGTAAAAAATCAGATATATTTGCTCATGGAAGATCCTAAAAGAATGAGAGGAAATTTGTTCAAAAATTGGGAAAATATGAGGTCAATTTCATTGAGTTTAAGTAATGAAGTTTCCTTAAACAATTCCTTTTGGATTAAGAGATCCTCTAGTTTAGAGGAAAAAAAGGTTAAAATCATTATATTACAGAAGAATATAGAGAAAAATGCACTGATGAGATATACATGGATTCTTGGATTTTATTTTAATTCTTTCTGTACATTAAGGGCCCAAGTAATTCTCTGTACTATTATATAGCAAATAATGCATTTAAATATATTTAAATTAAAATATATATACACATCCCTAATGAATCATATGTTAAACGATCAAACAAAACAAATATATACCAGAAAAGGATGAGGGTAGCAGTTTACAATAAAAGAATGAATGTTTTGAAATGATACTACTTATAAGGTCTTGGCCCTCTGATACCCTATCTCCTCCCTACGCACACACAGTACTTACAGCAGAAAAGCAACTTTTGGTGTCTTCCCACCTGGAGCAAAGGACAACAAAGAAAGCCAAAGACTTAAGGAAGCAATTATTCCAAAGGACAAATGGCCCCTATGAGCCACTAACTGCTTTAAACTGAGGCCCGAAGAAGTAGGCAGTGCCTGGCTACCACTACAGACCGATCTAACCAGGGTCACAATAGAAAGACTCAGGTATAACGGGTAAAAACTGTAGATCGAAAACAAACAAAAAAGACCAGATTTACTAACCTGAAAGATATTGGATGTACCTCCAAATCTGTTGCTATAAGGCAATCTTGTAACATGAAACTATAGTCTCTTCTGGAGGCCACCATTCAGTCAGATAATAGCTGGGGCTGTAAAATAAACAATAACATCCGTAAAGAATGTGCTTCGTAGAGCAATCACCTATAGGAGATTAAAAGGCAACACTTGACCAAAACCAAAGGTGAGAAGACAGGGAGAGACAGGGAAACAGGTCTAAGGAAAATGGGGAACCAAGAGAGGAGGTGGGGAGAGAGCTAACACATTGCAGGCATTGAAACCAAGGCCATGAGACAATTTGGTTAGGGATCACTGGTTGGAAAATTAATTTGCTATGTAAACTTTCACCTAAAGCACAATAAATTTTTCCACAAACTTGGGTATCAGTAGATATTACAATTAAACTGACTATCTCCAAGGAAGGCAATAAAAGCAACTTTTTTATATCTTGTTTAGTTGCAGTGATGAAAAAAAAAATTTTTTTTTTAAAGGCTGATGGAAAAAAGTACTTGCATTGGTAAATGATGTTTGTATCAGGTCGGGAAATTTAAAAGGACGTTCTCTGAACAGCTCTGGAGTTCTACAGAGTGCAGCAAATCAAGTTTCATAGTCTGCTATCTTTGTTGAGCATCTAATACTTACTTTATAAAGCTAAACTCTGAAAAATTTTTATTTTCCCTCTGCTAGGCTCCATTAGAAATCGAAGAACGTAGTATATATTATACTATCATCATAAAACTGGGTACTTAAAATTTTCTAAACTCCAAAAAAGTGCTTTCCACATCTCAACATGTGGTGTAAGATGGAAATGTGTTTCCTTATCAATAAATTAGTAAAAATGTACATTCTTCAGTTATTTAAATATGTGGTAAATAGTAAATTCTATCTGAGAGGGACATACGAGGAGCCTAGAGCAAGTATATAACCAATGATTTGGAAGGATATCAACACTGGAGAATGAATACCTGCGGCTTCATAATTCTGCTACAGTAGTTTAATACCGTATATGCTTCCTTTATTTCTGTATTTGAGCTCTATTAGTCACATAATTAGGCCACCTGGGAGGTGCAGCTTGCTAATCACTCAGCTACTTACACAGTTTGGAGGTCAAGGCCACTCAGAGGCTGCTTGGAAGAAAGAAAGGTCTACTTGTGGAAGGTCACAGCCATTGAAAGCCCTGTGGAGCACAGCTCTCTGACACACAAGGAGTGTGTATGAGTCAGAATTGACTCCAGGCCAACTGGATTGGTTTCTTGTTTGCTTTTTTTATTCATGTAATTATTTTTATAAAGTAAAAATATTATTTAGCTATATAATAATGATTGTTCAAGGATGCTTATGAGCATTTAGCCTCTGAAACAGAGTGAAAATATTTGAAAAAATAATATGAAGAAAAATTGAGAGAAATCCTAGTCTTAGTTGGGCCCTATTGAAAAGTAGAATGCACACAGAACCAAATCTGAAATCCTATGGTTTGCAATGACTTTGCCATTGAATAAAGGTGGGACCCTGCAAGCGTCACTGCAACCTTCTGGATATCAGTAAAAAATGGAAATTGTCTCATCTTTTTACCTGTAATGAAGCCTCTGCCTTGACTCCCCACGTGCTTCTTAACATGGCATGTAGAGAATGATTTAAAGGTTTTTTTTTTTTTTTTTTTCTCCCTTGGAGATTCTCCCTGAGGAGAAGCCAAGCAATTTATTGATTGTTTCTACAGCATTTGAAAGCTTAACAAAATACGTGGAGGTTGTCTGTTAATTGTCCAGGACAATTTGTATGAACCAGCGAGCTAGTCTTTCTTCATATAGTGTGTATGCATGTCTGTATGTATCTATTTCATACGTTCTTTCACTTTACTCTTTGTTCACTGTCCATTTTTACCACCCAGGGGTCTGGATTAAAATATCCTATCTATAAAACAAAGCTATCAATATTCCCCATTTCTACAGTGGTCTCTTCAAATGGATGACAAAATGAAGAAGTGCTTGAACACCTTCTTACTGGATTATTTAAAAGACTTAAATGGAATAAAAGTAATGCATTTTGTATCTGTGAGCTCACTTCCTTGTGTGCTTTTGTTATTGTTGCTATTATTGCTACTGTTATAGTTTTTTTTTTTTTTTTTCCTTTTTGACCTCAGGAACAGAAATGTTACCCTTGCTGCTCATTTGATAATTGCCATCTTCTGCCTGTTTAAGTTTTTTGCTTCTTTTTTATGTTTCAGTATTTTATACATTTTTTCATTCTGTTCAATCCTCATTCCCAAACACCTTTCTCACCTTCATACGTGTTCTGCTATGCTTGACATAATGCCCTGCCATATCCACACACCCTTGTAAAGTGTGATATTTTCTGTGTAATGTTTCACTATGAATATACATTTGCTGTTCTATGAATCATTTTGCTGCATTTTTTCATTGTAACTACTTGTATCTTTTTTTTTTTTTTGCTTTTCGGTCCTATATAATGGTAAGTATATGGCGTAGTGGTTAAGAAGTTGGCTGCTAACCAGAAAGCCAGAAGTTCAAGTCCACCAGGTACTACTTAGAAACCCCATGGTGCAGTTCTACTCTGTCCTATAGGGTCGCTATGAGTTGGAATTGACTCGACAACAATTGGTTTGGTTTGGTTACATATATAAACAATTTTTTTTTTTCACTTGTCTATTCTTTAACGGAAGGAGCCCTGCTGGTGCAATGTTCAAATACTCACTGTTAACTGAATGGTTGTGTCTTTGAACCCACTAGTCATTCCAGGGAGAAAAGACCTGGCCACTTGCACCCATAAAGTTACAGCCTAGGCAACCTGGCTATTTATGCTCCATCCTGTAGGTCTCTATGAATCACAGTCAACTCGGCGACACCTAACAAAACAAAAATTCTTCAATGGTACATATTTTGTTACCTCCAACAAAATATTACCTGACTTTCTTGATTCAGGCATGTCATCAGGAAAGATTGGTTTCTGGGGGAGGACACTGTATTTGGTGAAGTAGAGGGCCAATGGGAATGAGGGATGCCCTCCATGAGATGGAGTGACACAGCGGTGGCAACAATGAACTCAAACATATCAATGATTGTGAGGGTAGCACAGGGCCAGCAATGTTTAGCTCATTTTACACAAGGTCACCACAAGTCGGGGCCACTTAATGGCGGTAACAACAAGGGCAACATTTTGTGGTTGACTGTTTTCACTTCATACGCTTCTATTGTGGCCCGTTCTTCCTGTTGTGGGCATCAATAATTGGTTCTTTTTTACAGCTGAGTATTAGTGCATGTATGGATTTAGTACAGTTTGATTACCCATGCACCCACAGAAGGACATTTTGGGTTGTTACTGGTTTTTAGTTATTATATATAATGTTTCTGTGAACATTTGTGCAAGGGTTTTTGTGTGAACATAACTTTTCATTTCCTGGGATAAATGTCTAAGTGAGGACTGCTTTTGTTTTGACAAAGTCCAACGTGTCAATTTCTACTTTTCATCCATATACTTGCATGTACCAACGATTCACTAGTTTTTATTATTGAGTGGTATCTACTTACTTACGTACACCACGATTTATTTACCTGTTCCCAAGTTGGTGGACATTTGGGTTGATTCTCATTTTTGAGTATTACAAATAAAGTTGTTATGGACATTTGTATATACATGTCTTTATAATGAAAAAAATCTCACTTTTCTTAGGAAGGTATGAGGAAAATGGATAAATTTTAGGGGTAAAGCTATGTTCAGCTTTTGAAGACCCTAATGCTTAAAAGAAATTATTTTTTTTTAATATTTATGCAGTTTTAATTTTCCACTAACAGGGTATGACCTCTGTTTCCTCCACATACTTACCAACTATCTGATATTCTCATATATATGTAGTTAGGTCATTAATGTTTTAACTCAAAATGCATTAATGTTAATGAACTGAATTTTTTTTAATTTAAATGAAGTTTACAGAACATACTAGCTTCTCATTTAATAGTTAGCACACATATTGTTTCATGACATTGGTTATTAACACCATGATAGGAAAACACTCCTTCTTGTCCTCGGATTCCCTATTACTCCTGCCTTCGGTCCTTGCCTCTGTGTTGGCGTGCCTCTTTAGTGTCATTATTTTATGGGCCGTCTAATCTTTGGCTGAAGGGTAAACCTCAAGAATGACCTCATTACTGAGCTGAAAGTGTGTCCGGGGGCCATACTCTCAGGGTTTCTCCAGTCTCTGTCAGGCGAGTAAGACTGGTATTTTTCTGTGAGTTGGAATTTTGTTGTACCTTTTTCTCCGGTTCTCTCCAGGACCTTCTACTGTGATCCCAGGCAGAGCAGTCCTTGTGGTAGCTGGGCACCATCTAGTTGTACTGGATTCAGTCTGGTGGAGGCCATGGTAGTTGTGATCCATTAGTCCTTTGGACTAATCTTTCCATTGTGTCTTTAGTTTTCTTTTTTCTCCCTTGCTCCCAAAGGGGTGAGAAAAGTGGGGTCTCTTAGATAGCCACTCTTAGTATTTTAAGACCCCAGGCACTACACACCAAAGAAGAATGTAGAACATTTTCTTTATAAACTGTTATGCCAGTTGAGCTAGATATTCCCGGATACCATTGTTCACATAGCCCTTAGCCCAGCAATCTGATCCCTTGGGGAATTTGGATGTTTTTTATGGAGGTTCCATGACCGTGCCTGTACAAGTTGTGCTGGCTTGCCCAGTATTGTGTATTGTGCTACGTTTCACCAAAGATACCACTTATCTATTGTCTATTTAGTGCTTTTCCATCCCCCACCCCTCCCCTCCCTTGTAACCATCAAAGATTGGATCTTTTTTTGTGTAAATCTTTTCATGAGTGTTTACAGTAGTGGTCTCATATAACATTTGTCCTTTTGTGATTGACTTATTTCAGTCAGCATGATAGCTTCCAGGTTTATCCATGTTGTGGGATATTTCGCAGATTCATCGTTGTTCTTTATCATTGCATAGTACTCTATTGTGTGCCTGTACCATAGTTTCTTTACCTGTTCATCTGTTGATGGGCATCTAGGTTGTTTCTATCTTTTTGCTATTGTGAACAATGCTACAATGAATATGAGTGTGCATGTATCTATTTGTGGGACAACACATTTCTCTAGGATATGTTCCTAGGAGTGAGATTGCTGGATCATATGGTATTTCTATTTTTAGCTTTCAGTGGAAGCACTATATCATTTTCCAGAATGGGTGCATCATTTTGCATTCTCACCAACAGTGCATAAAAGTTCTGCTGTCTGCACAGCCTCCCAAAATTTTTCATTTTCTGTTTTTTTGATCCATGCCAATAATGTTTTGGTGAGATGGTATCTCACTGAGATTTTGATTTGCATTTCTCTAATGGCTAGTGATCTCAAGCATTTCCTCATGTGTCTGACAGGCACTTGAAAGTCTTATTTATTGAGGTGTCAGTTCATTTACTTTGCCTATTTTTTAATTGGATTATTTGTCTTTTTGTTGTAGAGGTGCTGGGTTTTCCTGTAGATTTTAGAGATTTGTTATAACCAAATTTTTTTTTTTTCCCAGTCTTAGGTTCTCTTTTCACTCATTGGGTAAAGCCTTTTGATGAGCATAAGTGTTTAGTTTTTAGAAGATCCCAGTTATCTAGCTTATCTTCTATAGTTTGTGTGTTGTTAGTAATGGCTTGTATCCTGTTAATTTCAATATTAGGGCCTCTAGAATTGATCCTATTTTTTCTTCTATTATCTTTATAGTTTTTGGCTTTATATTTATGTCTTTGATCTATTTTTTTTAACTTTTATTGAGCTTCAAGTAAACGTTTACAAATCAAGTCAGACTGTCACATATAGGTTTATATACACCTTACTCCATAATCCCACTTGCTCTCCCCCTAATGAGTCAGCCCTTCCAGTCTCTCCTTTTGTGACAATTTTGTAAGCTTCCAACTCTCTCTATCCTCCCATCCCCCCTCCAGACAGGAGATGCCAACACAGTCTCAAGTGTCCACCTGATACAAATAGCTCTCTCTTCATCAGCATGTCTCTCCTACCCACTGTCCAGTCCCTTCCATGTCTGATGAGTTGTCTTCGGGAATTGTTCCTGTCCTGGGCCAACAGAAGGTTTGGGGACCATGACCGCCGGGATTCCTCTAGTCTCAGTCAGACCATTAAGTCTGGTCTTTTTATGAGAATTTGGGGTCTGCATCTCACTGATCTCCTGCTCCTTCAGGGATTCTCTCTTGTGCTCCCTGTCAGGGCAGTCATCAATTGTGGCCGGGCACCAACTAGTTCTTCTGGTCTCAGGATGATGTAAGTCAAGTTCATGTGGCCCTTTCTGTCTCTTGGACTCATAGTTATCGTGTGACCTTGGTGTTCTTCCCTCTGCTTTGATCCAGGTGGGTTGAGACGAATTGATGCTTCATAGACGGCCGTTTGTTAGCATTTAAGACCCCAGATGCCACATTTCAAAGTGGGATGCAAAATGTTTTCATAATAGAATTATTTTGCCAATTGACTTAGAAGTCCCCTTAAGCCATAGTCCCCAAACCCTCGCCCTTGCTCTGCTGACCTTTGAAGCATTCATTTTATCCTGGAAACTCCTTTGTTTTTGGTCCAGTCCAGTTGAGCTGACCTTCCATGTATTGAGTATTGTCCTTCCTTTCACCTAAAGCAGGTCTTATCTACTAACTAATCAGTAAAAAAACCCTCTCCCACCCTCCCTCCCTCCCCCCCTCGTAACCACAAAAGTATGTGTTCTCAGTTTATAAATTTCTCAAGGTCTTATAATACTGGTTATATACAATATTTGTCCTTTTGCCTCTGACTAATTTCGCTCAGCATAATGCCTTCCAGGTTCCTCCATGTTATGAAATGTTTCACAGATTCGTCACTGTTCTTTATCGATGTGTAGTATTCCATTGTGTGAATATACCACAATTTATTTTCCCATTCCTCCATTGATGGACACCTTGGCTGCTTCCAGCTTTTTGCTATTGTAAACAGAGCTGCCATAAACATGGGTGTGCATATATCTGTTTCTGTGAAGGCTCTTATTTTTCTAGGATATATTCCAAGGAGTGGGATTTCTGGGTTGCATGGTAGTTCTATTTCTAACTGTTTAAGATAACGCCAGATAGATTTCCAAAGTGGTTGTACCATTTTACATTCCCACCAGCAGTGTATAAGAGTTCCAATCTCTCCACAGCCTCTCCAACATTTATTATTTTGTGTTTTTTGGATTAATGCCAGCCTTGTTGGAGTGAGATGGGATCTCATCATAGTTTTAATTTGCATTTCTCTAATGGCTAATGGTCCAGATCATTTTCTCATGTACCTGTTAGCTGCCTAAATATCTTCTTTAGTGAGGTGTGTGTTCATATCCTTTGCCCACTTCTTGATTGGGTTGTTTGTCTTTTTGTGGTTGAGTTTTGACAGAATCATATAGATTTTAGAGATCAGGCACTGGTCGGAGATGTCATAACTGAAAATTCTTTCCCAATCTGTAGGTGGTCTTTTTACTCTTTTGGTGAAGTCTTTAGATGAGCATAGGTGTTTGATTTTTAGGAGCTCCAAGTTATCTGGTTTCTCTTCGTTGTTTTTGGTAATGTTTTGTATTCTGTTTATGCCTTGTATTAGGGCTTCTAATGTTGTCCCTATTTTTTCTTCGATGATCTTTACCGTTTTAGTCTTTATGTTTAGGTCTTTGATCCACTTGGAGTTAGTTTTGTGCATGGTGTGAGGTATGGGTCCTGTTTCATTTTTTTGCAAATGGATATCCAGTTATGCCAGCACCATTTGTTAAAAAGACTATCTTTTACCCAATTAACTGACACTGGGCCTTTGTCAAATACCAGCTGCTCATATGTGGATGGATTTATATCTGGGTTCTCAAATCTGTTCCACTGGTCTATGTGCCTGTTGTTTTACCAGTACCAGGCTGTTTGGACTACTGTGGCTGTATAATACGTTCTGAAATCAGGTAGAGTGAGGCCTCCCACTTTCTTCTTCTTTTTCAGTAATGCTTTACATACCCGAGGCTTCTTTCCCTTCCATATGAAGTTGGTGATTTGTTTCTCCATCACATTAAAAAAATGTCATTGGAATTTGGATCTGAAGTTCCTTGTATGTATAGATGGCATTTGGTAGAATAGACATTTTTACTATGTTAAGTCTTCCTATCCATGAGCAAGGTATGTTTTTCCACTTAAGTACGTCCTTTTGAATTTCTTTTAGTAGAGCTTTGTAGTTTACTTTGTATAGGTCTTTTACATCCTTGGTAAGATTTATTCCTAAGTATTTTATCTTCTTGGGGGCTACTGTGAATGGTTTTGATTTGGTGATTTCCTCTTCAATGTTCTTTTTGTTGATGTAGAGGAATCCAAGTGATTTTTGTATGTTTATCGTATAACCTGAGACTCTGCCAAACTCTTCTATTAGTTTGAGTAGTTTTCTGGAGAATTCCTTAGGGTTTTCTGTGTATAAGATCATGTCATCTGCAAATAGAGATAATTTTACTTCTTCCTTGCCAATCCGGATGCCCTTTATTTCTTTGTCTAACCTAATTGCTCTGGCTAGGACCTCTAGCACAATGTTGAATAAGAGCACTGATAAAGGGCATCCTTGTCTGGTTCCCATTCTTAAGGGAAATGCTTTCAGGCTCTCTCCATTTAGAGTGATGTTGGCTTTTGGCTTTGTGTAGATGCCCTTTATTATGTTGAGGAATTTTCCTTCAATCCCTATTTTGGTGAGAGTTTTTATAATAAATGGGTGTTGGGCTTTGTCAAATGCTTTTCTGCATCAATTGATAAGATCATGTGGTTTTTGTCTTTTGTTTTATTTATATGGTGGGTTACATTAATGGTTTTTCTAATATTAAACCAGCCTTGCATACCTGGTATAAATCCAACTTGGTCATGGTGGATTATTTTTTTTCAATGTTCTTGAATTCTATTGGCTAGAATTTTGTTGAGGACTTTTGCATCTATGTTCATGAGGGATATATGTCTGTAATTTTCCTTTTTTGTGATGTCTTTACCTGGTTTTGGTATCAGGGAGATGGTGGCTTCATAGAATCAGTTAGGTAGTATTCCGTCATTTTCTATGCTTTGAAATACCTTCAGTAGTAGTGGTGTTAACTCTTCTCTGAAAGTTTGGTAGAACTATGCAGTAAAGCCATCCGGGCCAGGGCTTTTATTTTTGTTGGGAGTTTTTTGTTTACCTTTTCATTTTCTTTTTTTGTTATGGGTCTATTTAGTTGTTCTACTTCTGAATGTGTTAGTTTAGGTAGGTAGTGTTTTTCCAGGAATTCATCCATTTCTTCTAGGTTTGCAAATTTGTTAGAGTACAATTTTTTGTAATAATCTGATATGATTCTTTTAATTTCAGTTGGGTCTGTTGTGATGTGGCCCATCTCGTTTCTTATTCGGGTTATCTGTTTCCTTTCCTGTATTTCTTTAGTCAGTCTGGCCAATGGTTTATCAATTTTGTTAATTTTTTCAAAGAACCATCTTTTGGCTTTGTTAATTCTTTCAATTGTTTTTCTGTTCTCTAATTAATTTAGTTCAGCTCTAATTTTTATTATTTGTTTTCTTCTGGTGCCTGATGGATTCTTTTGTTGCTCGCTTTCTATTTGTTCAAGTTCTAAGGACAGTTCTCTAATTTTGGCTCTTTCTTCTTTTTGTATGTGTGCATTTATCGATACAAATGTTTGGCCTCTGAGCACTGCTTTTTCTGTGTCCCAGCGGTTTTGATAGGAAGTATTTTCATTCTCGTTGCATTCTATGAATTTCCTTATTCCCTCCTTGACGTCTTCTATAACCCAGTCTTTTTTCAGGAGGGTATTGTTCAGTTTCCAAGTATTTGATTTCTTTTACCTATTTTTTCTGTTATTGATTTCCACTTTTATGGCCTTGTGGTCTGAGAAGATGCTTTGTAATATTTCGATGTTTTGGATTCTGCAAAGGTTTGTTTTATGACCTAATATGTGGTCTATTCTAGAGAATGTTCCATGTGCGCTACAAAAAAAGGTATACTTTGCAGCAGTTGGGTGGAGAGTTCTGTATAAGTCAATGAAGTCAAGTTGGTTGATTGTTGTAATTAGGTCTTCCGTGTCTCTATTGAGCTTCTTACTGGATGTCCTGTCCTTCTCCGAAAGTGGTGTGTTGAAGTCTCCTGCTATAATTGTGGAGGTGTCTATCTCACTTTTCAGTTCTGTTAAAATTTGATTTATGTATCTTGCAGCCCTGTCATTGGGTGCATAAATATTTAATATGGTTATATCTTCCTGGTCAATTGTCCCTTTTATCATTATGTAGTGTCGTTTTTTATCCTTTGTGGTGGATTTAACTTTAAAGTCTATTTTGTCGGAAATTAATCTTGCTACTCCTGCTCTTTTTTGCTTATTTTTTGCTTGATATATTTTTTTCCATCCTTTGAGTTTTATTTGTTTGTGTCTCTAGGTCCAAGGTGTGTCTCTTGTAGGCAGCATATAGATGGATCGTGTTTCTTTATCCAGTCTGAGACTCTCTGTCTCTTAATTGGTGCATTTAGTCCATTTACATTCAGCATAATATAGATAAGTATGTGTTTAGTGTTGTCATTTTGATGCCTTTTATTGTTCTGTTGACAATTTCATTTTTCCACTTACTTTTTTGTGCTGAGACGTTTTTCTCTGTGAACGTGTGTTCCTCATGTTCATAGTATTTGACTTTATGTTTGCTGAGTCGTTACGTTTTTCTTGGTTTTTATTTTGAGTTATGGAGTTGTTATACCTCTTTGTGGTTACCTTAATATTTACCCCTATTTTTCTAAGTGAAAACCTAACTTGTATTGTCTTATATCGCCTTGTATCCCTTTCGATATGGCAGTTCTATGCCACCTGTATTTAGTCCCTCTTTTTGATTATTGTGATCTTTTACATATTGACTTCAATGATTCCCTGTTTTTAACAGTTTTTTTAAATCAATATTAATTTGTTTTTGTGATTTTCCTATTTGAGTTGATATCAGGATGTTCTGTTCTGTGACCTTGTGTTGTGCTGGTGTCTGAAATTATTGGTTTTCTGACCAATTTCCTTTAGTATTTTTTGTAGCTTTGGTTTGGTTTTTGCAAATTCTCTAAGCTTGTGTTTCTCTGTAAATACCTTAATTTCGTCTTCATATTTCAGAGAGAGTTTTGCTGGATATATGGTCCTTGGCTGGCAGTTTTTCTCCTTTAGTGCTCTGTATGTCTTTCCATTGCCTTCTTGCCTGCATGGTTTCTGCTGAGTAGACTGAACTTATTCTTATTGATTCTCCCTTTTAGGAGACCTTTCTTTTATCCCTGGCTGCTTTTAAAATTTTCTCTTTATCTTTGGTTTTGGCAAGTTTGATGATAATATGTCTTGGTGTTTTTCTTTTTGGATCAATCTTAAATGGGGTTCAATGAGCATCTTGGATAGATATCCTTTCGTCTTTCATGATGTCAGGGAAGTTTTCTGCCAGCAGATCTTCAACTATTCTCTCTGTGTTTTCTGTAATCCCTTCCGGTTCTGGGATTCCAATCACATGCAAGTTATCCTTCTTGATAGAGTCCCACATGATTCTTAGGGTTTCTTCATTTTTTTAAATTCTTTTATCTGATTTTTTTTCAGCTATGTTGATGTTGATTCCCTGGTCCTCCAGATGTCCCAGTCTGCCTTCTAATTGCTCGAGTCTGCTCCTCTGACTTCCTATTGCGTTGTCTAATTCTGTAATTTTATTGTTAATCGTTTGGATTTCTGAATGCTCTCTATGGATTCTTGCAACTTATTAATTTTTCCACTATGTTCTTGAATAATCTTTTTGAGTTCTTCAACTGTTTTATCAGTGTGTTCCTTGGCTTTTTCTGTAGATTGCCTTATTTCATTTCTGAGGTCATTCCTGATGTCTTGAAGCATTCTGTAAAGTAGTTTTTTATATTCTGTATCTGATAATTCCAGGATTGTATCTTCATTTGGGAAAGATTTTGATTCTTTAGTTTGGGGAGTTGTAGAAGCAGTCATGGTCTGCTTCTTTATGTGGTTTGATATCGATTGCTGTCTCCAAGCCATCACTAAGATATTGTAGTGATTTATTCTATGTTTGCTTACTGAGTCTTATCTTGTTTTGTTTTCTTTCAATATGCTGGATGTGCTGCTAGATTGTGCTGTCTTGATTGTTGTAGCCCTTGACTTACTTATGACCTATTACCAGCTGGTTTGGGCTGTTACCAGATATACATGCCTCAGCCCATTCACTGTTCTTGAGTAGAATCTGATTTTGGGTCATGAAGTGTGTGATGCACCCTGTCACCTATCCACCTTGATAAGTAGTGGTGATAGTTGTGTGCACCAGATTCTATTAGCAGCTGGGGTTCACACTCCGGGGGGCAGGATGCTGACAGGCTTTCCCCAAGTGTCAGTGAGGTAGGTGTGTCTCTATTCCTAAAGCACCTTGGTGAGTGGGCTCTGCTGTTGTACCTTAGGCCCCCAATGCAAGTACCTCTACAGATTGGTAGGTGTCACCCTCTTTAGGCCCCTAAGACAGGAGGCTAGGTGGTCTGGGGGCAGCTTCAGCTCTCAGTTCCCTGTTGTGGGTCAGTGAGGGCTCTGTTGAATATGCAGAGATATCAGACCTGGGAAAATTGTCTTTCCAGTAAATCTGCTAAAAAAAAACATGCGGTCAGATCCCTATCAGAAATGCCTTTGCATTATAATAGCCACCTTGTTCCCTGTAGGGATGAAAGCCGGAGACTGTGGATCACATATGCTTGGCTGGAACTGGTTCTGTGTTTTTAGTCCAATTAGGGAAGGATTTTTGGTCCCAGGGTTTTTTGTGGTTGCTTCTCTCAGGCCAGAAGAATGGGTTAGGAAAAGACCAAAAAAAAAAAAAAAAAAAGTAAAAGACAAACCACAGAGCAGTTCTCCCTCTGGCTCAGGAAATTCCAGTGTTAATGAAGCCACCTGGGAAGGGGAGGGGAGAGTTCAGAAAAACAGGAGAGAGTAGCACCCCGGAATATAGACAAAGTTACTTATCTTGCTTGGGATGACTGTTTTATCTGAGATTCCCGAGGGGCACATTGCCTGTGTGTGCTGGCTGGGTAGAGATTGCCCCCAAGGGTCAGGCCCGCAGAAGCCGCGGTCAGTTCCTCTGCTGCCAGTACAAATCCCCGTGCCAAGGTTCCCCAGCTGCGACGCTGCAACACCATTCTTAATGAAGAGTGGCTGAAAACATTTCCCTTGAGGACCAGAACAAGACAAGGATGCCCTTTATCACTACTCCTATTTAACATTGTGTTGGAAGTGCTAGCTAGAGCAATGAGGCAAGAAAAAGAAATAAAGGGCATCCAAACTGGTAATGAAGAAGATAAACTGTCACTATTTGCAGACGATATAATAGTATACGTAGAAAACAAAAAGAATCTGCAAATAAATTACTGGAACTAATAGAAACTTTCAGCAGAATACAAGATAAACAACAAAACTCAGTTGGATTCCTATACATCAAGAAAGAGAATGATGAAAAGGAAATCAGGGAAATAATACCATCTATAATAGCCCCTAAATAAATAAAATACTTGGGAATAAATCTAACCAGGGATGTAAAAGACCTATACAAAGAAAACTACAAAACACCAGTGTAAGAAACCAAAAGAGATCTACATAAATGGAAAAACATACCATGCTCATAGATAGGTAGGCTCAACACTGTGAAAACGACAATTCTACCCAAAATGATTTACAAATACATGCAATCCCTATCCAAACACCAACAAAGTTCTTTAAAGAGATAGAAAAACTTATCGTTAACTTTATATGGAAAGGTAAGAAGCCCCAGATATGTAAAGCACTATTCAAGAACAATAAAGTAGGAAGACTCACACTACCTGACCTCAGAACCTCCTATACAGCTACGGTAGACAGAATAGCCTGGTACTAGTGTAAGGACAGATACATTGACCAGTGGAACAGAAAAGAGAACCCAGTTGTAAATCCATCCATCTATGGTCACCTCATCTCCGACAAGGGCCTAAAGTCCATCAAAGGGGGAAAAGAAAGTCTTTCTAACAAATGGTGGTGACAAAACTGGATGTCCACCTGCAAAAAAAATGAAACAGGACCCATATATCACACCATATACAAAAACTAACTCAAAATGTATCAAAGTCCTAAATATAAAGCCAAAAACCATGAAGTTCATAGAAGAAAAAGTAGGAACAATGCTAGAGGGCCTAACACACAACATTAAGAGGATACAAACCACAGCCAACAACACACAAGCTCCAGAGGATAAGCTAGATAGCCGAGATCTTCTAAAAATTAACCACTTATGCTCATCAACAGACTTTACCAAAAGAGTAAAAAGAGAACCTACAGACAAGGAAAAAAATGTTTGGCTATTACAAATCAGACAAAGGTCTAATCTCTAAAATCTGTAAGAAAATCCAACACCTCTACAACAAAAACACAATCCAATTAAAAAATGGGCAAAGGAAATGACAGACACTTCCCCAAAGAAGACATTCAAGTGGCCAACAGGCGTATGAGGAAATGCTCAGGATCTGTAACCATCAGAGAAATGCAAATCAAAACCACAATGAGACGCCATCTCACCCTGGCATTACTGGCACAAATCAATAAAACAGGAAAGAACAAATTTTGGAGAGGCTGTGGGGAGGTCAGAACTCTTATGCACTGCTGGTGGGAATGCAAAATGATACAACCATTTTGGAAAACCATATGGCGCTTCCTTAGAAAGCTAGAAATAGAAATACCATGTGATCCAGCAATCCTATGCCTCAGAATATATCCTAGAGAAATAAGAGTCGTCACATGAATAGATATATGTACACCCATGTTGATTGCAGCATTATTCACAATAGCAAAAAGATAGAAACAACCTAGATGCCCATCAACAGATGAATGGATAAACAAACTGTGGTATATACACACAATGGAGTATTACGCAACAAAAAAGAGCAATGATGAATCTGTGAAGCATCTCATAACATGGATGAAGCTGGAGGCATTATGCTGAGTGAAATACGTCAATCACAAAAGGACAAATATTGTATGAGACCACTACCGTAAAAACTCATGAAAATGTTTACATTAAAAAAGAAAGAGTCTCTGATGGTTACCAGGCAGGGGAGGGATGGGGATGGAAAAACACTTAATAGACTACAGATAAGTTGTAACTTCTGTGAAGGGTAAGACGGTACACAATACTGGGGAAGCCAGCACAATCCGTACAAGGCAAGGTCCTGGTAGCGCCACACACATCTAAACCCCTGAGGGATGGAATTGCTGGGAGAGGACTTTGGGGATCATGATCTCGGGAAACATCTAGCTCAACTGGCATAACGTAGTTTATAAAGAAAATGTTCTACATTCTACTTTGGTGAGTAGTTTCTGGGGTCTTAAAACCCTGCGAGCGGTCATCTAGGATACTGCACTGGTCTCACCCCTTCTGGAGCAAGGAAGAATGAAGAAAACTAAAGACACAAGGGGAAGATTAGTCCAAGGGACTAATGGACCACATCTACCATGGCCTCTACCAGACTCAGTCCACACAACTAGATGGTGCCTGGCTTCTGCCACCGAATGCTCTGACAGGGATCCCAACAGAGGGTCCCAGACATAGCTGGAGAAAAATATAGAACAGACTTCTAACTCAAAAAGAAAGACCAGACTTGCTGGCCTGACAGAGACTGGAGAAGCCCTGAGGGTATAGCCCCCGGACACACTTTCAGCTCAGTAATGAGGTCACTGCTGAGGATCACCCTTCAGCCAAGGATTGAACAGGCCCATGGAACAAAATAAGACTAAATGGGTGCAACAGCCCTGGGGCAGGGACTGGAAGGCAGAAGGGAACAGAAAAGCTGGTAATATGGAACACAGGGTTGAGAAGGGAGAGTGTTGACATATCGTGGGGCTGTTAACCAGTGTCATAGAACAATGTGTGTGCTAACTGTTCGGTGAGAAACTAGTTTGGTCAGTAAACCTTCATCTAAAGTACAATACAAAAAAAGTAAATAAAGTGTTGAAAAGCAAAGATGTCACCTTGAGGACTAAGGTGCACCTGACCCACGCTGTGGTGTTTTTAATTGTCTTCTATGCTTGTGAACGTTAGAAGATGAATAAGGAAGTCCAGAGAAAAATTGACACCTTTGAATTGTGGTGTTGGAGAAGAATATTGAATATACAATAGACTACCAAAAGAATGAATAAATCTGTCTTGGAAGAAGTACAGTCAGAATGTTCCTTAGAAGCAAGGATGGCGAGACTAAGTCTCACTTACTTTGGACACATTGTCAGGAGGGATCAGTCCCTAGAGAAGGACATCATGCTTGGTAGAGGGTCAGTGAAAAAAAGGAAGACCCTCAATGATATGGATTGACACAGTGGCTCCAACAGTAGGCTTAAGCATAAGAATGATTGTGAGAATGGCGCAGGGCCTGGCAGTGTTTCGTTCTGTTTTACATAGCGTCGCTACGAGTCGGGACCAACTCAATGGCACCGAACAACAACATATACTAAGTTGTTTGTAACAAATCAGATATATTTGCTCATGGAATGTCCTAAAACACTGAGAGGAAATTTGAGCAAAAATTGGGAAAATATGAGGTCACTTTCATTAATTTTAGATAATGAAGTTTCATTAAACAATTCCTTTTGCTTTTTTTTTTTTTTTTGCATAAACAGATCCTCTAGTTAAAGGAAAAATAAGTTAAAATCACTATCTTACACAAGAATATAGAGAAAAATGCATTGATAGGATATACATGGATTCTTGGATATTATTTTAATTCCTTCTGTACATTAAGGACCCAAGTAATTCTCTGAACTACTATATAGCACACAATGCATATAAATATAAGTACATCGAAATTAAAATATATCTACCCACACCTAATAAGTCACAGGCTAAACAAACAATCAAACCAAACGAACAAATATCAGAAAAGGACGAGGGTGGGGGTTTAAGGTAAAGGAATTAATGGTTTGAAATGAGACTATTTACAAGTATCAGTACCAGCAGCCTCTGAGTCAGGAATAATCAAGCAAATAGAAAAATACAATATTATCATATTATATTATAAAATGGTTACCGGGAAAATACACTACCTCATGTAAAACATGGCTTATATGGCCTTGGCCTTCTGATACCCTACCTCCTCGCTATGCACACTCAGTGCTTATGACAGAAAAGCAACTTTTGATCTTTTCCCACCTGGAGCAAAGGACAACAAAGAAAGCCAAAGATTTAAAGAAGCAATTAGTCCAAAGGACAAATAGCCCCTGTGGACCCCTAACTGCTTTAAAGTGAGACCAGAAGAAGTAGGCAGTGCCTGGCTACCACTACAGACCACTCTGACTGGGGTCTCAATAGAAAGACCCAGGTAGAATGGGTAAAAATCTTAGGTCAAAGTTAAAAAGAAAAAGACCAGGTTTACTGGTCTAAAAGGGATTGGAGGAACCTCCAAGTCTATTGCCATAAGACCATCTTATAACGTGGAACTCCAGTCTCTGCAGGAGGCCACCATTAAGTCAAACAATAGCTGGGCCTATAAAATCAACGATAAGAATGTGCTTCTTAGAGCAATCAACTATCTGAGACTAAAATGGCAACACTTGACCAAAACCAAAGATGACAAGACAGGGAGGGGTAGGGAAACAGGACTAATAAAAATGGGGAATGAAGAGAGGAAATGGGGAGAGTGCTAACACATTGCAGGCATTGAAACCAAGGCCATGAAACAATTTGTGTTAGGGATCACTGATTGGAAAGTTAATCTGCTATGTAAAATTTCACCTAAAGTACAATAAATTAAAAAAATATATATATTGGATTGGGTATCAGTAGGTATTACAATTAAGAAATTGATTGTCTTCAATGAATTCAATAAAAGCAATATAAATCTTGTTTAGTTGCAATGATGAAAGGCTGAAGGAAAAAAAGTACTTGCATTGATAAATAAAGATTTTTCTATTAGGTCAGGAAAGATAAAAGGACTTTCTCTCAACAGCTTTGGAGTTCTATGGAGTGCACCAAACCAAATTTTGTAGTTTAGTATCTTTGTTGAGTATCTAATTCTTATTTCATAAAGCTAAACTCCTTGAAAAAAATATCTCTGCCAGATTTCACTGGAAATTGAATAACATGGTATATATTACACCATCATCATACAACTGGGTACTTAAAAATTTCCTGAACTCCAAAAAATTGTTTTCCACATCTCAACATGTGGTTTAAGACAGAAATAGGTTTTTTCATGAAGAGATTAGTAAAAATGCACATTTATACAATTATTTAAATATGCATTAATTAGTAAATTGTATTTGAGAGGGACTTAACAGTAGCCTAGGAAACCCTGGTGGTGTAGTGGTTAAGTGCTAGGGCTGCTAACCAAAGGGTTGGCAGTCCGAATCTGCCAGGCGCTCCTTGGAATCTCTGTGGGGCAGTTCCACCCTGTCCTATAGGGTCGCTATGAGTTGGAATCGACTCTATGGCACTGGGTTTGGTTTGAACAATAGGTGAGAGCCACTAGGTAATTAATGATTTGAAAGGACATCAACACTAGAGAATGAATACCTGTAGTAGCTTCATAATTCTGCTACAGTGTGTTTTTAATACTTACTTTACTTTTGTATTTGGGCTCTATTATTCACATAATTTGGCCAGCTGGGAGGTACCAATGGCTAAGCGCTCAGCTACTAACAAAATTTGGAGGGTTGTGTCCACTCAGAAGCTCTCTGGAAGAAAGAAAGATCTACTTGTGAAAGGCCACGGCCATTGATAACTCCACGTAGCACAGCTCTCTGACACACGTGGAGTGCATATGAGTCAGAATTGACTCCAGGACAACTGGTTTGGTTTCTTGTTTGTTTTTTTTACTCATATAATTATTTTTATACAGTAAAAATATTATTTAGCCATATAATAATGATCGTTCAAGGGTGCTTATGAGCACTTATCCTCTGAAACAAAGTGAAAATATTTGAAAAAAATAATATGAAGACAAAATTGAGAGAGATCCTAGTCTTAGGCACTATTGAAAAGTCGAATGCACACAGACCTGAATCTGAAATCCTACGGTTTGCAATGAATTTGCCATTGAGTAAAGGTGGGACCCTGCAAGTGTCACTGAAACCTTCTGGATATTGGTAAAATATAGAAATTGTCTTTTTACCTGTAATGAAGCCTCTACCTTGACTCGCCCATGTGCTTCTTAACATGGCCTGGTGAGAACAATTTAAAGGTTTTTTCTCCCAGAGGAGATGCCAAGCAATTTGTTGATTGTTCCTGAAGCACTGGAAATTAACAAAATATCTGGGATTTCTGTTAATTGCCCAGGACAATTTGTATTCACCTGTAAGCAAGTTTTTCTTCACACAGCGTGTATGCATGTCTGTATCTTTCTCATACGTTCTTTCATTTTACTCTTTGTTCACTGTCCGTTTTTTTTTTTTTTCCCCACCCAGCAGTCGGGATTAAATTATCGTATCTATAAAACAAAGCTATCAATATTCCCCAGTTTGCAAAGTGGTCTCTTCAAATGGATGACACTATGAAAGAGCGCTTAAACACTTTCTCATTGCATTATTTAAAAGATTTAAAGGGAATAAAAGTAATGCATTGTGCATACGGTAGGTGTCACTTCCTTGTTGGCTGTTGTTACTGTTGTAGGTATTGTCAGGGTTTTTTCATCTTTCTGATCTCAGGAACAGAAATGTTACCGTTGCTTCTCATTTCATTGTCAATTGCCATCATCTGTCTGTTTAGGTTTTTTGCTTTTTTTTTTATTTCAATATTTTATGTTTTTTCATTCTGTCCAATTTTCATTCCAAAACTTCTTTCTCACCTTCATACACGTTCTGCTGTACTTCACAATTACTCTACCTTACCAACACACCCTTGAAGAATGTGGTATTTTGTGTGTAATGTTTAACTATTAATATATATTTACTGTGCTATAAATGTTTTTGCTGCATTTTGTCATTGTAAATATTTATACTGTATCTTTTTTTTTTTTTTGCTTATTTGTCCCATATAATGGTATATATGGCAAAGTGGTTAAGAGTTTAGCTGCTAATCAACAAGTTGCCAGTTCAAATCCCCCAGGCGCTCCATGGAAACCTTGTGGGTCAGTTCTACTATGTCCTACAGGGTTGCTGTGAGTTGGAATCGACTTGATGTCAATGGATTTGGCTTGGTTATATGTATATATGTATATTTGTTCACATGTCTATTCTATAATGAAAGGAGTGTTGCTGGTACAATGTTCCAGTGCTCACTGCTAACTGAAATGTTGGCTGTTTGAACCCACTAGCCATTCTGGGGAGAAAAGACCTGGTCACCTGCATCCATAAAGATTACAGCCTAGGCAACCCTATGGGGCATTTATACTCTGTCATAGGTTGCTGTGAGTCACAATTGACTTGACTGCACCTAACAAAAAAAATAATGATTCATATTTTCTTGTCTCCACACAACTCTGACTTTTTTCTGAAAGAATAACATTTCATTTTTAAAATAGAAGTCTTTTTTTTTTTTTTATTGGACTTTAGGTGAAGGTTTACAGAGCAAACTAGTTTCTCGTCAAAGAGTTAGTACACATATCGTTGTATGACATTGGTTAACAACCCCACGACATGTCAACACTCTCCCTTCTCAACCCTGGGTTCCATATTACCAGCTTTACTGTTCCCTCCTGCCTCCCAGTCCCTGCCCCAGGGTTGGTGCGCCCCTTATTCTTCTTTTGTTCCATGGGCCTGTTCAATCCTTGGCTGAAAGGTGATCCTCGGCAGTGACTTCATTACCGAGCTGAAAGTGTGTCCAGAGGCCATACCCTCAGGGTTTCTCCCGTCTCTGTCAGGCCAGCAAGTCTGGTCTTTCTTTTTGAGTTAGAAGTCTGTTCTATATTTTTCTCCAGCTATGTCTGGGACCCTCTGTTGGGATCTCCGTCAGGGCAGTCAGTGGTGGAAGCCAGGCACCGTCTAGTTGTATGGACTGAGTCTGGTAGAGGCCATGGTAGATGTGGTCCACTAGTCCCTTGGACTAATCTTCCCCTTGTGTCTTTAGTTTTCTTCATTCTTCCTTGCTCCAGAAGGGGTGAGACCAGTGCAGTATCCTAGATGACCACTCACAGGGTTTTAAGACCCCAGACACTACTCACCAAAGTAGAATGTAGAACATTTTTTTTATAAACTACGTTATGCCAGTTGAGCTAGATGTTCCCCGAAATCACGGTCCCCACTGCCTTCAGCCCAGCAATTCCGTCCCTCAGGGGTTTGGATGTGTGTGGCGCTACCATGACCTTGCGTTGCACAGGTTATGCTGGCTTCCCCAGTATTGTGTACCATCTTGCCCTTCATAAAAGTTACCACTTGTCTGTAGTCTATTAAGCGTTTTTCCATTCCCAACCCTCCTCTGCCTGGTAACCATCAAAGATTGTTTCTTTTTGTATGTAAACTTTTTCATGAGTTTTTACAGTAGTGGTCTCATACAATATTTGTCCTTTTGTGATTGACTTATTTCACTCAGCATAATGCCCTCCAGCTTCACGCATGTTATGAGATGCTTCAGAGATTCATCATTGCTCTTTTTTGTTGCGTAATACTCCATTGTGTGTATATACCACAGTTTGTTTATCCATTCATCTGTTGATGGACATCTAGATTGTTTCCATCTTTTTGCTATTGTGAATAATGCTGCAATCAACATGGGTGTACATGTATCTATTCATGTGATGACTCTTATTTCTGTAGGATATATTCTTAGGAGTGGGATTGCTGGATCATATGGTATTTCTATTTCTAGGTTTCTAAGGAAGCATGATATGGTTTTCCAAAATGGTTGTATCATTTTGCATTCCCACCAGCAGCGCAAAAGAGCTCTGATCTCCCCATTGCCTGTCCAACATTTGTTATTTTTTATTGTTTTATATTTTATAGCTTTGTGCCAGTAACTTTGGGGTGAGATGGTGTCTCATTGTGGTTTTGATTTGAATTTCTCTGATGGCTAGAGATCATGAGCCTTTCTTTATGTTCTGTTGGCCACTTGAATGTCTTCTTTGGTGAAGTGTCTTTTCATTTCCTTTGCCCATTTTTTAACTGGATTTTGTTGTAGAGGTGTTGAATTTTCCTGTAGATTTTGGAGATTAGACCTTCATCTTATTTGTAATAGCCAAATTTTTTTTCCCAGTGTGTAGGTTCTCTTTTTACTCTTTCGGTGAAGTCTTTTGATGAAGGTAAGTGTTTAATTTTTAGAAGATCTCGGTTATCTGGCTTATCCTCTGGAGCATGTGTGTTGTTGGTTGTGGTTTTTTTCCTGTTAATGCTGTGTATTAGGCCCTTTAGCATTGATCCTGCAGATGACACAACCTTGCTTGCTGAAAGTGAAGAGAACTTAAAGCACTTACTTATGAAGATCAAAGACCACAGCCTTCAGTATGGATTACACCTCAACATAAAGAGAACAAAAATCCTCAAAACTGGGTCAATAAGCAACATCATGATAAACGGAGAAAAGATTGAAGTTGTCAAGGATTTCATTTTACTTTGATCCACAATCAACGGCCATGGAAGCAGCAGTTAAGAAATCAAAAGACACATTGCATTGGGCAAATCTGTTGCAAAGGACCTCTTCAAAGTGTTGAACAGCAAAGATGTCACCTTGAAGACTAAGGTGTGCCTGACCCAAGCCAAGGTATTTTGAATCCCATAATATGCATGTGAAAGCTGGACAATGAACAAGGAAGAATGAAGAAGAATTGACACCTTTGAATTGTGGAGTTGGCAAAGAATACTGAATATACCATGGACTGCCAAAAAAACGAACAAATCTTAGAAAAAGTACAGCCAGAATGCTCCTTAGAAGCAAGGATGGCAAGACTGCGCCTTACATACTTTGGACATGTTGTCAGGAGGGATCAGTCCCTGCAGAAAGACATCATGCTTGGCAGAGTACAGGGTCAGCAGAAAAGAGGAAGACCCTCAACGAGGTGGATTGACACAGTGACTGTAACAGTGAGCTCAAGCATAACAAGGATTGTAAGGATGGCTCAGGACTGGGCAGTGTTTTGTTCTGTTGTGCATAGGGTCACTATGAGTTGAAACCAACTCGATGGCACCTAACAACAACAACAACAGCATTGATCCTATTTTTCTTCTATGAACTTCATTGTTTTGGGTTTTATATTTAGGTATTTGATCCACTTTGAGTTAGTTTTTGTGTATGGTGTGAGGTACAGGTACTGTTTCCTATCTTTGCAGATGGACATCCAATTTTGTCAGCACCATTTGTTAAAAAGAGTGTCTTTTCCCCATTTGATGGACTTTGGGGCCTTGTCGAAGATCAGGTGACCATAGGTGGATGGATTTACATCTGGGTTCTCAATTCTGTTCCAGTGGTCAGTGTATCTGTCCTCATACCAGTACCAGGCTATTTTGACTACTGTAGCTGTAGTATAGGTTCTGAGGTCAGGTAGTACAACTCCCCCTATGTTATTCTTCTTCTTCACTAGTATCTTACTTATCCAGGACTTCTTCCCTTTCCATATAAAGTTAATGATAAATTTTTCCGTCTCTTTAAAGAATGTTGTTGGTATTTGGATCAGGATTGCATTGTATTTGTAAATTGCTTTGGATAGAATTGTCATTTTCACAATGTTAAGTCTACCTATCCATAAGCATGGTACGTTTTTCCATTTATGTAGATGTCTTTAGGTTTGTTGCAGTAGCATTTTGTAGTTTTCTTTGTACAGATCTTTTACTTCCCTAGTTAGATTTATTCCCAAGTGTTTTGTTTGTTTTTTTTTTAATTTTTTAGGGGTTAGACTAAATAAATAAATGGTATTGTTTTCTTTCTTTCTTTTTTTTTTTTGCATTGTTCTCTTTATTGGTGTATAGGAATCCAACTGATTTTTGTCTGTTTATCTTGTATCCTGCAACCCTGTTGAATCTTTCTATTAGTTCCAGTAGTTTTCTTGTGGAGTCTTTTGGGTTTTCTATGTATAATATATCATCTCCAAATACAGACAGTTTAACCTCTTCATTACCAATTTGGATGACCTTTATTTCTCTTTTTTGCCTATTGCTCTAGCTAGAACTTTCAACACAATGTTATATAGGAGCAGTGAAAAGGGCATCCTTGTCTTGTTCCTGATTTCAAGTGGAATGTTTTCAGCCTCTGTCTGTTAAGAATGTTGGCCATTGTTTTTTTGCACAGATGCCCTTTAATAGGTTGAGAAATTTTTCCTTCTACACCTGTTTTATTGAGAGTTTTTTTTTTTTTTTCAGGAATAGGTGCTGGACTTTGTCAAACGCCTTCTCTGCATCAATTGAAATAATCATGTGATTCTTTTCTTTCTTTTTATTTTTGTGGTGGATTACATTGATTGATTTTCTAGTGTTGAACCATACTTCCAATACCTGGTATGAATCCTACTTGGTCATGGTTTATTATATTTTTTTTTTATATGATGCTGAATTCCTTTGGCTAGAATTTTTTTGAAAATTTTTGCATCTATATTCGTGAATGGAAACCCCGGTGGCATAGTGGTTAAGTGCTACGGCTGCTAACCAAAGGGTCGGCAGTTTGAATCTACCAGGCGCTCCTTGGAAACTCTATGGGGGCAGTTCTACTCTGTCCTATAGGGTCGCTATGAGTCGGAATCGACTCGACGGCACTGTGTTAAATTCATGAAAGATATTGGTCTGTAATTTTTTTTTTTTTTTGGTGTCTTTGTCTGGTTTTGGTATCAGGCTTAAGCTGGCTTCATACAATGAAATCTGAAGTATTGTTTCCTTTTCTATGTTCTGAAATAATTTGAGTAGTACTGGCATAAGCTCTTCTCTGAATGTTTGGTAGAATTCTCCAGTGAAGCCATCTGGGCCAGGGATTTTTCTTGGTTGGGAGTTTTTGTTTTTGTTTTTTTATTACCTTTTCAATTTCTCATCTTGTTATGGGTTTGTTCAGATTTTCAATGTCATTTTGTGTTTGGGTAGATAGTGTGTCTCTCAAAATTTTTCCAGGTTTTCAAATTTGTTGGAGCATAGTTTTTCATAATTCTCTGTTATTATCCTTTTTATTTCAAATGGCTATTTGTGTTCCCTTCTGTTTTTCTTTTGTACATTTGGCCAGTGGTTTCTTGATTTTGTTGATCCTTTGAAAGGACCAACTTCTGGTTTTGTTGATTCTATTGTTTTTCTATTCTCTATTTCATTTATTTCTGCTCTGGTCTTTGTTATTTCCTTTTTTTCTGGTGGTTGTGGGCTTCTTTTGCTCTTTCTATTGGTTCAAGTTGTGTAGCTAATGTTTTGATTTTGTCCTTTTCTTCTTTTTTGATATGTGCATCTATTGATATAAATTGAACTCTGAGGACTGTCTTTGCTGTGTCCCAAAGGTTTTGATATGATGTGTTTTCGTTCTCAGAATTTTTTGATTCTATCTTTGGGATTTCTTCTATTACCCAGTGGTTTTTAAGCAGAGTGTTATTCAGTTTCCTTGTAGTTTTTTTTTTCTTTTTTTCTTTTTTCCTTACTCTTCCTGTTGCTAATTTCTACTTTGATGGTGTTGTGGTCAGAGAAGACACTTTGTATTATCTCAATGTTTTGGATTTTGCCTAGTGTTACTCTGTGACCTAAGATGTGATCTATTCTGGAGAACTTTCCATGTGTGTTGGAAAAGAATGTATAATTTGCAGTTGTTGGGTGGAGTGTTCTGTATACGTCTATGAGGTCAAGTTGGCTGATTGTGCTCTTTAGCTCTTCTGTATCTTTGTTTAGTTTCTTTCTAGATGTTCTATCCTTTACTGAGAGTGGTGTATTGATATCTCCTACTATTATTGTGGAACTGTCAGTTTCTCTTTTTAGTGCTGTTACAGTTTGTTTTATGTATTCTGGAGCCCTGTTATTGGGTATGTAGATGTTTATTATGGTTAATTTTTCATGATGGATCATCCCTTTATTCATCATGTAGCACCCTTTTTTGACTTTTATGGCGGATTTTGTTTAAAAGTCTATTTTATCTTAGATTGGTGTTGCCACTCCTGCTCTTTTTTGGTAGCTATTTGCTTGATATATTTTTTTCAATCCTTTGATTTTTAACGCATTGTCTGAGTTTCTTGCCTCAGGCTTGTCATCAGGAAAGATCAGTTTCTGGAGAAGGACATCATATTTGGTGAAGTAGAGGGTCAAAAGAATTGGGAATGCCCTCCATGAGATGGATTGACATAGGGGCTGCAACAATGGACTCAAACATACCAAAGATTGTGAGGCTAGCACAGGACGAAACTGTGTTTTGTTCTGTTTTACGTAAGGTTGTCATGAGTTGGAGTCACTCAATGCCAGGTAACAACAACAACCTTTTGTGCTGGAAATTTTTCACTTCACATGATTCTGTTGAGGTCCCTCCACACTGTTGTATATATCAATAGTTTGTTCTTTTTTATTGCTGAGTATTATTTCAAGTATGTATTTACTACTGTTTGATTACGCATTCACCCATAGAAGGACATACTGGGTTGTTACCAATTTTAAGCTTTTATAAATAATGTTTCTGTGAACATTTGTGTGAGGGTTTTTCATGAACATATGTTTTCATTTCTCTGGGATAAATGTCTAAGTGTGAGTTCTTTTAATTTTGACAAAGTCTAGTGTATCGATTTCTACTTTTCAGCTGTATATTTGCAGGTATCAATAATGCAGAAGTTTTTATCATTTAGTGATATTACCTTATTTGGATATATCACAATTTATCCATTCCCAAGTAGATGAACATTTGGGTTGATTTTAGTTTTGGAGTATTACAAATAAAATTGTTATGGACATTCATATACATGCCTTATAAGGAAAACTGCTGTCATTTCTCTTGGGTAGACATAAGTAAAATGGCTAAATTTTATTGTAAGGCTATGTTCAGCTTTTTAAGACCCTGATGGTTAAAACAAATCATTTTTTAAAGTATTTACACAGTTTTATTTTTCCAGTAGCAGAGTATGAGAGTTCCAGTTCCTCCACATACTTACCAACTATCTGATACTCTAATAGATGTATAGAGTTATGTTACTAATGTTTTCACTTGAAATCCATTAATGCATAATGAAATGGACATTTTTAATGTGTTTATTTCCCAGCTATACGTGTCTTTTGGATAAGTTAATGCTCATTTTTATGATTATTTTCATGGGCTGTTTCTTGTCTTTTTCTTTTCGAGTTTTGTGACCTTTCTCTGCATGTATTATGGAGCCCTGGTGGCACAGTGGCTAAAGAGATGGGAGGCTAACCAAATGGTTTGCAGTTTGAAAATACCAGTCGCTCCTTAGAAACCCTGTGGAATAGTTCTATTCTTTCCTATGGGGTTACTATGAGTCAGAATCTACTTGGTGGCAATGGGGTGAGGGGATGTATGTTATGGACACATGCCATTTATGAGATGTATTATTTGAAAATGTTATCTCCCAGAGTATAACTTGTTTTTATACAGGTGTATTTTGAAGAGAAGTTTTAATATTTCATGTGATCAAACTTTTTATGGATTTGGATTTTGGTGTTATATCTATGAAATCCTCAAATGTATCTACAGAGTCAATTAAAGTCCACTTATCCAAACAGGCCTTTTTTTAAGATAAATAAATAAACTAATAAGCTGAAAGTATATTCACAAATAAATGCTAAGTTAACTTTTTAGTTCTATAACTGTATTGTAGGCTGTATTAGATTTTTTACATAAAAAAATTGTGTCGTATATGAATAAGGTTTCCTTTCTTTTTTCCAACCTGGATGCTTTCTATTTATTTATTTAACTTCTTATTGCCTTATTGTGTTGCCTAAAACATCTTCTTAAATGTGGAATAGATTTGGTGAAAGCAAATTACTTGCTTTGTTGCTGGTCTTACTGAGAATGTATTCAATCTTTCATACAATGTGTGATGATATCTGTAGGTTGTCCATGGGTGCCCTCTATCAGTTTGAGGAAGCTCTGTTTTAATTCATTTGGTCAAAGTTTGATCACAATTATTGGGACTTTTAAAATGTTTCACTACATCTACTTAGATGGCATTGTTTGTCATTTCTCTCAATTATGGTGAACATCATTAATTGATATTTTAATGTAAAACTAATCGTAAATTCCTGGGATGCACTTAATTTGGTGTACTATTGCCTTTACACTGTTAGGCTACATTTCTTAAATTTTTCTTTAGGTTGTTCAACAAATGTGTTCTGTTGTTTTCTTTTAATGGCTTTGTCTGTTTTTGATATCAGAGTAAAGCTATCCTCATATAGAAAATGCAAAATACCTTTTTCTTCAGTTTTGTAGAAGTGTTTGTGTAGAATTGGCTAATTCTTTTTCCCTAAATGCCTGATAGAATTTCCCAGTCGAGCCACTTGGACTTATTTGGAATGGGCTATGTTTTAAATTTAAATTTCCAATTTGATACTTTTTATAAATCTTATTTTTCTCATGTATTTTCTAGTTGCTACATACATGAAAATATATCATACTGTTCCTTGTATGCTCTTAACCTAAAACCCACATAAGATTTTTTAAGACAATCTTAGCATACCTAAAATTTAATTTTTTTTCTCATTACAATTTTTTTGAAAATTAAAAATAAAAATAAGAAAATATGCATAGAAAATTAGAAGGAAAAATGGAGCGACTATGTCCAGAAATCATGGCAAATATATAAAATGCTACATATCACACCTCATTCACTAGAAACACAGCATAGTCCAAACCATGGATTATCTCCGTTTGCTTCTCCGAAGTGGAATAATGAAAATGATGAATTCAAACAAGAGATTCTGATCAAAACACAGTACATACTCATATTAATCAAATTTGAGAAAATTCAGCCAAACAAAAACAAGGCAACAAACAACTCATCGTACAACAGACCTCTTATGAAAAGATACGCAAACAATTAGAAAATGACTTCCAAACAAGAGTAATTGTTGTTTTTTAGAGTGATAAGGGTAAAAATCTACCAGAGAAAACGTAAGATTAGGAAGCAATATCAATCTGGGAGACAAAAAAAGGAAAAAAAAAAAAAAAAAGATGGAAACTTCTATGGATGACCTCAATAAACGTATCTTAACTGACATATCCACTGATACAGACAAAATGGGTTGATTTAGACAAAACCAGATACCTAGCTGATCCTGTTGAATATAATAACTTTATTTTGTTTTTATTTATACTAATGTTAAAATATAATAATAATAATAACATAGTAAACAGACTCTAAGTGCTCAAACATGAAAGTAAAAGTACTGATGAAGAAAGAGAGGGATATCAAGATTTAGAAAGTGGACATCTGAGCAAATTCAGATGGCTTAGTGCTTCAAATCAACTCACCACGCTGAGTCTTCTTCCAGTCAGAATAAGCCACCCGGGGCACAGAGTGAACAATAAAAAAGAAGGTGTGTGTGTGCATACACACACACACAGAGACAATCACACAAGTTCTACATTTTTTTTTCTACTAAGTGAGGAAAACATCAGATATTTCGAACTCTTCCCCTATCTACTACAGTTTCACTATCCCACTCAACATATTCACTTTTATTCTTTTATTTTATTTTAAATCTGTGACCCTTTAGCACGTTCTAATACACTATAAAATTTCTTAATTATTATGCTTATGATGCACCTCTCCTGCTGAAGGAAGGCAACAGTTTTTATTTACTGTTTATTTATTAATCTATTTGCACGTCTTGGCAGGGTGACTGGTAGAAGGGAATATAGAAATATATGTTGAAACTATCTGAGATATTCTGCTTGCTATTCCCTCTGGAGGAACACAGAAAAAAGCTTAAAGCCTAGAAAGTAATTTAAATGATTCATATGGTATAGTGAACTTTGAGAAAATATATTACATAATTGTCCTAAAGTCCTTTGTAAGGCATATCTTACCTCTTTATTCCTCAAACTATAGACCAAAGGATTCGACATGGGGATAACCAGGGTGTAAAATATGGAAGCTATTTTATCAGTGTCAAAGGAGTCACTGGACTTGGGCTGCACATACATAAAGATTAAAGTCCCATAAAACACTACCAACACTGTCAGGTGGGATCCACAGGTGGAGAAGGCCTTGTGCTTGCTGTTAGCAGAGTTCATCTTGAGAATGGCTGCAATGATGAGTACGTAAGAAACAAGAACTATTAGGAGGGAGGAAATCAATTCAAAAGCTGCTAAGATGAGAATGATCAATTTGATTTCATGTGTGTTTGAGCAGAGCAAAAATAACAGGGGAACACTGTCACAGTAAAAATGCCTGATGACATTGTAGCCACAGAAGGATAAATTAAAAATCTTTATAGTGACCAGAAGAGAAACAAATGTGCTGTAGAGATAGGTGATCGTCACCAGCACCTGACACACCCTTTGTGACATGATGACTGTGTAGAGCAGAGGGTTACAGATGGCCATGTAGCGGTCATAGGACATTGCTGACAGAATGAAAAGTCCACTAGTTATGAACATATGAAAGAAAGCTAGCTGTGCAGCACAAAAATAATAGGAAATTGTATTTTCATCCACAACAAAATTTACCAACATTTTGGGTCCCACAGTTGTTGAATAACCAAGATCAGCAATAGCCAGATGTCTGAGGAAAAAATACATGGGCGTTTGTAGACCAGAGTCTATCTTGGTGAGGATGATGATACCCAAGTTGCCCACCACTGAGATCATGTAGATAATGAGGGACAGTCCAAACAATGGAGCCTGCAGCTCAGGGCGGTCTGTGATTCCCAACAGAATGAATTCATTCAGCGTTGTTACATTGTGTTTGTCCATCTAGGTCTATCAGGAAACCTATTGTGGACAGAGACATCAGTATCATCAACAGGTTTTACGTAGTATCATCTGGTGGGTTTTTGGTAAACAAAACTAGTATGAATAATATAAATTGAAACTTTCCATTTTAGGATATTTGAATGCATACCCAAGTCCCACAAAATGTACACACACGTGTATACATATACATTTTAGATAAATTGATGGATATACTGATAGATAAATGAAGTAAAAATGAATAATATGTTAAACCTTTAGATGTTGGGTACATGCATATTTATTGTACTCTTCTTAAAACTTTTGTTTTTTTCATACACTTAAATAAATACATGGAAACCCTGGTGGCGTAGTGGTTAAGTGCTATGGTTGCTTAACCAAAAGGTCAGCAGTTCAAATCCACCAGGCACTCCTTGGAAACTCTTTGGGACAGTTTGACTCTGTCCTATATTTTTTTATAGGGTTGCTATGAGTCGGTATTGACTTGATGGCAATGGGTTAAATAAATGCATAGATACTTTTTGGACCCTTTGCTTTAAAACATTACCTTATGAAAACTCATAATTATAGATGGTCCAGGATTGAGCAATCAACATACTAGACAGGTTTGGGATAGATATATAATTGATCCCAATGGGGACCGTTTGCCTTTGTACATGAAAACACCACAAGATATACAAGTATGTAGATATAAAAAAAAAATATATAACCTCTGCTAATTTTATACCTTCATTTGTAATGTATACAATGAGATACTTTGGGCAAATAGCATCAGTTATGTGAATCTTTTTTATCCCCATCTGATAAATCATATTCCAACACTTTCTTGCAGGTTTTTTTAGGAAGGGTAAATGAGGATTAAATGCTTCAATGTGTGTATGATACTTGAAAATAACTCTAAAATATTATGTGGCTAGTATGTCTTTCTATCTATCTATCATCCATCTGTTTATCTATTTGTCTGTCTTTCTGTCTGTATATCTATCTATCTATAACATATATATCATCATCATCTTTTTTTTTTGGATGTTGACAGTAATTACTTGAAATTATTTTTGCTGTTGTTAATTGTTTTGATCTTTAAGATATTTATAGGTGATGTCTGGACTGTGCCTTAAGTTCTTTGTCACCATTTACCTAATGAATAGGTTCATTAGGATATTATCCTTGTAACTGACCCCAGCATCTCATTCTGTAACACCCATTCTATGACTAAAGGGTCTAAAAGTGCCATTCTTTAGACTGCTTTTTTTGTTGGTCTACATAAAATACTTTCTCCTCCAATCAGGGATTCATATTGTAACTGACACATTCTAAGTTTTTTGTAACAGATTACATATATATTTTTTCTCATGGAGAAACATAGGAAATATGAGGAAATCTGAATAGTGAAAAATTGACCTCATAAACTTCCCTTTGTAAAAAAAGTATCCTCTACTTTTTATGAAAAGAAAAATTTAAAAATCACTATATGACACAGTAACATAGGACAAGAAGAAAATACACGATGATGACATCTATGTGAATTACTGGAAGTTATTTAAAATCTTTTTGAACATAAAGCATGTTCCATTGAACATTGGAACTCCTATGTGGCATGAGATATCGCAGATCAATTTAAGTATGATCTTTAAAAAATGCATCTGAATATACCACAGATGTTTCAAAAATATAAAAATAACCATACTGGTTAATATAACAGAATTGTAGGCTTAGCACTTTGTGATCATCACTGCTTTATAAGTATGTATGTGTATCTACCTACCTACCTACCTATCTTCCTATCCATCCATCCATCCATCCGTCCATCCGTCCGTCCATCTGTCTGTCTGTCATCTATCTACGTATCTACCTGTCTACATATCTGTTTAGCTACCTTCCATATATCTATTCCTGAATACTATGAGCAGAGCACTCTCTGAATAAACTATTAGCAAACAAATGCAGAATTAAATTTCACAGCATTAAATTATAAAAGTGAATACGTGAAGTCCACATTTATCTCATATAAAACATGTCAAGAATAATGGTGGAAGGAAGGCAGAATTGAATCAAAGCCTTAATATTTTGTGCGGTTCTGCCATCAACTAAAAGCGGAACCTTGAAAATGTCACTAAAGCATTCTAGATATTAGTAAAACATGGCACTACATAACAAACTCTACCTTTTACCTGTAATTAATCTGTTTTGACATCCCCTGTGCTTCTTAACAGGGCATAGTGGGAACGACTTATAGCTTCTCTCAGCCTTTGAGCCTCTCCCTGGGGAGATACAAAGCAATGTGTTAATTATGTCTGAAGCACTTGAAAGCTTAACAAAATATCTAGTATGTTTGCTAATTTTCAAAACAATTTGTATTCACCAGGGAGTAAATTTCTTTGAGGTACATTTATTCATTTATTCTCAGTTAACTTTCAATTTTTCCCATTCAGGGATCTGGATTAAAAAAAAAAAAATTACTTTTAGAACAGACCACTCAATATTCCCACATTTCCATAATGTTCTCAAATGGAAGAAAATTAGTACATTTCTTATATACAATATACCATTTTTTTTCCTATATTTTTATTTTTTACTATGAGGACAGATATTAGTCAGTCAAACTCCTCCTTTTATTGTAAATTGTCTGTTTAAGACTTCTCTCTTAATTTATTTTATTAGTTTACTACATCCTAATTTATTGGCATGACTCAAAAAGAGAAGAAAGAGTTGCAAACATCGTTAATAATCAGAACAGGGAATGTATGAAATATGAATCTCAGAAATTGGAAATCATAAAAAATGAAATGGAAAATATAAAGATGGATATCCTAGGCCTTACAGGGCTGCAATGGACTGGTATTGCCCATTTTGAATGGGACAATCATACGGTATACTATGCCAGGAATAACAAATTGAAGAGAAATATTGCACTCATTGTCAAAAAGAACATCTCAAGATCTATTCTGAAGTACAATGATGTCAGTGATAGATTAATATCCATATGCCTACAAGAAAGACCACTTAATAATACTATTATTGAAATTTACACACCAAGCACTAATGCCAAAGATCAGGAAATTGAATATTTTACCAACTTACGAAGTCTGAAACTCCTCAAAATTGCAAACTACAGGCAAAGACAATTACTGGTGATTAAAATGGGAAATTTGTGAACAAAGATGGATCAGCAGTTGGAAAATATGGCCTTGGTGATAGAAAAAACTTCGGAGATCGCATGATAGAATTTTGCAAGACCAAGGAATTCTTCATTACAAATAACTTTTTTCAACAACATAAATGGAGACTATACCCATGGACCTCACCAGATGGAATACATAGGAATCAAATTGACTACCACTGTGGAAAGAGATGATAGAGAAGCTCAGTATCATCAGTCAGAACAAGGACAGGGGCCAACTGTGAAAGAGACGAAAGATTGCTCATACTAAGCTCAATAGAAGCTGAAGAAAATTAAAGCAAGTCCAAAAGGGCCAAAATACAACCTTAAGTATATCCAACTTGAATTTAGAGGCCATCTCAAGAACAGATTTGACATTGAACGCTAATGTCCAAACATTAGACAAAGTCTGGAATAACATCAAGGATATCATCCATGAAGAAAATGAAAGGTCATTAAAAAGAGAGGGAAGAAAGAAAAAACCAAAATGGATGCCAGAAGAGACTCTGAAACTTGTTCTTAGAAGTAGAGTAGCTAAAGCAAATGGAAGAAATAATGAAGTTTAAATACTTAACAGAAGATTTCAAAGGGTGACTCAAGAAGACAAAGTAAGGTAACAATGAAATGTGCAAAGACCTGGGGTTAAAAAGCCAAAAGGAAAAAACATGCTCAGCATTTCTCAACCTAAAAGAACTGCAAAAAAAAAAAAAAAAAAACCTTGTGAGTGAATTATATGGCATTTTATTTATATCTCAAAAAAATTTTAAAATGTAAAAGTAACAAGAAAAAAAGCCAATTTATCTGACTTTCCATATCAGAAAGAAGAGATTTATCCTTGTAAAAAGCACTTTAAAAAATGTAGAACACATGCTTACTTGAGTAGCTATTAAATGCCTTTATGGTTAGAAAAAGCATGAAAATTTAATGACTTTGTAAAAAAGAAAGCCTTGAAAAAATCCTTATACTTTATTTCTGTATCATTTACATTAAGTTCATAAGTTCCATAGAATCAATTGGTTTTGATGGTCAAACAAAAGTTCCATGAACAGGTAAATTTAAAAATATCAGCATTCTCTGTGAGAGAATAAAAGTTGAAATTTTATTTTACCTACTTTGGGTGGACTACTTTCTATTCCTCCACATAGTAAACTAATATTTTGAGCTAAGAATTATGTGAATCGAGAGATACATCTGATCTTATACTTTGCTCTTATTTCATATATCATATTGTGCATGTTTGCTGGGATTTAAGTAATATAATATTTCATATTTTTCTTTTTCTCCTCAAGGAGCCTAAATAAGTTTGTTGTTGTTAGCTGCCATTGCATACAGGTAAGACTGGCTATAAATACAATATGAACTCCTGCTAGAATATGACACAATGGAAACTGGGAGAAAACACCATCTATTGTAGTGAAGGGCATGCTCCTCACAGAACTAGGAATGCGCCAGTCACATATGCTGTAAATTAGAATCTCATTCATCATGTAACTTACTTTTGAGACTTCCCTACCTCATAGCATTTTTATTCACCTCTCCAGTGGTTTTTTTTTTTTTTTTTTTTTAATCTAGGAATATATGTAGTGCCAATTTGTCAACTCCCTCAGCCCCTTCTGTTTGGTGGTAATTTTCTCTAATTTGAATTTATATACTATTTGACACTTGGTAGGAGGGACCAGTCCCTAGAGGACACCGTGCTTGGTATAGCAGAGGGTCCGCAAAAAAGAGGAATGCCCTCAATGAGGTGGATTGGCACAGTGGCTGTAACAATGGGCTTAAAAAAGTAATGATTGTGAGGATGGTGTAGGACCAGGGACTGTTTTCTTCCATTGTACCTAGGGTTTCTGTGTGTCAGAACCAACTCAACGGCACTTAACAACAACTGTAAGTATTAAGATTTTTGGAGATCATTAGATATTTTAATGAATCACAAATTATTTCTTATTCTAATTGTAATAATATTTTACTTGCATACTCAAACTCTTCATTTAGTATTTTCTAATCTTTTTTTTTTTTTTTTTTTTCTCACTCTCTTTTTCTCTGTCTCTTATTTTCAGGAGTGCCTTCAATGAAAATCTATATAGGTGGATTAGACAAATTTTTTTCTTTGGGTTGATGGGTATCACTGGGTTGTGTGTTATTCCTTTTGGTTTTTATGATTACTTTAGTTGGAAGCTCTTGGATGTTTACATTAATTAAGGTCAATATATTGCAAATTTTCAGCTGTTTTTTTCACATTTTAGCCCATATGAATGACACAACCTACAATTCCAGGGTGTCCAACCTTTGCAAATGCGTGTGGTGCTTCTGTCTCTCCCCATTGCATGTAATAAAACATTCAATAAGTAAATGGATCACTCAAACATTAGCTCAAGGAAGAGGGTTTAATCTCTTAAAAAAAGAGTCCAGTAGTATGGTCTGATGGTTATCATTGGTTCAGTAGCTCAGCAAAATCCAAGTTAATACATTTGCCAATTTCTTGTCCTTAAATTAAATTTCTAAAAAATTGAAGCACAGACAGCAACAAAGAACAGGAGGCAGAAGACGATGGGGGATAAATATTCTCCTCACAGGCCTCTCATTTTAAGGAAGCAACATCAGCCTTGACAAGGCCCTGGAAGGCTTCTCCAAGCCATTAGTAATAGCAATTCAGCCTTTTTCTTTCTTTCTTTCTTCCTCCCTCCCTCCCTCCCTCCCTCCCTCCCTCCCTCCCTCCCTCCCTCCCTCCCTCCCTCCCTCCCTTCCTTCCTTCCTTCCTTCCTTCCTTCCTTCCTTCCTTCCTTCCTTCCTTCCTTCCTTCCTTCCTTCCTTCCTTCCTTCCTTCCTTCCTTCCTTCTCTCTCTTGCTCTCTCTCTCTTGCTCTCTCTCTTGCTCTTTCTTTCTCTCTCTCTTTGTCTTTCTTTCTTTCTCTCTCTCTTTCTTTCTTTTCCTTCCTCCCTCTCTCTTTCCTTCCTCCCTCTCTCTTTCCTTCCTCCCTCCCTCCTCCCTCCCTCCCTCCCTCCTCCCTCCCTCCCTCCCTCTCTCCCTCCCTCCCTTCTTTCTTTCTTTTTAAAATTCAACTTCTATATTTTTAAAAGCTGGCTGAAGTTCTAGAGGCATAAATTTACAAATCATTTCTTAAAATGGGAACTTCTTTGTTTACTCATTTTTAGCATCTTCCTTACTAAACCAAAAAACCAAAACCTTGCCGTCTGGTCAGTTCTGACTCACAACAACTCTATAGGAGAGAGTAGAATTGCCCCATAGGGTTTCCAAGGAGTGACTGGTAGACTCCAACTGTAGATCTTTTGGTTAACAGCTGAGCTCTTAATCACTGTGCCACCAGAGTTGCTATTTCTTACTACTTGAAGATTTCTTAGAAGACCCACAGCACATTTATAATAGATGAGCCCAGTCTATGTCCTGCATCCACTTTGTGATGGTTTCCATTATTTGCTTTGAGTAAGTACCACATCCAAAATGAACCCATTAACTTGCTGTGAGTCAATTTTTTAATTCATTTTCTTTATTGAATTTATTTTTTTTTCCCCAGACATTGTCCTAGGCATTCACTATTTTATGAACCCCATTGTCATTTCCCTTCTTTTAATCTCATACTCCTTGTCATCTCAGGGATGAGATTACTGAAGCAGCAAACTGACATCAAGAGGTAAATTAGACTAGCTGCTATGACCATGGAAACTGGAGCTAGACCATGATTGAAACTTGGTTCCAATGTTTAAGACCTCTGTGACTTGGACAATTTATTTATCCCTCATGACTTGAACTTAGATAACTTATTTACCCTCTTCTTACCTCCACTTTACCATCTAAAATATGTAAATATTAATAGAACCTACCTCACAGAACTCTTGCGATGATCAAATTAATTAAAACTTGAGGAATGATTATGATACAGCTTTCAATAAATGTGAGATATTATTACCTGGTAGTGCTTATGATCATCTTAGATTTCTAACTGCTTCAACATTTTCAAAATATTTACGCTCACATGGCAATATAACATGCACCTTTTTCTTACATTCCAATGAACTATTTTTTATTCAAATTTCACTGGCTACACAGTGGGTTTTATTTAATGATCTTGAACCAAGAACATAATTTAAACTCTAGTAGCTCCAATAAAATCCTAGAAATTAAAAAATAATAATGATAATAACAAAAATACATAGAAAAATTTAAGGAGCAACTTGCAGCAAGTATGTCTGGAATGCAAGATAACTGTGTCCTTGGCACATGACAGGCTTTACTTGAATTAAAAATTTAGCATGGTCCAAACTATGGGATCATCCTATTTTGTTTCTCACAAGTAGGGTGAACGAAAGTTAGTGTAAATATAGTGCATAATAAATGTTGACTATTTTTTTTTTAAATGCTAGAAAATACAAACCAGTGAAAGAGAGGCAGCAAACTTCACTCATCATAGAATATCCTGTTACCCAAGGAAATACACCAAAAAACAAGTTTTTCTTCATATAGTATGTATGTATGTCTGTATTTATCTATTTCATACATTCTTACATTTTACTGTTTGCTAACTTTCTATTTTTACCACACATGGATCTAGATTAAAATACTGTATCTATAAAACAGAACTATCAATAGTCCCCATTTCAACAGTGGTCTCTTCAAATGGATGACAAAATGAAGAAGTGATTAAGCACTTTCTTATTTGTTATCGTTGCTGTTATAGCTATTGTTCAGGGCTTTTTGTTCTTGTTGTTGTTGTTTTGACCTCAGGAGTAGAAATGTTACTCTTGCATCTCATTTCATACTCAATTGCCACCACCTGTCTGTTTAGGTTTTTTGCTTGTTTGTTTTATTTTCCTTTATTATATTTCAATACTGTATGTTATTCCATTCTTTCCTATCCTCATTCCAAAACATCCTTCTCATCTTCATACATATTCAACTGTGCTTGACATATGCTCTACTTTATCAGTGTATCCTTGTAAAGTGTAATATTTCGTGTGTAATGCTTTTTTTAAAAAAAAAGTTTTTTTAATGCTTTACTATGAATGTATATTTATTGTGTTATAAATCTTTTTTGCTATATTAAGTCATTGTAAATATTTATAATATATCCATTTCTGACCTTTTTTTTTTTTGTTTATACATCCTTGTCTTAGGCTGGGTTCTCTAGAGAAGCAAAACCAGTAAAGCATATAAATATATATAACCCCATTGATGTAGGGAGATTTATATCAAGGAAACAATTCATGTGATAGTAGAGGTTGGAACATCCCAAGTCCTTGGATCAGGATAGAGGTCTTTTCCACCTCATGGAGCCATAGAATCTGGTGAACCTAAGATGAACAGGTTGGAGATCAGGGCTCCCACTTACAGGCTGTGAAGGTGGGGGAATCCCCAAGGTTGGCAGGTAAGACTACAAGGTTTCTCCTGCTTCACGTAGCTTCAGGGGCTGGTGAACCCAAGATAGGTAAGTCAGGGAGCAGAACTCTTGCTCCCAGGCAGTGAAGATTGACCAATCCCAAGATGGACAGGTAAGCTGCTAGCTCAAGTCCCAAGAACCAGAGGTCAGACAAGAGACAGCTGCTGGGTCCAGAACAAGCCAACAACCTTTGCAAGGTGAGCAGGAAGGAAGTAGGCAGGCTCTGGAAGGCAGGGAGATGAAGGATGAGGGGGTGGTAAGCTACCTCAAGCCCCACTCCCACCGGTACCACTGAGCAGATTCCATCATGGAGGTGATCACGTACCAAATTACAACAGTTAATTGATCACATTACACAACTGCCAAAACACTGCAAATCCTGGCCCAGCCAAGTTGACACACAATCTTAACCATCACAACTCTATATATTAGTATGTATGTATGTATATATATATATATATATTCACTTTTCTATTCTTTAATGGAAGGAGCCTTGGTGGTGGAATGTTCAAATACTCAACCGAAAGGTTGGCAGTTTGAACCCACAAGCCATTCTAGGGAGAAAAGGCCTGGCCATCTGCATCCATAAAGATTACAGCGTTTCCACTCTGTCCTATCAGTCAATATGAGTTGCAATCAATTTGACAGCACCTAACAAAAAAAAATTCTTTAATGATAGATATGTTGTTGTCTCCAACAGAACATTGTCTGACTTTCTTGCTTTGGACATTGTCTTAGGCTGGGTTCTCTAGAGAAGCAAAACTAAGAAAGCGTATAAATATATATATAGAGAGAGGGAGAAATTTATATCAAGGAAACTGTTCACAAGATTGAGGAGGCTGGAACATCCCAAGACAGTGGATCGGGATAGAGGCTTCTCCTGATTCACCTAGCTTCAGAGACTGGTGAACCCAAGATAAGCAAGTTGGAAAGCAGGACTTGCTCACAGGCTGTGAAGGTCAATGAATCCCAAGATCGGCAGGCAAGACTGCAAGGCTTCTCCTGATTCACATAGCTGCAGGGACTGACAAACCCAAGATTGGCAGGTCAGAGAGCAGGACTCTTGCTCACAGGCTGTGAACACAAGATTAGCAGGTAAGCTACTAACTCAAGTCCCAGGAACTGAAGGTCAGAAGAACAAGAGGCAGCTGCAGGATCTAAAACAAGCCAAAAGCCTTGGCAAGGTGAGCAGGAAAGAAATAGGTGACGGCATAGAGAGAGATGAAGGCTGAGGGGGCCGTGAGCTCCAAGAGGCTCCACCCCCACCAGTATCACTCAGCAGATTCCATCATGGGGGTGATTACATATCAAATTTCAACAGTGAAGTGATCATAACATTATACAACTACTAAAACACTGAGAATCATGGCTCAGCCAATTTGATACATAATCTTAACTATTACAGACATGCCATCAGGAAAGACCAGTTGCTGGAGTAGAACATCATACATGACAAAGTAGAGGGCCAATGAGAGCAAGGAAAGCCCCCCACGAGATGGGTTGACACAGTGGCTGCAGCAATGGACTCAAACATAGAAGCAATTTTGAGGATAGCACAGGGCCAGGCAATGTTTTGTTCTGTTTTACACAAGGTTGCCATGAGTTGAAGTCAACTCAATGGCAGGTAATAACAACAACAACCTTTTGAGATGGACTTTTTCACTTCATATGACTTGACTGAGGTCCCGCCATGCTTTTGTGTGCATCAATAATATGTTCCTTCTTATTGCCGAGTATTATTTCAATATGGATTTACTACAGTTTGATTAGGCCTCTTATGTAAAGATACATAAATAATTAGAAAACGACTTCTAAACAAGAATAATTATTGTTTTCTGGAGAGATAAGTACAACAATCTATGAGACAAAAGCATGAAATTAGGAACCAATATCAACTTGGTAGAAAAAAATAAATTTATCTTAACCTGTGTATATCCACTACCACAGACAAAATCGAGACAAAACCAATACTGAGCTGATCCTGTTGAATATAATAACTTCATTTTGTTACTGTTTATATCAGTATTAGAACATAGTAATAATAAAAATAATAACAAAGTAGACAGACCCTAAGGGTTCATATATGAAAGTAAAGGCACTGATGATGAAAAAGAAGGCTTTCAAGGTTTAGAAAGCAGACATTTGAGCAAATTCAGATGACTAAGTACTTCAAATCATACCACCACACCAAGCCATCGTGCAATTAAAATTATCTATCACAGGGCAAAGTATGAGCAATAAAATAGAAATTGTGTGCTCTCTCTCTCTCTCTCTCTCACACACACTCACACACGCACACACACACTCACACACACACACTTTCAAATTCCCCCCCACCCCCCCACTGGGAAAACACCAGATATGTGGAACTCTTCCTGTATCTACTACATTTTCCCTATTCCACTCAGCATATTCACTTTTTGTCTTTTACTTATTTGTTTTTTGTATCAATCACATTCTAATATACCACTCTATGGCACCTAACAAAACAAATTTTTTTTTAATAGTAGGTATTTTGTTGTCTCCAAGAGACTACTGTCCAACTTTCTCACTTTGGACCCGTTGTCAGGAAAGATCAGTTGCTGGAGAAGAACATTATATTTGGTGAAGTAGAGGACCAAAGACAATGAGGGAAGTCCCCCATGAGATGGATTGACACAGTGGCTGCAGCAATGGACTCAAACATATAAATGGTTTTGAGGATTTTGCAGGGCCAGGCAACGTTTTGTTCTGTTTTACATAAGGTTGCCTAGCACATTCTAATACATTATGCAATTGCTTAATTACTATGCTTATAATGTAACTCTCCTGCTACAGAAAGACAATTTTTTTTTTTTTACTCTTTTATTTATTAATCTATTTACAGCTGTTAGTAGAGTGACTGGTAGAATGAGATAAAGAAATACATGTTGAGCTTCTCTGTGCTTTTGTGTTGGCTATCCCCTGTGGAGGCACACAGAACAAAGTTTAAAGGCCGTAGTGTAACGTATATGAATGGTACAGAGGCAAGTAGACAAGATTTGAAGTCCATAATGTAATTTATAAGAAACATATGAAACATACGGCTGTAGAAAAGACAGTGCATATTTTTTCCACATCCTATTTAGGCAATAGTAGGTTTTTTGGAGACAATAACAATCTATGAGACAAAATCATTCAATTAGGAACTGATATCAATCTATTAGGAAAAAAAATTAAAAACCTGGAAACTTCTATGGCTGACCTCAATAAATTTATCTTATCGATGGCACTAGTTTTTTGTTTTGTTTTTTTTTTTTTTAACTAGTGTGTCTACTGATACAGACAAAATTGGTTAATTTAGGCAAAACCGGATACCAATCTGATCCTGTTGAATATAATAACTTTATTTGTTACTCTTTATCTTACTATTGCAATATAATAATAATGACAAAATAAAGAGACACTTCAAATATGAAAGTATTTGATAATAAAAGAGAGGGGTTTCAAGGTTTAGAAAGTGGACAATTGAGAAAATTCAGATGACTGAGTACTTCAAACTATCCCACTGCACTGAGCCTTCTTGCTGTTAGAATTGGCCATCCCATGGCGGAGTATGAGCACTAAAACAGGTTTGTACACTCTTGTGCACGTGAGCACATGTGTACACACACACACACACGCATGCTTTCTACAATTTTTTTTCCTACTGGATGAGGAAAATACCCGAGGCTTGAAACTCTTCGTCTATCTACTAATATTTCACTACCCCACTCAGCTTATTCACTCTCCTTTTTTTTTAAATCTATCATCCCCTAGCACATTCTAATCTGCTATAAAATTTCTTAATTATTATGCTCTAATGCTTCTCTCCTTCTCAAGAAAGGCAACATTTTTTACTGTTTATTAATCTATTTACAGCTCTTAGTAGAATGACTGGTAGAAGGCAACATAGAAATATTTGTTGAACTTATCTGTGCGTTTGTGCTTGTTATCCTCTCTGGAGGCACACAGAAAAAGGTTTAAAGCCCATAATGTTATTTATATGAATCATACGTTAGAGTGAACTTTGAGAAAATACATTGCATAATTGTTCCAAAGTCGTATGTAAGACTTATTTCATGCCATTATTCCTTAAAGCATAGAAGAAGGGATTCAACATGGGAATAACCAGGGTGTAAAATATGGAAGCCACTTTATCAGTGTCAAAGGAATTACTGGACTTGGGCTGAATGTCCATAAACATTAAAGTTTTATAGAACACTATCACCACCTTCAGGTGGGATCTACAGGTGGAGAAGACCTTTGTTCCTGCCCTCAGATAATTTCATCCTGAAAACTGCTACAAGAATGAGCAGATAAGAAACAACTATTAGGAATGATGAAATAAAATCAAAAGCTGCTCAGATGAGAAAGATCAATTCGATTACACTTGTGTTTGAGCAGGACAAAGATAACAAAGGGAGATAGTGACAGTAGAAATGCCTGATGACATTGTAGCCACAGAAGGATAAGTTAAATATCTTTGTGGTGACCAGAAGAGAAACAAATGTGCTGTAGATATAGAGGATTACCACCAGCATACAACATGTCCATTGTGACGTGATGACTGTGTAGAGCAGAGGGTTACACATGGCCACATAGTGGTAGTACGACATTGCTGACAGAATAAAAAGTACACTAATTATGAACAACATAAAGAAAGCTAGCTGTGTAGCACAAAATAATAGATTATGGCTTCATCCACAACAAAATTTACCAGCATTTTGGGTCCCACAGCTGCTGAATAACCAAGATCAGTGACAGCCAGGTGTCTGAGAAAAAGTACATGGGAGTTTGTAGCTTGGAGTCCATCTTGGTGAGGATGATGATGCCCAAGTTGCCCACCACTGAGATCATGTAGATGATGAGGAGCAGCCTGAACAATGGAGCCTGCAGCTCTGGGCAGTCTGTGATTCCCAACAGAATGAATTCATTCAGCACTGTTAGATTGTGTTTGTTCATCCAGGTCTACCAGGAAACCCTTTCTGGACAAAGGCATTAGCATCATCAATAGCTGTTTTTGTAGTGCCTTTATCATCTGGTAGATTTTTAGTATACTAAGCCCGTATGAATAATATAAACCCAAACTTTCCAGTTATGATGACTGTAAGTTACCTGACAGACTTTTTTTTCACATATGCATATGTAAATTCTTCTAATGTGACTTAATTTCTCTGACAGGGCTAGGATGATGAGTAGGTTGAGTAGCCTGTTATCTTTGTAAATGACCTCAGCCCTTTTCAGCCCCATCCTTGGCTTCATGACAAAATTTGGACCATCAGTGTGCCAGTCTTTTGGATTAAGTATCTTTTACTTTATTTAAGGAAACCCTGGTGGCGTAGTGGTTAAGTGCTATGGCTGCTAACCAAACTGTCGGCAGTTCAAATCCGCCAGCCACTCCTCGGAAACTCTATGCAGCAGTTCTACTCTGTCCTGTAGGGTTGCTATGAGTCAGACTCAACGGCACTGGGTTACTTTACTTAAAACATTTTAATATATATTTAATTTAAGTTTACTTAAAATATGTCCACCCCAGGGGCATTTTCATTAAGTTGGCTGTAAAAAATCAGATATATTTTCTCATAAAAGAACCTAAGATAGTTAGGAAACTTAAGCAATTTAGGAGGAAGTGAGGTCACTGTTGTTGGCTTTACATAATGAAGTTTCATTAAATAACTACATGTGGTTAAAGAGATCCTCTAGTTTTAAGGAAAAATCAGTTAAAATCAGTATATTACTAAAGAGAAGAGACAAAATACATGGATTGCTAGATTTTATTTTAAATAATTCTGTACATGAAGCACCAGAGGTACTTCTATGTACTGTTATGAAGTACATAATGCAGATAGACATTAAAAAAAATTTTTTTAATAAAATGTGTACACATATTCCTAATATATCACAGATTAAATATATGTATGAAATAAATATATATATGAAACTCTGGTGGCGTAGTGCTTAAGTGCTATAGTTGCTAACCAAAAGATCGGCAGTTTGAATCCACCAATCCACCAGGCACTCCTTGGAAACTCTATGGGGTAGTTCTATTCTGTCCTATAGGGTCGCTAAGAGTTGAAATCGACTTGAGGGCAATGGGTTTACAGATCGCTATGAGTCGGAGTTGATTCGACGGCACAGGGTGCGTATAATATATGGAAACCCTGGTGGCTTAGTGGTTACTTGCAACAGCTGCTAACCAAAGTGTTGGCATTTCAAATCCTCCAGGAGCTCCTTGGAAACTCTTCGGGGCAGTTGTACTCTGTCCTATAGGGTCGCTATGAGCCGGAATCGACTCGATGGGTTATTTTGTTGTTAGGTGCTATCGAGTCGGTTCTGACTCACAGTGACCCTATGCACAACAGAACGAAACACTGCCCAGTCCTGAACCATCCTTACAATCGTTGTTATGCTTAAGATCATTATTGCAGCCACTGTGTCAATCCACCTCATTGAGGGTCTTCCTTTTTTCTGCTGACCCTGTACTCTGCCAAGCATGATGTCCTCCTCCAGGTACTGATCCCTTCTGACAACATGTCCAAAGTATGTAAGAGAAAGTTTCACGATCCTTGCTTCTAAGGGGCATTCTGGTTGTACTTCTTCTAAGACAGATTTGTTCGTTCTTTTGGCAGTCCATGGTATATTCAATATTCCTTGCCAACACCACAATTCAAAGGCATCAATTCTTCTTCGCTCTTCCTTATTCATTGTCCAGGTTTCACATGCATATGAAGTGATTGAAATTACCATGGCTTGGGTCAGGCACACCTTAGTCTTCAAGGTGACATCTTTGCTCTTCAACACTTTAGAGAGGTCCTTTACAGTGGATTTACCCAATGCAATGTGTCTTTTGATTTCTTGACTGCTGCTTCCATGACCGTTGATTGTGGATCCAAATAAAATGAAATCATTGACAACAACAATCATTTCTCCGTTTATCATGATGTTGCTCATTGGTCCAGTTGTGAGGATTTTTGTTTTCTTTATGTTGAGGTGGAATCCATACTGAAGGTTGTGGTCTTTGATACTCATTAGTAAGAGTTTCAAGTCCTCTTCACTTTCAGCAAGCAAGGTTGTGTCATCTGCACAACACAGGTTGTCAATGAGTCTTCCTCCAATCCTGATGTCCCGTTCTTCTTCATATAGCCCAGCTTCTCAGATTATTTGCTCAGCATACAGATTAAATAGGTATGGTGAAAGAATACAACCCTGACGCACACCTTTCCTGACTTTAAAACAATCAGTATCCCCTTGTTCTGTCCGAACAACTGCCTTTTGATCTATGTAAAGGTTCCTCATGAGCACAATTTAGTGTTCTGTAATTCCCATTTTTCACAGTGTTATCCACAGTTTGTTATGACTCACACAGTGAAATGCCTTTGCATAATCAATAAAACACAGGTAAACATCCTTCTGGTATACTCTGCTTTCAGCCAGGATCCATCTGACATCAGCAAAGATATCCCTGGTTCCACGTCCTCTTCTGAAACCGGCCTGAGTTTCTGGCAGTTCCCTGTTGATATACTGCTGCAGCCATTTTTGAATGATCTGCAGCAAAATTTTGCTTGCGTGTGATCTTAATGATATTGTTTTATAATTTCCACATTCGGTTGGATCACCTTCCTTGGAAATAAGCATAAATATGGATCTCTTCCAGTCCGTTGGCCAGGAAGCTGTCCTCCATATTTCTTGGCATACATGAGTGAGCACCTCCAGCGCTGCATCTGTTTCTTGAAACATCTCAATTGATATTCCATCAAGTCCTGGAGCTTTGTTTTTTGCCAATGCCTTCAGAGCAGCTTGGACTTCTTCCTTCAGTACCATCGGTTCCTGATCATATGCCACCTCTTGAAATGGTTGAGCATTGACTAATTATTTTGGTATAATGACTCTTGTGTATTCCTTCCCTCTTCTTTTGATGCTTTCTGCATCGTTTAATATTTTCCCACATTGAATTCTTCACTATTACAAAGCAGGGTTTGAATTTTTTCTTCAGTTCTTTCAGCTTGAGAAATGTCGAGCATGCTCTTGCCTTTCGATTTTCCATCTCCAGCTCTTTGCACATGTCATTATAATACTTTACTTTTCTTCTCCAGAGGCTGTTTGAAATCTTCTGTTCAGTTTTTACTTCATCAATTCTTCCTTTTGCTTTAGCTGCTCAACGTTCGAGAACAAGTTTCAGAGTCTCTTCTGACATCCACCCTTGTCTTTCCTTTCTTTCCTGTCTTTTCAGTGACCTCTTGCTTTGTTTGTGCATGATATCCTTGATATCATTCCACGACTCCTCTGGTCTTCGGTCACCAGTGTTCAATGGTCAAATCTATTCTTGAGAAGGTCTCTAAATTCAGGTGGGATATACTCAAGATCATTATTTTGTGTCTCGTGGACTTACTCTGATTTTCTTTAGTTTCAGCTTGAACTTGCATGTGAGCAATTGATGGTCTGTTCCACAGTCGGCCTGTGGCCTTGTCCTGACTGATGATATTGAGCTTATCCTTTGTCTCTTTCCACAGATGTAGTCAATTTGATTTCTGTGCATTCTATCTGGTGAGGTCCATGTGTATAGCTGCCGTTTATGTTGGTGAGAGAAGGTATTGGCAATGAAGAAGTCGTTGGTCTTGCAAAATTCTATCATTTGATCTCCAGCATTGTTTCTATCACCGAGGCCATGTTTTCCAACTACTGATCCTTCTTTGTTTCCAACTTTTGCATTCCAATCGCCAGTAATTACCAATGCATCTTGATTGCATGTTCGATGAATTTCAGACCATAGCAGCTGATAAAAATCTTCTATTTCTTCATCTCTGGCCCTAGTTGTTGGTGCATAAATTTGAATAATAGTCGTATTAACTGGTCTTCCTTGTAGGCGTATGGATATCATCCTATCACTGACAGAGTTATACTTCAGGATAGATCTTGAAATGTTCTTTTTGATGATGAATGCAACACCATTCCTCTTTGAGTTGTCATTCCCGGCGTAGTAGACTATATGATTGTCCAATTCAAAATGGCCAATACCAGTCCATTTCAACTCACTAATGCCTAGGGTATCGATGTTTATGCGTTCCATTTGATTTTTGGTGATTTCCGATTTTCCTAGATTCATACTTCATACATTCCAGGTTCTGATTATTAATGGATGTTTGCAGCTGTTTCTTCTCATTTTGAGTCATGCCACATCAGCAAATGAAGGTCCTGGAAGCTTTACTCCCTCCATGTCATTAAGGTCGACTCTACTCTGAGGAGGCAGCTCCTCTCCAGTCATCTTTTGAGTGCTTTCCAACCTGGGGGGCTTATCTGCCAGCACTATATCAGACAGTGTTCTGCTGCTATTCATAAGGTTTTCACTGGCTAATGATTTTCAGAAGTAGACTGCTGGGTTCTTCTTCCTAGTCTGTCTTATTCTGGAAGCTCAGCTGAAACCTCTCCTCCATGGGTGACCCTGCTTGTATCTGAATACTGGTGACATAGCTTCCAGCAACACAGCAACACAGCAACACACAAGCCCCCACAGTGCGACAAACTGACAGACACGTGGGGGATGTAGTATCTATAAAACTAAAGTATCAGTATTTCCCATTTCTACAGTGGTCTGTTCAAATGGATGACAAAATGAAGAAGTGCTTAAACATTTTCTTATTGCATTATTTACAAGATTTAAATAGAATAAAAGTAATGCATTTTGCATATGTGAGATATCACTTCTTTGTTTTCTGTTGTTATTGTTGCTGTTATTGCTATTGTCAGGGTTTTTTGTTGTTGTTGTTGTTTTTCTTCTTGACCTCAGGAACAGAAATGTTACACTTGCTTCTGATTTCATAAGGAATTTCCATAACCTGTCTGTTTAGGTTTTTGCCTGTTTGTTTTATTTTCCTTTATTATATTTCAAAATTTTATGATTTTCCATTCTGTTCAATCCTCATTCTAAAACATCTTTCTCTCCTTCATACATATCCTGCTGTGTTTGATATATGCTGTACCATATTAATATAGCCTTGTAAAGAGTGATATTTTGTGTGTAATATTTTAATATGGATATATATTTGTTGTGCTATATTTTTGATGGATGTGTCACTGCAATGTAATGTATCCATTTGTGAATTTTTTTTCTTATCTGTCCTAATTTTTTTTTTTTTATAATGTGAGGAATATACAGAGTTACTACATCAAAAATAATTCATTAACGTTCAACCATTTCAGGAAGTAGCATAAGATCAGAAACCAGTGCCACTGAAGGAAGAAGTCCAAGCTGTCCAGAAGGCATTGGCAAAAAACAACACTCCAGGAATTGACAGAATACCAGTTGAGATGTTTCAACAAATGCATACAGAGCTGGAAGTGCCCAGTGGACTATGCCAAGAAATTAGGAAGAGAGCTACCTGGCCAACCAACTGGAAGACATTCATATTTATGCCTATTCCCAAGAAAGCTCATCCAACTGAACGTGCAAGTTATTGAACAATATCATTAATATCATATGCAAGTAAAATTTTGGTAAATATCGTTCAAAAGTGGCTGCAGCAATATATCAACAGAAAATTGCCAATTGTTGAAAACATCCTCATATGCATGCCAAAGCTGGACAACAAGCAAAGAAGACTGGAGAAGAATTGACATCTTTGAATTGTGGTGTTGGGAAGAATATTGAATATAACACAGGCTGCCATAAGAAAGAACAAATCTGTCTTGGAAGAAGTACAACCAGAATATTCCTTAGAAGCCTGGGTGGCAAGACTACGTCTCACATACTTTGGGCATGTTATCAGGAGAGATCAGTCCCTGGAGAAGAACATCATGCTTGGTAAAATAGAGGGCCAGGAAGAAAAGAGGAAGATCCTCAACAAGAAGAATTGACACAGTGGCTGCAAAAATGGGCTCATGCATAACAATGTTTGTGAGAATGACACAGGACCAGGCAGTGTTTTCTTCTGCTGTACACGGGGTCCTTATGAGTCAGAACTGACTCAGTGGCACCTGACAACAACATATACATATATACTTTTTTTCTTTCATTTTTCTATTTTTTAATGGAAGGAGCACTGGTGGTGCAAACACTCATCACTAACTGAACGGTTGGTAATGTGAACCTCCAGGCGATTCTGGGAAGAAAAGGCATTGCTATCTGCACACATAGAGATTACAGCCTAAGCAACTCTATGGGGCATTTCTACTCTGCCCTATAACCCACTGCTATTGAGTCAATTCTGACTCATAACGATCTTATAGGACAGAGTAGAGCTGCCCCATAGAGTTTCCAAGGAGTGCCTGTTGGGTTGGAACTGCCAACCTTTTGGTTAGCAGGTGTAGCACTTAACCACTATGCCACTAGGTTGTTATAAGTCAGAATCAACTTGACGGCACCTTAAAAAACTTTTTTTTTTTTCCTTTTATTTTGTTGTCTCCAACAGAACATTGTCTGACTTTCTTCTTGGACTTGTCATCAGAAAAGATCAGTTGTCAGAGAAAATCATATTTGGTGAAGTAGAGTGCCAATGAGAATGAGGGGGCCTTCCAAGAGATGGACTAACACATTGGTTGTGACAATGGACTTGGATATGTGAATGGTTTTGAGGATAACACATGGTCAGGAAAGGTTTTGTTCTGTTGTTCATAAGGTTGCCATAAGTTGGAATCAACTCAATGGCAGAACAACAACCTTTTGAGATGGAATTTTTTCACTTCACGTGACTCTATTTAGGTTTATGCGGTGGTATTTGTGGTCCATTAGACCTTTGGACTAATCTTTCTCTTGTGTCTTTGCTTGTCTTCATTCTCCTTTGCTCCAGCCAGGATGGGTTCAGTAGATGTATATTAGATGGTCTCTTACAGGCTTTTAAGACCCTAGTCTCTATTCACCACAGTTGAATGTAGAAAATTTCTTTACAGACTATGTTGTTCCAATTGAGCTAGATGTCCCATGAGGTCATGGTGCCTAGCTCTTAGCCCAGTATTTCAGTCTCCCAGAGTGTTTGGATGTGTCTGTGAAGCTTCTATGACTTTACCTTAGTCAAGTGGTGAGAACTTCCCCAGTATTGTGTACTGTCTTGTTGTTGTTGTTCTTAGGTGCCCTCGTGTCCATTCCGACTGATAGCGACCCTATGCAAAACAGAATGAAACACTGCCTGGCCCTGTGCCATCTTCACAATCGTTGTTATGTTTGAGCTCATTGTTGTAGCCACTGTGCTGATCCACCTCATTGAGGGTCTTCCTCTTTTCCACTGACCCTGTACTCTGCCAAGCACGATGTCCTCCAGGGACTGATCCCTCCTGACAACATGTTCAAAGTATGTAAGACTCAGTCTCGCCATCCTTGCCTCTAAGGAGCATTTGGGCCGCAATTCTTCCAAGACGGATTTGTTCATTCTTTTGGCAGTCCATGGTATATTCAATATTCTTCGACAACACCACAATTCAAAGGCGTCAACTCTTCTTTGGTCTTCCTTATTCATTGTCCAGCTTTCACATGCATATGATGTGATTGAAAATACCATGGCTTGGGTCAGGCGCACCTTAGTCTTCAGGGTGACATCTGTGTTCTTTAACACGTTTAAGAGGTCCTTTGCAGCAGATTTGCCCAATGCAATGCATCTTTTGATTTCTTGACTGCTGCTTCCATGGCTGTTGATTGTGGATCCAAGTAAAATGAAATCCTTGACGACTTCAATCATTTCTCTGTTTATCATGATGTTGCTCATTGGTCCAATTGTGAATATTTCTGTTTTCTTCATGTTGAGGTGGAATCCATACTGAAGGCTGTGGTCTTTGACATTCATTAGTAAGTGCTTCAAGTCCTTTTCACTTTCAGCAAGCAAGGTTGTGTCATCTGCATAATGCAGGTTGTCAATGAGTCTTCCTCCAATCCTGATGCCCCATTCTTCTTCATATAGCCCAGCTTCTCATATTATTTGCTCAGCATACAGTTTGAACAGGTATGTTGAAAGAATACCACCCTGACACACACCTTTCCTGACTTTAAATCAATCAGTATCCCCTTGTTCTGTCCAAACAACTGCCTCTTGATCCATGTAAAGGTTCCTCATGAGCACAATTAAGTGTTCTGGAATTCCCATTCTTCTCAGTGTTATCCATAGTTTGTTATGAACCACACAGTCAAATGCATTTTTATAATCAATAAAACACAGGTAAACATCCTTCTGGTATTCTTTACTTTCAGCCAGGATCCATCTGACCTCAGCAATGATATCCCTGGTTCCACGTCCTCTTCTGAAGCCAGCCTGAATTTCTGCTAGCTCTCTGTTGATATACTGCTGCAACTGTTTTTGAATAATCTTCAGCAAAATTTTGCTTGCTTTTGATTTTAATGGTATTGTTCTATAATTTCCACGTTCGGTTGGATCACCTTTCTTGGGAATAGGCATAAATATGGATCTCTTCCAATCAGTTGGCCAGGAAGCTGTCTTCCATATTTCTTGGCATAGATGAGTGAGCACCTCCAGCGCTGCATCTGTTTGTTGAAACATCTCAATTGATATTCCATCAAGTCCTGGAGCCTTGTTTTTTGCCAATGCCTTCAGAGCAGCTTGGACTTCTTCCTTCAGTACCATCGATTCCTGATCATATGCCACCTCTTGAAATGGTTGAATATTGACTAATTCGTTTTGGTATAATGACTCCGTGTATTCCTTCCCTCTTCTTTTGATGCTTCCTCTGTTGTTTAATATTTTCCCCATGGAATCCTTCACTATTGCAACTCGAGGCTTGAATTTTTTCTACAGTTCTTTTAGCTTGAGAAACATCGAGCGTGTTCTTCCCTTTGGAGTTTCTGTCTCCGGCTCTTTGCACATGTCATTATAATACTTTACTTTGTCTTCTTGAGAGGCCCTTTGAAATGTTCTGTTCAGTTCTTTTACTTCATCAATTCTTCCTTTTGCTTTAGCTGCTCGATGCTCAAGAGCAAGTGTCTGTCAGTCAGTGTACTGTCTTACACTTCACCAAAGTTACCACTTATCTAATAATTTGTGTAAAGGTTATTGTATGAACATAGGTTTCATTTCTCTGGGAGAAATGTCTAAGTGTGATTAGTTTTAATTTTGACGGAGTCCAATTTACCAGTTTGCACTTTTTATTGATATATTTACATGTACCAGTAATTCAGTATTTTTAAATATTGAGTGTTATTCATTTTCTTGGTTATACCACAATTTATTTTTCCATCTTCAAGTAGATGAACAGTTCGGGTGATTCTAGTTTTTGAGTGTTAAAAATAAAGTTACATTCGTATACATGGGTTTATAAGGGAAAATGTCATTTCTCTTGGGTAAATATGAGTACAATGGTTAAATTTTATGGTAAAACTATGTTCAGCTTCTTTAAGACTCTGATGATGAAAACAAATTATTATTTTTTTAAATAATTTTTATTGTGCTTTAGAAGAAAGTTAAAAAATCAAGCCAGTCTCTTGCACAAAAATCCATATACACCTTGCTACACACTCCCAATTACTCTCCCCCTAATGAGACAGCACACTCTTTCTCTCCACTCTCTCTTTTATTGTCCATTTTGCCAGCTTCTAACACTCTCCACCCTCTAATCTCCCCTCCAGGCAGGAGATGCCAACATAGTCTCAAGTGTCCACCTAATCAAGGAAGCTCACTCCTCACCAGCATCCCTCTCCAACCCACTGTCCAGTCCAATCCATTTCTGAAGATTTGACTTCGGGAATGGTTCCTGTCCTGGGGCAACAAAAGGTCTGGGGGCCATGACCACTGGGGTCTTTCCAGCCTCAGTCAGACCATTAAGGCTGGTCTTATGAGAATTTGGGGTCTGCATCCCACTGCTCTCCTGCTCCCTCAGGGGTTCTCAGTTGTTTTCCCTGTCAGGGCAGTCATCGGTTATAGCCAGGCACCATCTAGTTCTTCTGGTTTCAGGATGATGTAGTCTCTGGTTCATGTGGCCCTTTCTGTCTCTTGGGCTTATAATGGCCTGTGTCCTTGGTGTTCTTCATTCTCCTTTGATCCAGGTAGGTTGAGACCAATCGATGCATCTTAGATGGTTGCGTGCTAGCATTTAAGACCCCAGATGACACTCTTCAAAGTGGGATGCAGAATGTTTCCTTAATAGATTTTATTATACCAATTGACTTAGATGTCCCCTGAAACCATGGTCCCCAGACCCCTGCCCCTGCTACGCTGGCCTTCGAAGCATTCTGATTATTCAGGAAACTTCTTTGGTTTAGTCCAATTATGCTGATGTTCCTTGTATTCTGTGCTGTCTTTCCATTTATCTAAAGTAGTTCTTATCTACTATTTAATAAGTGAATTCCCTTCTCCCACTCTCCCTCCCTCCCCCCTCTCGTAAGCATGAAAGAATGTTTTCTTCTCAGTTGAAACTATTTCTCAAGTTCTTATAATAGTGGTCTTATACAATATTTGTCCTTTTGCAACTGACTCATTTCACTCAGCATAATGCCTTCCAGGTTCCATCATGTTATGAAATGTTTCACAGATTCCTCACTATTCTTTATCGATGCGTAATATTGCATTGTGTGAATAATCCATAATTTATTTACCCATTCATCCATTGATGGGCACCTTGGTTGCTTTTTGCTATTGTAAACAGGGCTGCAATAAACATGGGTGTGCATGTATCTGCTCGTGTAAAGGCTCTTATTTCTCTAGGATGTATTCCAAGGAGTGGGATTGCTGGATCGTATGGTAGTTCTATTTCTGGCTTTTTAAGGAAGCACCAAATCGATTTCCAAAGTGGTTGTACCATTTTACATTCCCACCAGCTGTGTATAAGTGTTCCAGTCTCTCCACAACCTCTCCAACATTTATTGTTTTGTGTTTTTTGTATTAATGCCAGCCTTTTTGGAGTGAGATGAAATCTCATTGTAGTTTTGATCTGCATTTCTCTAATGGCTATTGATGGCAAGCATTTCCTCATGTATATGTTAGCTACCTGAATGTCTTCTTTAGTGAAGTACCTGTTCATAGCTTTTGCCCATTTTTTAATTGGGTTGCCTTTTACATTTGAGTTTTTGCAGTATTATGCAGATTTTAGAGATCAGGCGCTGATCAGAAATGTCATAGCTAAAAACTTCTTCCCAGTCTGTAGGTAACCTTTTTACTCTATTGGTGAAGTCTTTGGATGAGCATAGGTGTTTGATTTTTAGGAGCTCTCAGTTATCTAGTTTTTCTTCTGCATTCTTAATAATGTTTTGTGTACTGTTTATGCCATGTACTAGGGCTCCTAACGTTGTCCCTATTTTTAAAACCATGGTCTTTATCATTTTAGATTTCATATTTCTGTCTTTAATCCACTTTGAGTTGGTTTTTGTGCATGGAGTGAGGTATGGGTCTTGTTTCATTTTTTTTTTTGCAGATGGATATCCAGTTATGCCAGCACCATTTGTTAAAAAGACTGTCTTTTCCCCTTTTGACTGTTTTGGGGCCTTTGTCAAATATCAACTGCTCATATGTGGATGGATTTATGTCTGAATCCTCAATCCTGTTCCACTGATCCCTGTATCTGTAGTTGTACCAGTACCAGGCTGTTTTGACTACTGTGGCAGCGTAATAGGTTCTAAAATCAGGTAAAGTAAGGCCTCCCACATTGTTCTTCTTTTTCACTAATTCCTTATTTATCCGGGGCCTCTTTCCCTTCCATATGAAATAGGTGATTTGTTTCTCCATCTTATTAAGGATTGTCCTTGGAATTTGGATCAGAATTGCATTAAATGTATAGATTCCTTTTGGTAGAATAGACATTTTTATAATGTTAAGTCTTCCTATCCATGAGCAAGGCATGTTCTACTACTTATGTAAGTCTCTGTCGGTTTCTTGCAGAAGTGTACTGTAGTTTTCTCTGTATAAGTCTTTTACATCTCTGGTAAGATTTATTCCTAAGTATTTTATCATCTTGGGGGCTACTGTAAATGGCATTGATTTGGTGATTTCCTCCTCGGTGTTCTTTTTGTTGGTGTAGAGGAATCCAACTGATTTTTGTATGTTTATCTTGTATCCCGATACTCTGCTGAACTCTTCTGTTAGTTTCAGTAGTTTTCTTTAGAATTCCTTAGGGTTTTCTGTGTATAAGATCATGTCGTCTGCAAATAGAGTTACTTTTACTTCTTCCTTCCCAATCTGGATGCCCTCTATTTTTTTATGTGGCCTAATTGCCCTGACTAGGACTTCCAGCCCAACGTTCAATAAGAGTGGTGGTAAAGGGCAAACTTGTCTGGTTCCCGATCTCAATGGCAATGTTTTCAGGCTCTCTCCATTTAGGGTGATGTTGGCTGTTGGCTTTGTATAAATGCCCTTTATTATGTTGAGGAATTTTCCTTTCATTCCTATTTTGTTGAGAGTTTTTATCATGAATGAGTGTTGAACATTGCCAAATGCCTTTTTTGCATCAATTGATAAAATCATGTGGTTCTTGTCTTTTGTTTTATTTATGTGAGAGATTACCTAAATTGTTTTTCTAATGTTGAACCATCCCTGCATACCTGGTATGAATCCCACTTGGTCATGGTGAATTTTTTTTTTTTCTTTTTTGATGTGTTGTTGGATTCTATTGGCTAGAATATTGTTGAGGATTTTTGCATTTACATTCACGAGGATATAGATCTATAATTTTCTTTTCCTGTGGTGTCTTTACCTGGTTTTGGTATCAGGGATTTGGTGGCTTCATAGAATGAGTTTGGTAGTATTCCATCCTTTTCCATGCTCTGAAATACCTTTAGTAGTAGTGGTGTTAACTCTTCTCTGAAAGTTTGGTTAGAACTCTGCAGTGAAGCTGTCCGGACCAGGGCTTTTTTTTGTTGGGAGTTTTTTGATTACCTTTTCAATCTCTTCTTTTGTTATGGGTCTATTTAGTTGTTCTACCTCTGTTTGTGTTAGTTTAGGTAGGTAGTATGTTTCTAGGAATTCATCCATTTCTTCTAGTTTTCCTATTTGAGTATGGTTTTTCATAGTAAGGTGATATGAGTCTTTTAATTTCAGTTGGGTCTGTTGTAATATCGCCCCTTTCATCTCTTATTCAGATTATTTGATTCCTCTCCTGTTTTTTGTTTGTCAGTTTGGCCAGTGGTTTATCAATTTTGTTGATTTTTTCAAAAAACCAGCTTTTGGTCTTGTTAATCCTTTCGATTTTTTTTTTTCTGTTTTCTATTTCATTTAGTTCAGCTCTCGTTTTTATTATTTGTTTTCTTCTGGTGCCTGTGGGTTACTTTTGTTGCTCTCTTTCTATTTGTTCAAGTTGTAGGGATAATTCTTTGATTTTGGCCCTTCTTTTTGGAAGTGTGCATTTATTGATATAAATTGGCCTCTGAGCACCATTTTTGCTGTGTCCCAAAGGTTCTGATAGGAAGTGTTTTCATTCTCATTGGATTATCTGAATTTCTTTATTCCATCCTTAATGTCTTCTATAATCCAGTCTTTTTTGAGCAGGGTATTGTTCAGTTTCCAAGTGTTTGATTTCTTTTCCCTGCTTCTCCTGTTATTGATTTCTACTTTTATGGCCTTATGATCAGAGAAGATGCTGTGTAATATTTCAATATTTTGGATTTTGCTAAGGCTTGTTTTATGACCTAATATGTGATCTATTCTAGAGAATGTTCCATGTGCACTAGAACAGAAATTATGCTTGGTTGCTGTTGGGTGGACTGTTCTGTATATGTCTACGAGGTCAAGTTGGTTGATTGTGGCATTTAGATCTTCCAGGTCTTTACTGAGCTTCCTTCTGGATGTTCTGTCCTTCACCGGCAGTGGTATGTTGAAGTTTCCTACTATTATTGTGGAGCTGTCTATCTCACTTTTCAGTGCTGATAGAGTTTGTTTTATGTATCTTGCAGCCCTGTCATTGGGTGCATAAATATTTAATATGGTTATATCTTTTTGGTGTATTGTCCCTTTAATCATTATACAGTGTCCTTCCTCATCCTTTGTGAAGGATTTAACTTTCAAGTCTATTTTGTCAAAAACTAATATTGCCACTCCTGCTCTTTTTTGATTGTTTTTTGCTGGATACGTTTTTTTTCCATCTTTTGAGTTTTAGTGTGTTTGTGTCTCTAAGTCTAAGGTGTGTCTCTTGTAGGCAGAATATAGACTAATCTTGTTTTTTAATCCATTCTGCCACTCTCTGTGTCTTTACTTGTTCACTTAGTCCATTTACATTCAGGGTAATTATGGATAGGTATGAATTTAGTGCTATCATTTTGATGTCTTTTTTTTGTGTCGATAGTTTTTTTTTTCCCACTTGATTTTATGTGCTGAGTAGATTTTCTTTATATATTGTCCTTTCCTCATATTTGTTGTTGTTGATTTTGTTTCTGCTGAGTCTGTATTTTTCCCTTGTACTTTATTTTAAAAAGTAGGATAGTTTGTCTCCTTTGTCGTTACCTTATTAAAACCAAAACCAAACCCAGTGCCGTCGAGTCGATTCTGACTCATAGCGACCCTATAGAACAGAGTAGAACTGTCCCATAGAGTTTCCAAGGAGCACTGGCGGATTATTTACCTCTATTTTTCTAAATTTAAAACTAACTTTTATTTTTTTGTGTCACCGTATCTTCCTCTCCATATGGAAGGTGTAAGATTACATTTCTTAGTCCCTCTTTATTATTTTAATGTTGTCTTCTTTCATATAATAACATCGCTGTGACCCTGTTTTGGGCTTTTTTTTTTGTTTTTTTAATAATGTTGCCTTTTTTTTTTTTTTTTCGGATTTCCCTGTCTGGGTTGACTTCTGGTTGCTCTGCCCAGTGTTCTAGTCTTGTGTTGATACCTGATATTATTGATTTTCTAACCAAAGATCTCCCTTTAGTATTTCTTGTAGTTTTGGCTTGGTTTTTACTAATGCCCTAAACTTGTGTTTATCTGGAAATGTCTTAATTTCACCTCATATTTAAGAGACAGTTTTGCTGGATATATGATTCTTGGCAGGCAATTTTTTTCCTTCAATTTTTTAAATTTGTCATCCCATTGCCTTCTTGCCTGCATGGTTTCTGCCAAGTAGGCCGAGTTTATTCTTATTGGCTCTCCTGTGTAGGTGATTTTCATATATCTCTCACTGCTCCTATAATTCTCTCTTTATCTTTGGTTTTGGCAAGTTTGATTATAATACACCTTGGTGACTTTCTTTTAAAATCTACCTTATGTGGAGTTCGATAAGCATCTTGAATAGATATCTTCTCATCTTTCATGTTAACAGGGAATTTTTCTGCCGACAAATCTTCGACAATTCTCTCTGTATTTTCTGTTATCCCTCCCTGGTCTAGTACTCCAATCACTCGTAGGTTAATTCTCTTGATAGAGTCCCACATGATTCTTAAGGTTTCTTCATTTTTTTTATTTCTTTTATCTGATTTTTCTTCAAATATATTAGTGCCAAGTGATTTATCTTCGAGTTCAGAAATTCTGGCTTCTACTTGCTCAATTCTACTCCTCTGACTTTCTATTGAGTTGTCTACTTCTGTAATTTTATTGTTAATCTTCTGAATTTCTGATTGCTGTCTGTCTATGGATTTTTCCAGCTTATTAAACTTTTCATTATGTTCCTAAATAATCTATCTAATTTCTTCAGTTGCTTTATCTGTGTGTTCCTTTGCTTGTTCTGTGTATTGGCTCATTTCCTTCCTGATGTCTTGAAGGGTTCTGTATATTAAACTTCTGTATCCTGTCTCTGCAAATTCCAGGAACGCACTTTCATGTAGCCGATCCGTAGATTCTTTGCTTTGTGGGCCCGTTGAGGTGATCATGGTCTGTTTCTTTATGTGAATCAATATCGACTGTTGTCTCCGAACCATCTATAAGCTATTGTATTAATTTATCCTTGCTTACTGTGTAGTAGCTGCTCACTTAGTTTTGTTTTGGTATACCCCTATGAATTTATTGAGTGACATAGCTTGATTAATTTTACCTTTGGTGCTCTGGTGTCCTGCCCCAGCTGGCTAGAGCTGTTATCAGGTGTATCAGTCTTGGAGTCCATTCAGTTTCTTGTATGAATCCAGCTCAGGTTTCCAGGTAGCTGATCATCAAGTGTGTGGTACAGTTTCTGTCCTACAGTCTTAGAGGGCCAGGGGTGATTGGCATATGTACCCGTATCTGATTGCAGCATGGTGTCACGCTCTGAACAAGGCAGGGGGCTGAGAACCGACCCCCAAGTGTCTCTTAGGAAAACGCATCTCTGTTCCTTAGAGCATGCTGGTGGGTGGGTTCTGCAGAGGGACCACGGATACCCAAAGTTTTTGGTTGTAAGGACTGGGAGGTACCAGTTATCTTTGGACCCCTGTCACAGGTGGCTGGGTGACCTGAGTGGAGGTACCCGTCCTCAGGTCACTTATGTGGATAGGAGAGGACCTTGTTTAATAAGCAAAGCAATGTCAAATGTCAAACACCCACCTGTCCACCACACAGCGAAATGGTTGGCGTTTGCTAACAAGGTCCTATTCTCCTGAAATAGGCCCACACAGGTCCATGCAGAAGGGAAGGGTGCTCAAGGTCCACAGGTGGTTTATGCCTGGACAGAAGCTGCTTTTGTCCTGAGCTCCCCCTGTTAATGGAGCTAGCAAATTATCTTTTCCCCAAATTTCAATTTTTTTCCTTCTCCAAGACCAGGAGGATGGCTCTGGGTGCTCAACAGCGCCTATCTCAGGCCAACGGATTCAGTTGCTGAAGCTGGCTTGGCGTGGGGGGGGCGGTGCGGTAAAATATATGCAAGTACTTAGCTTTTGCAGAGGGCACCATTCTCCTCAGGTTCCAGAGGTGCGAGTAGGCTGTGTGGCTGGCTGCTTCTCCCTGCAGAAACTGCAGCTGAACACTAGTTCCAGCCCGCCACCACCACTGCCACTACTCCAGAAATGGTGCCTGAGGACTCCCTGTGATTTAGGTCCCGTAACTCCTCTCCACTTCTGAATGGTCTCTTCCTTCCCCTGCCCCTCAGTTCATTGTCTAAGCTTGCCTTTGATGCTCAGGGCTCCCTCCTTGTTTTTTCACTTATTTTTTGTGGTCCTTGTTGTAAAGAGGGCGTGCCAAAAACGTCTGTCTATTCCGCCAAATTGGCTCTGCCTCTGTGCTTGTGGAGTCTGGCAAGTCCCAAACATGTGGATTAGGTGTAGGCTTCTTCCTGGCTTTCAGTCTCTGCCCAAAGGCACTCAGCTTTCTCATTCCATGGGCTGGGAAGCCCACTGCACTGTCTCCTGCTGGTCTCTCCTGCCAGGTCCCTAGTGGAGCTGTTTTTAAACCCCTGAGGAAGGACTAACTGGTAGAGTTGTTGTTTTTCTCCACTGTCTTGGTCTTTTTAGTCAGAGGCACAGATTTCCTGTTTTTTTGTTTCTTTGTTTCCTCTCAGGTGCAGAAGAATGCATCTTTCATATTTGGTGCAGTGAACCAGGAAAAACTGGCCAACAAAGTCAATAGCAGGGTATGAGGGTTGGAAACTACAGGATAGACTGTGACTGTTACCTAGCTGATGGCTTGCAGATCCTGAATGAGCTGTTATTCTCTATGATTCTTCTTCACCAGCAGGATGGGGGTGTTGAACTCTGAGTGACATGGTCTGAGCAGTCTATGTTTCATGTATCTGGTGATGATTTTATCCGTGCGTATAAGACCTCCACACAGATGGGGTACTGCTTAAGTCAGATAGAAACTATGCCAGGCTGGAGCTCAACCACCACCAGGGGAATGTTTTTGACACATCCCAACACCTTGTTGGCCCACACCCGTAGCCACAGGACCACTGCATGTTTGGTGTCTGGCCCTAGTGATACCTTGGAGTGGCCTTACATGCTATAATTGGTAGGTGACTCTGTGGTAAGGGCCATCTGCAATTGCCATCTGTCTCTGGCAGTATCTGCATCTGTATGATCTCTTTATCAAAAGAAATTTGTGCTTGCAGTTTGTACAAGACTTTGTATGGCAAGGGAATGGGATAGGCAGGTAGATAAAGTAATGTTTTAATGGCTTCCCTTGCATACAGCAGGTTAGAGGCTGGAAGCAGGGAGGGTTGTCCCTCTTACCTGAGACTACTGGGCTGACAAAGTTTTTTTCATCAGAGCTATATTTTTTGGGGTTAGGACAGAATGGATGGCTCTGGAATCCACTAGAAACCATACAGTTACCTACCCTCCCACCTTCGTTATAACCAGAGGCTCAGGTCGTAGACTTGCCTCCAGTCCTCCTCAATCCAAGTCTTTACCTATTGGCTTCATGGGCCACTGGACAACCCCATGGTCTTTGTTACCACTGGGTAATAATTTAGGGGACACTCTCTTCTAATCTCCTCTGTCTTTGTACTAGGAGCACTGGTCTCAGATTAATGGGGGTCAGGGCCTCCCACCTTCATCTCTCCTCAGGGACCCCCTCTTGTTGGGTTGCCAGGAGACGTGTCATTTCCCTACAAGGATGTGCCCAGGAATGCAGCCTGTCTGTTCTGATGACTGATTTTTTTTTTTTTCTTTTCCTCTTCCCTGTGCTGACTGGAATATAGGCAAGCTCAATAAGCCATGACAGTCCCAACTCCACACCTCGCTCAAGTTTTTGGAGTTTTCTCCGTATATCCTGGGCACTCTGCCTGATCAAAATTGTATTCACAATGCAAGAGTTTTCAAGACTGTCAGGGTCCATGCCTGTGAACTGTCTAAATGCTTCACACATACACACATTACACACTCACACAACCTAATTCATTACACCAATCTAATAACAGACACCTAGAGCCTTTTATACCCTCAAGAGACAATTCTTTCCACTACTTGGGAGTCTTAAGACCTTACCTAGTAATTACCCTGTTATTTACCAAATAACCCCAAATACCTAGAGCCATTAATGCAATCAACTGTTAATGCCTCCCACTTCTTGGGGCTCTTCTAAGGTCTTATGCAGGTATTTACCAAATTAACCCAGGTGTGTTTCATGTCTCCCATGAAGTCACCGTTAGGTCCCAGGACTGCTGTAGGGTCTGCAGAGATGTCTCCTGGTGACACCAGATGTTGGGGCCAGTCTATAGTCCAATTCACTTTTGGAACGTAACAGATGACTCCTGGCCATTTTAACAGAGATGTTGCTAGGCAGAAACTCCAGTTTCTGCTCGATGGAACTTGTGTCAGCCAATAAAGGATAGACCAAGGTGGGAGAGTAGAAAGGCATCTTTATTCCACTGTACAAGGAAGAGAAACAGTTGGTGCTGCTGCCAAGACTGCTCAGAGGGGATGAGGGGAAACATTACTTATAAGGAGTTTACTAATAGGAAGTTCATAACAAGTTACATCAGCAACATTATTAATCATACTACCCAGCTGTGATGGGGTTTACAAATAACTTTATGCCTTCAGTGTTCAGAATATGATGGTTAAACTCCACCCAGAGGCACGGTATTACTATATATGAGAACTAAACGGTTTTCTTGAATGTCAGCATGGCGCCTAAACTTGTTTCCGCCAATTTCATCTAGTTTGGGGAAGCAGTTAAGGAGATGGGAGCCAAGGTTTTAATGTAAAGCTATGGGCTATGCCAAGCAAAGGAACCAGGATTCTAATGAAAAGCTACAGGGCATGCCAAGCAAGCTACTTGAGGCAGTGGAATTTTTACTAGCCTGGGGAGCTCTGTCTTTTTGTGACCATCTTCATCTACGAACAGCTTCAGACTTTTAAAAATATTTACGTTCACATGACAATATAACATGCACCTTTGTCTTATATTCCAATGAACTATTTTTATTCAAATGTTATTGGCTACACAGGGGTTTTCATTTCATGATCCTGAACCAAGAAAATAATTTATACTCTACTAGCTTCAATAAAATCCAAGAAATTGTGAAAAGAAAATATAAATAAATAAAAATGTATGGAAAATTTTGAGGAGTAACATGGAGCAACTATATTCATAAGGCAAGATAAATGTATCCTTGCCACATCGCAGCCCTTACTTCAATTAGAAGTACAGCACAGTGCAAACCATAGGATTACCTCATTTGGCCTCTGATAAGTAGGGTGAACAAAAGTTAATGAAAATACAGTGCATAATAAATATTGTCCAAAGTTTAGGAAAGCCAAACCAATGAAACAGAAGTAGCAAACTTAACTCATCAGAGAATATCTTGTTACCCAAGGAAATAAACAAAAAATAATTGAACAAACATTTAAAAATTGTTCATATAGATAAGAAAACAACCCATGAAACAGAAAACATAATTATTAAATAAGAAGGACAAGTGGGGAAGGCATTTCAAACCTGGGAGCAGCTCTGGATGACCTCAAGAAATTTATCATAATTGGTATACATTCTGATCTATACACCAATTAATATCAATTTCTTGGGATGATCCAGAGTTGCTCCCAGGTTTGGACTTTCTTTCCCACTTAGATCTAGGCAAAATGGGTTGATTAAAAGAAAGTCAGATGCAGAGCTGAACCTGTGGATTGCTAAATTGCAAGGTATGCTGACGGATTGACGTGTGAAAGTAAAGGCCTTAATAGGAAAGGAATAGGAACCCCAAGGTCTGGAATGGGGACATTTGAGCAAATTTAAATAATTAAGTACTTCAAATTATCACACTGCACTGAGACTCCTCACAACCTGGCCTGAACCCAGTACCCCCTCAGGAACTATGAAAAGGCAAGGGCTTACACAACCACAGATACAAAAACACAAGAACTGGCTCTGCAAAGTTTATTCTAATAGTGAAAAAAATACCAGAATCATTGTAATTCTTTTTTGTACCTGGTACTTTTCCCCACTCCTACTCAGCATATCTAACCTCTTTGCCTGATTTTGTAGTTCCCAGCACATTCTCCTGGAGCCCTGGTGGTGTACTGGTTAAGAGCTTGGCTGCTGACCAAAAGGTCAGCAGTTCAAATCCACCAGCTGCTCCTTGGAAATCCTATGGAGCAGTTCTACCCTGTCCTATAAGGTTGCTATGACTCAGAATCTACTCAATGACAAAGGCTTTTGTTTATAGCCAAATATATAACACATTCTTTAAAAAAAAAAAAAAAATGCACTGCTGTCCAGTACATTCTGACTCCTAAAAAAAAAAAACAAAACCCTAGAATTGCCCCATAAGGTTTCCAAGGCTGTAAATCTTTGTGGAAGCAGACTGCCACAGCTTTGTCCCATAGAAGGGCTGGTGGGTTCGAACTGGTGACCTTTCAGTTAGCAGCCAAACGCTTTAACCACTGTGCCAATAGGACCCCAACACATTCTTCTGTACTATAAAATTTACCTAATTATTGTTTGTGATCCGCTTCTTCCCTTCAAGGAAGGAAAACATTTTTACTCTTTTGTTTACTCTTTTCTTCATCAATGCATTTAGAAAAGTGACTGACACATAGAAGGAAATTTATCAATACATGCGGGATGTATTTGTGCTCATTGTAACTTATGAAGGCATACAGACAAGACTTGAAGCCCATGACTTAATTTATATGAACCACATGATGTGCCAAACTGTAGAAAAGATATTGCGTATTTTTTTCCATGTGCTACATAGGGCATACTTCACATCTTTGTTCCTCAAGCTATAAATCAAGGGATTCAACATGGGAATAACCAGGGTGTAAAATATGGAAGCCACTTTATCACCGTCAAAGGAATGACTGGACTTGGGCTGCACATGCATAAAGATTAAAGTCCCATAGTACAGGACCACCACGGTCAGGTGGGATCCACAAGTGGGGAAGGCCTTGTGCCTACCCTCAGCTGAGTTTAACCTGAGAATGGCTACTAAAAGAAGCAGATAAGAAACAAGAACTATTAGAAGGTATGAAATCAAATCAATAGATGCTGCAATGAGAATGATCAATTCAATTTCATGTGTGTTTGAGCAGAGCAAAGATACTAAGGGGAGACAGTCACAGTAGAAAAGACTGATGACATTGTAGCCACAGAAGGATAAATTAAAAATCTTTAGGGTGACCAGAAGAGAAACAAATGTGCTGTAGAGATAGGGAATTGCCACCAGCACCCAACACACCCTTTGTGACATGATGACTGTGTAGAGCAGAGGGTGACAGATGTCCACATAGCGATCATAAGACATTGCTGACAGAATGAAAAATTCACTAATGATGAACATGAGAAAGAAAGCTAGCTGTATAGCACAAAAATAATAGGAGATTTTATTTTCATCCACAACAAAATTGACTAGCATTTTGGGTCCCACGGCTGTTGAATAACCAAGATCAGTGATAGCCAGGTGTCTGAGAAAAAAGTACATGGGAGTTTGTAGCTTGGAGTCCATCTTGGTGAGGATGATGATGTCCAAGTTGCCCACCACTGAGATCATGTAGATGATGAGGAACAGCCCGAACAATGGAGCCTGCAGCTCTGGGCGGTCTGTGATTCCCGTCAGAATGAACTCATTCAGCACTGTTAGATTTTGTTTGCCCATCTAGGTCTATCAGGAAACCTATTCTGGATAGAGACATCAGCATAGTCATTAGGCTTTATGTGGTATCATCTGGTAGATTTTTAGTATACAAAGGCAGCATGCTAAATGAATAAGATAAATACAAACTTTCCAATACAGATATTTGAAAGCAAACCCACCTCCCTCAAACAAAGCATAGGTACGTAAAGATAGAGGCACAGGGAGACAGAAAGGGAGAGAATAGGGAGAGAAAGAGAAAGCTAACTTGGTATCAGTCGGAGAATATCTGCTCCCGAAAGAACATTTGTCAATGCCTGGGACACTTTGGATGTCACAAGTAGGAGATGGGTACTACTGGTATGTAATGGAAACCTGGGATGTTACTAAACATTCTACTGTATACAGGGTAACTCCACACAATGATAAAATTTCTAGCCCAAAATATCACTAAGGAAGAAGTTGAGAACCCCCGATATAGATATACATATAGATATAGATGTAAATGTAGATGTAGATATAGATACAGAAAAAGACGTAGGTGTTTTTTTTTTTTTTTTTTGTAGGTGTAGGCATATGTCTATGTGGGCAGTGGGGTACGGAGGGGTATTGCAGCCTGTTCTTGGGAATCCAGTGCTGTTGGCTGGAGGGTCTAGGAGGCACCACTTGTTTTCATATGCCTGTCATGGGTGGCTAGATGGAGTGGGTGGAGTAGCCAGCCCTCAGACCCCTTGTGTGGGTGGGTGAGGCCCCTGCTTAAGAGGCAGAATGTTGTCAAATATCACAAATCTGCAGCTCCCCCTTGGCTCCTGCAGTTGAAATTTGGCTTCAGGAATATGCCCTGCTTTTTATGCTAATAAGGGCATGTGGTGTTGAATTGGGCCACACAGGTCTAGGCAGGATGAAGGGCACTGCAAGTCAGTGAACCCCTTAGGCCAGTGGCTGGACAAAGGGGCAGATCCACAGGATTTGTGAGCTCCTGCCTTGAGAAGTTCAGCCACATTTTTAGAAAAATAAATATGGGATTGATGTTACTTCCTTTTAAAAAGGAGGGCAGTGAGGATAAAATTTATTCCCCATTGTCTTCTGCTTCCTGAACTTTGTTGACGTGTGTGCTTCAATTTTGGGGGAATTTAATTTAAGGTTAAGGAATTGGCAAATATATTAACTTTGATTATGCTGAGCTACTGAATCGATGAGAGACATCAGGCCCCACTACTGGACTTTTTCTTTTTCCCCTTCTTTTTTTAAAATAAATTAAAACCTCTTTCTTAAGCTAACATTTGAGTGATGCATTTATTTATTGAGTGCTTCATTACATGCCTGGGAAAACCATTCCAAGATGATACAATGGAGAGAGGCAGAAGTACCACATGCAGTTGCAAAAGTTGAACACCGTGGAATTGTAGGTTGTGGCATTCATACAGACTAAGATGTGAAAGAATCAGTTGAAAATATGTGATAGATTAGGTATTGTTCTGGTTAATGTAAACATCCAAGAGCTTCCCACTATAGTAATCATACAGACCAAAAGGAACACCACACAACTCAGTGATACCTATCTCTCCCAAAGAAAATAAATTTGTCAAATCCACTTAAATCGGTTTTCCTTGAAGGGGCTCCTGAAAATGAGAGACAGATTGAGAAAGAGAGAGAGAGAATACTAACGGAACAGGTTGATATACAAGTTAAATATTATTGCAGTTATTATTTGAAATAATCTGTGATTCATTAAAATATTTAATGATCCCCAATAATCTTAATAGCTGTTGTTGTCAGGTGCCATGGAGTCGGTACTGATCACAGACCGAAGACAACAGGGTTCACTCAGAGATGCCTTGGAAGAAAGAAAGATCTAGTTCTGAAAGGCCACGGCCATTGAAAACTCTGTGGGGCCCAGTTCTCTGACACACATGGGACAGTATGAGCCAGAACTGATTCCTACTGGTTTCCTTGTCTGTTGTCTTTTATTCATATAATTACTTATATAAAGTAAAAATACTATTTAGCCACATAATAATAATGTTTCAAAGATGCTTATAAGCATATAACCTCTGAAACAAATTGAGAATATTTGAAAAATAATATGAAGAAAAAGAGGAGGGAGAGACCCTAGTTTCAAGAACTATTGAAGAGTAGAATGCGCACAGAACTGAATCAGAACTCTTATCATTTTGCATCGACTTGGCCGTTGAATGGAAAGCCTGGTGGCTTAGTAGTTAAAATCTATGGCTGCTAACCAAAAGGTCAGCTGTTCAAATCCACAAAGTGCTCCTTGGAAACCCCATGAGACAGTTCTATTCTGTCCTATAGGGTCACAATGAGTCTGTATCAACTTGGTGACATTGGGTTTGGTTGCCATTGAATAAAGGTGGGATCCTGCAAATGTCACTGAAACATTCTGGTTATTAGTAAAACTTGGAAACAGTCTTATCTTCTTACCTGCAATGAAGCCTCTGTCTTGACTCCCACATGTGTTGCTTAACATGGCATAGTGAGAAGCATTTATGGATTGCTTTTCATCCTTGGTGATATTCCCTGAGGAGATGCCAAGCAATTTGTTGATTGTCCCTGAAGCATTTGAAAGCTTAACAAAATACCTGGGAGTTGTCTGTTAAATGTCCAGGATGACTTGTTTTCACCAGTGAGCAAGTTTTTTTTCCTATAGTGTTTATGCATATTTGTATTTATCTATTTCATACCTTCTTACATTTTACTTTTTGCTAATGTACCATTTTAACCACACAGGGATTTGGAATAAAATATTGTATCTATAAGTCAGGGCTATCAATATTTCCCATTTTTACAGTGGTCTCTTCAAATGGATGACAAAATGAAGTGCTTGTATGCTTTTTTATTACATTATTTAAAATACTTAGATAGAATAAAATAATGCATTGTGCATATGTGAGTATCACTTCCCTGTTTGCTGTTGTTATTGTTGCTGCTACTGCTATTGTTCAGGGCTTTTTTGTTTCTTTGTTTTGTTTTGCTTTCTTGTTGACCTCAGGAACAGAAATGTTACCCTTGCTTCTCATTTTATACTCAATTGACATCACCTGTCAGTTTAGGTTTTTTGCTTGTTTGTTTTATTTTCCTTTATTAAATTTCTCTTTCTCTCTCTCTCTATACATATATGGAAACCCTGGTGGCGTAGTGGTTAAGTGCTACGGCTGCTAACCAAAAGGTCGGGAGTTCAAATCCACCAGGCCCTCCTTGGAAACTCTGTAGGGCAGTTCTACTCTCTCCTATAGGGTCACTATGAGTCAGCATCAACTGGTTGGCAACAAGTTTGGTTAAGGTTTATATCTACGTATATATTTCACTTGTCTTTTCTTTAATGGAAAGCACTCTTTTCGTGCAATGTACAAACACCCATCATTAACTGAAATGTTGGCAGTGTGAACCGTCTAGCCATTATGAGCAAAAAGGACCTGGCCATCTGCACCCATAAAGATTACAGGCTACACAACGCTATAGGGCAGTTCTTCTCTGTCTTATAGGTTGCAATGTGTTGCAATCAACTCAAAGGCACCCACCAAAACAAAAATTCTTTAATGGTAGATATTTTATTGTCTCCAAGAGAACATTGTCCACTTTCTTGCTTTGAACATGTTATCCAGAAACATCAGTTGCTGGAAGAGAACATCATATTTGGTGACAAAAATGGCCAACGAGAATGAGGGAAGCCCTCCATGAGATGGATTGACACAGTTGCCGCAGAAATGGACTCAAACATACCAATGATCGTGAGGATAGCATAGGGCTAGGCAACATTTTGTTTTGTTTTCCATGAGGTCGCCATGTGTTGGAGTCTACTCGGTGGCAGCTAACAACAATCTTTTGTGATGGGCTTTTTTCACCTCAGATCATTCTACTGAGGCCCATTCACACTTTTGTGTGAATCAATAATATGTTCTTTTTTATTGCTGAGTATTGTTTCATGTATGGATTTACTACAATTTTATTAGAACTCTTATATAAGGAAGGATTCATAAACAATTAGAAAATGTCTTCTATACAAAAACAATTATTGTTTTCTAGAGAGAGAAGGATAACAATCTATGTGACAAAAACATGAAATTAGGAACCAATATCAATGTGGTAGAGAAAAAAAAGGTAAAAACCTGGAAACTTCTGTGGCTGACCTCAATAACTTTATCTTAACTGGTATATACACTGATACAGACAAAAATGGCTGATTTGGATAAAATGGATACCGAGCAGCTCCTGTTGAATATAATAACTTTATTTTGTAATTGTTTATATTCCTATTACAATAAAATAATAATAAAAATAATAACAAAGTAAACAGACTCTAAGGGCTCATATATGAAAGTAAAGGCATTGATTAAAAAAAAGAGGGAGGGATTTCAAGGTTTAGAAAGTGGACATTTGAGCAAATTCAGATGACTGAGTACTTCGAATCATCCCACCCCACTAAGCCTTCTTCCAATCAGAATTACCCACCCCAGGGCAGAGAACGAGCTCAAAACAGATGTGCTGGCACACACACACACACATACACACTTTCTACAATTTTTTTTTTTTTCCTACTGGGCTAGGAAAACACCAGATGGTTGGAACTCTACCTGTATCTACTGGTTTCCCTATCCCACTCAGCATACTCACTTTTCATTTTCTTAAAATCTATCACCCCCAGCACATTCTAACATACTATAAAATTTCTTAGCTATTATGCTTATAATTCATCTCTTTGCTCAAGAAAGGCAGCATTTCTTATTGTTTCATTTATTATCTATTTAGAGCTCTTAGTAAAGTGACATAGAAATATATGTTGAACCTATCTTTGCTTTTGTGCTGGCTTTCCCCTTCTGGAGGCACTCAGAATAAAGTTGAAAGCCCATAATGTAATTTATATGAATGATATGGAGCCCACAGACAAGGTTTGAAGTTCACGACGTAGTTTATAGGAACCATATGTTATACACGGCTGTAGAAAAGATACTGCACATTTTTTTCCATGCCCTATGTAGAGCATGGTAGATTTTTTGTAGACAAAAAGAGTCTGTGAGACAAAATCAACAATTAGGAAGCAACATCAATCCAGTAGGGGAAAAAATGTAAACATCTGGAAACACCTATGGTTGAGGTCAATGAATTTATCTTAACTGGTGTATCCACTGACAGAGACAAAATGAGTTGACTCAGATAAACCCAGATACTGAGCTGATCTTATTGAATACACTAACTGTATTTTGTTACTGTTCTATTACTATTACAATATAATAATAATACTAACAAAGTAAACAGACTCTGAGTACTCAAATATGAAAGTAAAGGCACTGATGATGAAAAAGGGATTTCAAGGTTTAGAGGGCAGACATTTGAGCAAATTCAGATGACTGAGTACTTCGCATCATCCTACAGCACTGAGCTTTCTTGCAGTTAGAATTAGACACACCAGGGCATGGTATGATCACTAAAACAGAAGGTATGCACACGTGTGTGCAAACAGGCCGTGTGCATGCATACATACACACTTGCATGGACACACACACACTTTCTGCACATTTTTTTTCTACTGCATGAAGAAAATACCTGAAACTTCAAACTCTTCTTGTATCTACTACTCTTTCCCTATCCCAATCAGCTTATTCACTCTTCATCTTTAATTCTTTTTAAATCTATTACTTCCTACACATTCTAATATACTATAAAATCTCTTAATTATTATGCTTATAATGCATCACTCTAGCTCAAGGAAGGCAACACCTTGGACAGTTTCATTTATTAATCTTCTTACAGCCTTAGTAGAGTGAGTGATAAAAGGCAATATAGAAATATATGTTATCTGTGCTTTTGTGCTTGCTATCACCTCTGGAGGCACACAGAAAAAAGTTTAAAGCCCATAATGTAATTTGTATGAATGATACGTTATAGTGAACTTTGAGAAAATATATTGCATAATTGTCCCAAAGTCCTATGTAAGGCATATTTCACATCATTATTCCTCAAACCATAGATCAAGGGATTCAACATGGGGACCACCAGGGTGTAAAATATGGAAGCCACTTTATCACCGTCAAAGGAATGACTGGACTTGGGCTGCACATACATAAAGATTAAAGTCCCATAGAACACTACCACCACGGTCAGGTGGGATCCACAGGTGGAGAGGGCCTTGTGCCTACCCTCAGCTGAGTTCAGTCTGAGAATGGATACAATTATGAGTATGTAAGAAACAAGAACTATTAGGAGGGATGATATCAGATCAAAAACAGATAAGATGAAAATAACCAATTTGATCTCATGCGTGTCTGAGCAGAGCAAAGATAACAACGGGACAATGTCACAGTAGAAATGCCTGATGACATTGTGGCCACAGAAGGATAAATTAAAAATTTTTATGATGACCAGAAGAGAAACAAATGTGCTGTGGAGGTAGACGATTGCCATCAGCACCCAACATGTCCTTTGTGATATGATAACTGTGTAGAGCAGAGGGTTATAGATGGCCACATAGCGGTCATAAGACATTACTGACAGAATAAAAATTTCACCATTTATGAACAAAATAAAAAAAGCTAGCTGTGTAGCACAAAAATAATAAGAGATTATGGTTTCATCCACAACAAAATTTACCAACATTTTGGGTCCCACGGCTATTGAATAACCAAGATCAGTGATAGCCAGGTGTCTGAGAAAAAAAGTACATGGGAGTTTGTAGCCTGGAGTCCATCTTGGTGAGGATGATGACGCCCAAATTGCCCACCACTGAGATCATGTAGATGATGAGGAACAGCCCGAACAATGGAGCCTGCAGCTCAGGGCGGTCTGTGATTCCCATCAGAATGAATTCATTCAGCGCTGTTAGATTGTGTTTGTCCATCTTGGTCTACCAAAAGACCTGTTCTGGATAGAGACATCAGCATTGTCAATAGCTTTTATGTAGTATCATCTGGTAGATTTTAAGTAATCAAAGCCACTATGAATAATATGAATCCAAACTTTTCAATTATGATGACAGTAAGTTACCTAAAAGAAATTTTCTTTACACATGTATATGTAAATTCTTCTCATGTGACTTACTTTATATGACAGGGATATGATGATGAATATGTTGAGTAGCGTGTTATTCATTTAACTGACCCCAGCCCTTTCCTGCCCCATCTTTGACTCCATGACAAAAATTGGACAATCAGCGTGTCAGTCTTTTAGATTATCTATCTACTAATTTTCTTAAAACACGTTAATATATCTTTAATTTAAGTTCACTTAAAATATGTCCATCCCTAGGGGCATGTTAATTAAGTTGTCTGTAACAAATCAGATTTATTTTCTCATGAAAATACCTAAAACAGTGAGATGAAATTTGAGCAAATTGGGAGAAAGTGAGGTCACTGTCATTGGTTTGATATAATGAAGTTTCATTTAAAAATTCTGTTTGGATAAAGAGATCCTGTAGTTTAAAGGAAAATCAGTAAAAATCTCTGTATTACTCAAGAGAATAGAGACAAATTACACTGATGAGATATACACGGATTCTTGGATTTTCTTTTATATCCTTCTGTACATTAAGGACCTGAGGTACTTCTATGTACTACTATACAGCTCATAATGAGGATGGCAGTATAATGTAAAAGAATTAGTGGTTTGACATGATACTACAGACAATGAAAATAGCAGTACCAGTATTCACTGAGCCAGGAATAATCAAACAAACAGAAAAATACAATCATATCATATCAAATTATAAAATGGCTCTAGGGGAAATACATTATCTCATATAAGACATTGCTTATGATGCTGTGGCCTTCTGATACCCTGCCTTGTCCCTATATACACACATTGCCTATGTCTGAAAATACTGAATTGGGTATCAGTAGATATTACAATTAGGAAATCAACTCTCTTCAATGAATGCGATATAAATCTTGTTTATTTGCAATAATGAAAGCTGGAAGAAAATAAGTACTCACTTTGATACATACTGATTTTCCTATGAGGTCAGGGAAGATAAAAGGACTTCTCATCAGTTTTGGAGTTCTCTGGAGAGCACCAGATTATTGTTCATAGGTTATTATTTTTGTTGAGTATCTACTTCTCGTTATACAAAGCCATACTCTCTGAAAAAACTTATATCTTCTTTCTGCCAGATTCCACTGGATATTGAAGAACCTGGTATGAAGAACATGAGGTGTGAGGTGGAAATGTATTTGCTTCCTCACCAAGAGATTAGTAAAAATGCACATTTATACAGTTATTTTAATATGCATTAAACATTCAATCATATCTGAGAGGGACATAAGAGTGCCTAGAGTCGCTATATAACTAAGGATTTTAAAAGACATTAATGTTGGGGACTGAATATCTACAGCTGTGTAATTCTGCTACAGTATTTTTTAATACTGTATATCCTTCCTTTACTTTCATATTTCAGCTCTATTATTCACATAATTAGGCCAGCAGGGTGGTGCAAACAACGAAGCACTCAGCTACTACCTGAAAGGTTGGTGGTTCAAGCCCACTCAGAGGCACCTTGGAAGAAAGAAAATCTAATTCTGAAAGGTCACAGCCATTGAACACCCTACGGAACACAGTTCTCTGACATGCGTGGAGTCAGAACTGACACCAGGACAACTGGTTTGGTTTTTGTTTTGTTTCATTTTATTTTTTATTTACCTAATTATAAAAAGAAAAAAAAATTAGTTATACAGTGATGTTTCAAAGATGCTTGTGAGCATTTAGCTTCTGAAACAAAGTGAGAATATTTGAAAAAAACAATATGAAGAAAAAAGGGGGAGAGATCCTAGTCTCAGGCACTACTGAGAAGTAGAATGCACACAGAACTGAGTCTGAAATCCTGATATTTTGCAATGACTTTGCCATTGAATAAAGGTGGGACCATGCAAGTGTCACTGAAACCTTCTGGATATTGATCAAATATGGAAATTGTCTATATTTTTGCCTGTAATGAAGCCTCTGTATTGACTTCTCAATGTGTTTCTTTACATGGCATGATGAGAACAATTTAAAGATTTTTTTCACCCTTGGAGATTCTCCCTGAGGAGATGCCAAGCAATTTGATGACTGTCCCCGGAGCATTTGAAAGCTTAACAAAATATCTGGGGGTTGTCTGTCAATCGTCCAGGACCATTTGCATTTGCCTGTGAATGAGTTTTTCTTCATATAGTGTGTATACTCGTCTGTATTTATCTCTTTCATATATTCTGCGTTTTACTCTTTGTGAAGTTTCCATTTTTATCACTCAGGGGTCTGGATTAAAGTGCTGTATCTGTAAACCAGAAATATCAATATTTCCCAGTTTTATAGTGGTATCTTCAAATTGTTGACAAAATGAAGCAGTGATTAAACACTTATTACATTATTTAAAAACTTAAGTGGAATAAAAATAATGCATTGCGCGTATATGAGGTATCACTTCCTTGCTTGCTGTTGCTGTTGTTGCCGTTATTGCTATTGTTCCAGTTTTTGTTTTGTTTTGCTTTCTTGTTGACCTCAGGAACAGAAATGTTACCCTTGCTTCTCATTTCACACTCAATCACATCATCTGTCTGTTTAGATTTTTTGCTTGTTTATTTTATTTTCCTTTATTATATTTCAATATTGTATGTTTTTCCATTCTGTCCAATCCTCATTCCAAAACATCTTCCCACCTTTATAAATATTCTCCTCTTCTTGACACAAGCTCTACTATATAAATATATCCTTGTAATGTGTAATATTTTACCATGATTATATATTTATTGTGCTATAAAATATTTTGCTGCTATTTGCCACTGTAAATATTTCCGATGAATCCATTTGTGATTTTTTTCCTATTTGCCTATGTAATGGTATATATATATATATATATTTATTTATTTTTCACATGTCTTTTCTTTAATGGAAGGTGCCCTTTTGGTGCAATGTTCAAAACACTCTCTGCTAACTGAAAAGTTGGCAGTTTGAGTCCCCAAGCCATTCTGGGATGAAAAGAACTGGCCATCAACACTCACAAAGATTACAACATAGACAACCATATGGGAGATTTCTACTCTATTCTATAGGTAGCTGTAAGTAGGAATTGAAGCGACAGTACCTAACAGAGCAAAAATGGTGGTTATTTATTTTAATTTTATTGTGGCTTAACTGAAAGTTTACAAATGAAGCCAGTCTCTCAGGCAAAAAATTATATATACCTTGCTATGTACTCCTAGCTGCTCTCCCACTGATGAAACAACACACTCTTTCTCTCCGTCCTGCATTCCCCAAGTCCATTCAGCCAGCTTTTGTCCCCCTCTGCCTTCTCCTCTGCCTTCCAGACAGGAGCTGACCACATAATCTCATGTATCTGTTTGAGCCAAGAAGCTCACTCCTCACCAGTATCATTTTCTATCTTATAGTCCAGATCAATCCTTGTCTGAAGAGTTGGCTTTGGGAATGGCTCCAGTCTTGGGCTAACAGAAGGTCTGGAGACCATGACCTCTGAGGTCCTTCTAGTCTCAGTCAGACCATTAAGTCTGGTCCTTTTATGAGAATTTAAGGCCTGCATCCCACTGCTCTCCTGCTCCATCAGGGATTCTCTGCTGATGTCCCTGTCAGGGCAGTCATCAGTTGTAGCTGGGCACCATTTAGTTCTTCTGGTCTCAGGTTGATGGAGCCTCTGATTTATGTGGCCCTTTTTGTCTCTTGGGCTCATAATTACCTTGTGTCTTTGGTGATCTTCATTTTCCTTTGCTTCAGGTGGGTTGAGGCCAATTGATGCATATTATACAGCCACTTGCTAGCATTTAAGACCCCAGACTCCACTCACCAAAGTGGGATGCAGAATGTTTTCTTAAAAGATTTTGTTATTGCAGTTGACCAAGATGTCCCCTGAAACCATGGTCTCCAGGCCCCGCCCCTGCTACTCTGGCCTTCAGAGCATTCGGTTTATTCAGGAAACTTCTTTGCTTTTCATTTAGTTCAGTTGTGATGACCTCCCCTGTATTTTGTGTTGTCTTTCCCTTTTTTTTTTCCCTTCACCTAAAATAGTTCTTGTCTACTATCTGATTAATGAATACCACTTCCCCTTCCTCGCTCCTCACACTCGTAACAATCGAAGAATATTTTCCTCTGTGTTCAGACTATATGAATATTTATAACAGTGATCTCATACAATATTTGTCCTTTTGCAATTAATTTCACTCAGCATAATGCCTTCCAGGTTCCTCCATGCTATGAGATGTTTCACAGATTGCTCACTGTTCTTTATTGATGTGTAGTATTCCATTGTGTGAATATACCATAATTTATTTATCCATTCATCTGTTGATGAGCACCTTGGTTGCTTCCATGTTTTTGCTATTGTAAACAGTGTTGCAATGAACATGGGTGTACATGTATCTGTTTGTGTAAAGGTTCTTATTTCTCTAGGATATCTTCCAAGGAGTGGAATTGCTGGATCGTATGGTAGTTCTATTTCTAGCTTTTTAAGGAAGCGCCAAATCGATTTCCAAAGTGGTTGTACCATTTTCATTCCCACCAGCAGTGTATAAGTGTCCCAGTCTCTCCACAGCCTCTCCAGCATTTATTATTTTGTATTTTTTGGATTAATGCCAGCCTTGTTTGGGTGAGATGGTATCTCATTGTAATTTGTATTTGCACTTGTCTAAGGCTAAAGTTGGAGAGCATTTCCTCAAGTATCTGTTAGCTGCCTGAATATCTTCTTTGGTGAATTGCCCATTCATATCCTTTTCCCAGTTTTTAATTGGGTTATTTGTCTATTTGTAGTTGAGTTTTAGCAGTGTCATGTAGATTTTAGAGATCAGATGCTGATTGGAAATGTCATAGCTAAAAATGTTTTCCCAGTCTGTAGGCAATCATTTACTCTTTTGTTGAAATCTTTGGGTGAGCACAGGTGTTTGATTTTTAGGAGCTCCCAGTTATCTAGTTTCTCTTCTGCATTGTTAGTAATGTTTTGTATACTGTTCATGCCATGTATTAAGGTTTCTAGCATTGTCCCTATTTTTTCTTCTATGATCTTTATAGTTTTAGATTTTATATTTAGGTCTTTGACCCATTTTGAGTTAGTTTTTGTGCATGGTGTGAGCTATGGGTCTTGTTTCATTTTTTGCAGATACATATCCAGTTATGCCAGCACCATTTGTTAAAAATACTGTCTTTTTCCCCATTTAACGGTTTTCAGGTCTTTATCAAATATCAACTGCTCTTATGTGGATGGATTTATGTCTGCATTCTCCATTCTGTTCCATTGGTCCTGGTACCAGTACCAGGCTGTTTTGACTACTGTAGCCGTATAATAGCTTCTAAAATCAGGTAAAGTAAGGCCCCCCACTTTGTTCTTCTTTTTCAGTAATGCCTTATTTATCTAGGACCTTTTTCCCTTCCATATGAAGTTGGTGATTTGTTTCTCCATCTCTTTAAAAAATGTCATTGGGATTTGGATCAGAATTGCACTGTATCTATAGATCAGATTTGGTAGAATAGACAATTTTACAATGTTGTGTCTTCCTATCCACTAGCAAAGTGTGTTTTTCCACTTATGTAGGTCTCTTTTGGTTTCTTGCAGTAGTGTCTTGTAGTTTTCTTTGTATAAGTGTTTTATGGCTATGGTTAGATTTTTTTGCTAAGTATTTTATCTTCTTAGGGGTTACTGTAAATGGTATTGATTTGGTGATTTCCTCTTTGATGTTCTTTTTGTTGGTGTAGAGGAATCCAACTGATTTTTGTATGTTTGTTTTGTATCATGATACTCTGCTGAACTCTTCTATTAGTTTCACTATTTTTCTTAAGGACTGTTTAGGGTTTTCTGTGTATAAGATCATGTCATCAGCAAAGAGAGATACTTTGACTTCTTCATTGCTAATTTAGATGTTCTTTATTTCTTTATCTAGCCTAATTGCTCTGGCTAAGTCCTCCAGCACAATGTTGAATAAGAGTGGTGATAAAGGACATGCTTGTCTGGTTCCCAGTATCAAGGGGAACGCTTTCAGACTCTATTTAGGATAATGTTGACTGTTGGCTTTGTATAAATCCCCTTTGTTAAGTTGAGGAATTCCCTTTCTAATTTTGCTGAGAGGTTTTAACATGAATGGGTGTTGGACTTTGTTAAATGCCTTTTCTGCTTCAATTGAGAAGATCATGTAGTTTTTGTCTTTTGTTTTATTTATGTGATGGATTACATTGATTGTTTTTCTAATGTAAAACCATCCCTGCAATTCTGGTATGAATCCCACTTCATCATGATGAAGTTTTGTTTTGTTTTTTGATATGTCGTTAAATTCTTTTGGGTAGAATTTTGTTAAGGATTTTTGCATCTAAGTTCATGACGGATATAGGTCTGTAATTTTCTTTTTCTGTGGCGTCTTTACCTGGTTTTCGTATCAGGGATATGCTGGCTTCATAGAATGAGTTTGGGAGTATTCCATCCACTTCTATGCTAGCTGTAGTGGTGTTAACTCTTCACTGAAACTTTGGTAAAACTCTCCAGTGAAGCCATTAGGGCCAAGCCTTTTTTTTGTTGTGAATTTTTTTAATTACCTTTCAATCTCTTCTTTTGTCATGGTTTTATTCAGTTGTTCTACCTCTGTTTGTGTTACTTAAGTAGGTAGTGTGTTTCTAGAAGTTCATCCATTTCTTCTTGGTTTTCAAATTTGTTAGAGTACAATTTTTCTTAGTATCTGATATGATTCTTTTAATTTCAGTTGGGTCTGTTGTGATATCAGCCATCTAATTTCTTATTCAGGTTATTTGTTTCTGCTCCTGTTTTTCTTTTGTCAGTTTGGCCAATGGTTTATCAATTTTGTTAAATTTTTCAAAAAATCAGCTTTTAGTCTTGTTAACTCTCAATTGTTTTCTCTTCTCTATTTTATTTAATTCTGTTCTCATTTTTATTATTTGCTTTCTTCTGGTTTCTGAGGGTTTCTTTTGTTGCTCTCTTTCTATTTGTTCAAGTTGTAGGGATAATTCTTTGATTTTGGCCCTTTCTTCTTTTTGGATGTGTGCATTTATTGCCATAAATTGACCTCTGAGAGCTGTTTTAGCTGTGTCCCAAAGGTTTTGATAGGAAATGTTTTGTTTTCTTTGAATTCTGTGGATTTCTTTATTCCAAGCTTAATTTCTTGTATAAACCATTCATTTTTGAGCATGGTGTTGTTCAGTTTCCAAGTGTTTGATTTCTTTTCCCTGCTTTTCCTGTTATTGATTTCTACTTTTATGGCCTTATGGTCCATAAAGAAGATGCTTTGTAATATTTCAATTTTTGTATTCTGTTAAGGCTTGACAAACCAAAAAATATAATGAGAGATCTTTTGTTGTCTCCGACAGAACACTGCTCAAATTTCATGCTTTGGGCAAGTCATCAGGAGAGACTAGTTGCTGGAGGAGAACAACATATTTGATAAAATAGAAGGCCAATGAGAATGAAGAAAGCCCTCTATGAGGTGGATTAACAGTTGCTGCAGCAATGGACTCAAACACACTAATGATTGAGAGGATAGCACAAGGCCAGGCAATGTTTTTTTCTGGTTTGCATAATGTCATCATGAGTTGGAGTCACTCAAAGACAGCTACAACAACAACAACCTTGTCAGATACACTTTTTTCACTTCACAGAATTCTACTGAGATCCATTCACGCTGTTGTGTACATCAATAACCTGTTCCTTTTTACTGCTGAGTATTTTTTTATGTATGGGTTTACTACAGGTTGATTAATCATTCATGAATAAAAGGACATTGTGGCTTGTTACCAGTTTCTAGCCATCGTAAATAATGTCTCTATGAACATTTGTGTAAGGGTTATTGTATGAACATAAGTTTTCATTTCTCTGGTATAAATGTCTAAGTGTGGGTTGTTTTAATTTTAACAAAGTCCAATCTATCAGTTTATTGTTTTCATCCGTATATTTGCATGTACCAATAATTTAGTAGTTTTTATTATTGAGTAATATTCACTTGCTTAGATATACTACAGTTTATTGATTTATTCTGAAGTAAACAAACATTTTTTTTTTTTTAAACAAACATTGGGGTTGATTTTTTTTTTAGTATTACAAATAAAGTTGTTATGGAAACTTGTATACATAGATTTATAAGGAAAAATGCTGTCATTTCTCTTGCATAAATAAGAGCAAATTGGCTAAATTTTATGTTAAAGTTGTGTTCAGCTTTTTAAGACCCTGATGCTTAAAACAAATTATTTTTTTAAGTATTTACACCTTTTTAATTTTCCACTAGCATTTTATGAAGGCTCTGGTTCTTCCACATAGTTACCAAATACCTGGTATTCTAATAGATGTACAGAGTTATATCATTAATGTTTTAACTTGAAATTCAGTAATAATGATGCTGAGCATTTTTATGTGCTTATTTGCCAGCTGAATATGTTCACTGGAAATGTAATTTTTGGGGTTTTTTGTTTGTTTGTTTGTTTTGACCATATTTGTGGACTGTTTCTTTTCTTTTCGTGTTTTGAGTTTTGAGACCTCTATATATATTTTTATATGTATTATGACCACATGTCATTTATGAGATATGTTGTTTGAAAATATTGTCTCCCAGAAGACACCTTGTTTTTATACAAGTGTCTTGTAATGAGTAGAAGCTTTAAAATTTCCAAATGTACCTATACAGTCAACGCAAGCCCACTTAAAATACAAACAGGCTTCTTTTTTCTCTTTTTAAATAAACAAGCTGAAAGTAAATTTACAAATAAACACTGTTAACTTTTTTTTTTGTCACAATGGGATTTTTTTTTTTTTTTTTAATTTTTATTAAGCTTCAAGTGAACATTTACCATTCCAATCAGTCTGGCACATGTAGGTTTACATACATCTTACTCCCTTCTCCCACTTGCTCTCCCCCTATTGAGTCAGCCCTTTCAGTCTCTCGTTTCGTGCCAATTTTGCCATCTTCCCTCTCTCTCTATCTTCCCATCCCCCCTCCAGTCAAGAGTTGCCTACACACTCTCCCGTGTCCACCTGATTTAATTAGCTCACTCTTCATCAGCATCTCTCTCCCCCCCACTGACCAGTCCTTTTCATGCCTGATGATTTGTCTTCGGGGATGGTTCCTGTCCTGTGCCATCAGAAGTTCTGGGGAGCATTGTCTCTGGGATTCCTCTAGTCGCAATCATACCATTTTTTTTTTTTTTTTCTAGTGCCATCGAATTAGGTGTGGTCTTTTAGTGAGAATTTGGGGTCTGTATCCCATTGGTCTCCTGCTCCCTCAGGAGTTGTCTGTTGTGCTCCCGGACAGGACAGACATCGATTGTGGCCGGGCACCAACTAGTTCTTCTGGTCTCAGGATAATGTAGGTCTCTGGTTCATATGGCCCTTTCTGTCTCTTGGGTTCTTAGTTGTCGTGTGACCTTGGTTTTCTTCCTTTGCCTTTGCTCCAGGTGGGTTGAGACCAATTGATGTATTTTAGATGGCCGCTTGTTGGCATTTAGGATCCCAGGCGCCACAATTCAAAGTGGGATGCAGACTGTTTTCATAATAGAATTGTTTTGCCCATTGATTTAGAAGTCCCCTCAAACCAAGTTCCCCAGTCCCCAGCCCCTGCTTCGCTGACCTTTGAAGCTTTCATTTTATCCCGGAAACCTCTTTACTTTTAATCCAGTCCAATTAGGCTGACCTTCCTTGTTTTGAGTGTTGTCTTTCCCTTCACCCAAAGCAGTTCTTATCTACAGATTGATCAATAAAAAGCCCTCTCCCTCCCTCCCCCCTTTGTAACCACATAAGTATGTGTTCTTCTCCGTTTTTTCTATTTCTCAAGATCTTATAATAGTGGTCTTATACAACATTTGTCCTTTTGCAACTGACTCATTTCGCTCAGCATAATGCCTTCCAGATTCCTCCATGTCATGAAATGTTTCAGGGATTCGTCACTGTTCTTTATCGATGCGTAGTATTCCATTGTGTGAATATACCACAATTTATTTACCCATTCGTCCGTTGATGGACATCTTGGTTGCTTCCAGCTTTTTGCTATTGTAAACAGAGCTGCAATAAACATGGGTGTGCATATATCTGTTTGTGTGAAGGCTCTTGTATCTTGTATCTTGTATATTCCGAGGAGTGGGATTTCTGGGTTGTATGGTAGTTCTATTTCTAACTGTTTAAGATAACGCCAGATGGATTTCCAAAGTGGTTGTACCATTTTACATTCCCACCAGCAGTGTATGAGAGTTCCAATCTCTCTGCAGCTTCTCCAACATTTATTATTTTGTGTTTTTTGAATTAATGCCAGTCTAGTTGGTGTGAGATGGAATCTCATCGTAGTTTTAATTTGCATTTCTCTAATGGCTAATGATCGAGAGCATTTTCTCATGTATCTGTTGGCTGCCTGAATATCTTCCTTAGTGAAATGTGTGTTCATATCCTTTGCCCACTTCTTGACTGGGTTGTTTGTCTTTTTGTGGTTGAGTTTTGACAGAATCATGTAGATTTTAGAGATCAGGCGCTGGTCGGAGATGTCATAGCTGAATATTCTTTCCCAGTCTGTAGGTGGTCTTTTTACTCTTTTGGTGAAGTCTTTAGATGAGCATAGGTGTTTGATTTTTAGGAGCTCCCAGTTATCTGGTTTCTCTTCATCATTTTTGGTAATGTTTTGTATTCTGTTTATGCCCTGTATTAGGGCTCCTAGGGTAGATCCTATTTTTTCTTCCATGATTTTTATCGTTTTAGTCTTTATGTTTAGGTCTTTGATCCACTTGGAGTTAGTTTTTGTGCATGGTGTGAGGTATGGGTCCTGTTTCATTCTTTTGCAAATGGATATCCAGGTATGCCAGCACCATTTGTTAAAAAGACTATTATTTCCCCAATTGACTGACACTGGTCCTTTGTCAAATATCAGCTGCTCATACGTGGATGGATTTATATCTGGGTTCTCAATTCTGTTCCATTGGTCTATGTGCCTGTTGTTGTACCAGTACCAGGCTGTTTTGACTACTGTAGCTATATAATAGGTTCTGAAATCAGGTAGGGTAAGGCCTCCCACTTTCTTCTTCTTTTTCAGTAATGTTTTGCTTATCCGGGGGTTCTTTCCTTTCCATATGAAATTAGTGATTTGTTTCTCTATTCCCTTAAAGTATGACATTGGTATTTGGATTGGAAGTGCGTTGTATGTATAAATGGCTTTTGGTAGAATAGACATTTTTACTATGTTAAGTCTTCCTATCCATGAGCAGGGTATGTTTTTCCACTTAAGTATGTCCTTTTGAATTTCTTGTAGCAAAGTTTTATAGTTTTCTTTGTATAGGTCTTTTACATCTTTGGTAAGATTTATTCCTAAGTATTTTATCTTCTTGGGGGCTACTGTGAATGGTATTGATTTGGTTATTTCCTCTTCAGTGTTCTTTTTGTTGATGTAGAGGAATCCAAGCGATTTTTGTATGTTTATTTTATATCCTGAGACTCTTCCAAACTCTTCTATCAGTTTCAGTAGTTTTCTGGAGGATTCCTTAGGGTTTTCCATGTATACGATCATGTCATCTGCAAATAGTGATAGCTTTACTTCCTCCTTACCAATCTGGATACCCTTTATTTCTTTGTCTAGCCTAATTGCCCTGGCTAGGACTTCAAGTACGATGCTGAATAAGAGTGGTGATAAAGGGCATCCTTGTCTGGTTCCCATTCTCAAGGGAAATGCTTTCAGGTTCTCTCCATTTAGAGTGATATTGGCCGTTGACTTTGCATAGATGCCCTTTATTATGTTGAGGAATTTTCCTTCAATTCCTATTTTGGTTAGAGTTTTTATCATGAATGGGTGTTGGACTTTGTCAAATGCCTTTTCTGCATCAATTGATAAGATCATGTGGTTTTTATCTTTTGTTTTATTTATGTGATGGATTACATTAATGGTTTTTCTTATATTAAGCCAGCCTTGCATACCTGGTATAAATCCCACTTGATCAGGGTGTATTATTTTTTTGATGTGTTGTTGGATTCTATTGGCTAGAATTTTGTTGAGGATATTTGCATCTATGCTCATGAGGGATATGGGTCTAAAATTTTCTTTTTTTGTAATGTCTTTACCTGGTTTTGGTATCAGGGAGATGGTAGCTTCATAGAATGAGTTGGGTAGTATTCCGTCTTTTTCTATGCTTTGAAATACCTTCAATAGTAATGGTGTTAAGTCTTCTCTGAAGGTTTGGTAGAACTCTGCAGTGAAGCCATCTGGGCCAGGACTTTTTTTTGTTGGAAGTTTTTTGATTACCGTTTCAATCTCTTTTTTTATTATGGGTCTATTTAGTTGTTCTACTTCTGAATGTGTTAGTTTAGGTAGGTAGTATTGTTCCAAGAATTTATCCATTTCTTCTAGGTTTTCAAATTTGTTAGAGTACAATTTTATGTAGTAATCTGATATGATTCTTTTGATTTCAGTTGGTTTTGTTGTGATGTGGTCCTTCTCGTTTCTTATTCACGTTATTTGTTTCCTTTCCTGTTTTTCTTTAGTCAGTCTAGCCAGTGGTTTATCAATTTTGTTAATTTTTTCAAAGAACCAGCTTTTGGCTTTGTTAATTCTTTCAATTGTTTTTCTGTTCTCTAATTCATTTAGTTCAGCTCTAATTTTTATTATTTGTTTTCTTCTGGTGCCTGATGGGTTCTTTTGTTGCTCATTTTCTATTTGTTCAAGTTGTCGGGACAGTTCTCTGATTTTGGTTCTTTCTTCTTTTTGTATGTGTGCATTTATTGATATAAATTGGTCTCTGAGCACTGCTTTTGTTGTGTCCCAGAGGTTTTGATAGGAAGTATTTGCATTCTCGTTGCTTTCTAAGAATTTCCTTATTCCCTCCTTGATGTCTTCTATAACCCAGTCTTTTTTCAGGAGGGTATTGTTCATTTTCCAAGTATTTGATTTCTTTTCCCTAGTTTTTCTGTTATTGATTTCTAGCTTCATTGCCTTGTGGTCTGAGAAGATGCTTTGTAATATTTCGATGTTTTGGACTCTGCAAAGATTTATTTTATGACCTAATACGTGGTCTATTCTAGAGAATGTTCCATGTGCGCTAGAAAAAAAAGTATATTTTGTAGTAGTTGGGTGGAGAGTTCTGTATAAGTCAATGAGGTCAAGTTGGTTGATTGTTGTAAGTAGGTCTTCCGTGTCTCTATTGAGCTTCTTACTGGATGTCCTGTCCTTCTCCGAAAGTGGTGTGTTGAAGTCTCCTACTATAATTGTGGAGGTGTCTATCTCACTTTTCAATTCTGTTAAAATTTGATTTATGTATCTTGCAGCCCTGTCATTAGGTGCGTAAATATTTAATATGGTTATGTCTTCCTGATCAATTGTCCCTTTTATCATTATGTAGTGTCCTTCTTTATCCTTTGTGGTGGATTTAAGTCTAAAGTCTATTTTGTCAGAAATTAATATTGCTACTCCTCTTCTTTTTTGCTTATGGTTTGCTTGATATATTTTTTTCCATCCTTTGAGTTTTAGTTTGTTTGTGTCTCTAAGTCTAAGGTGTGTCTCTTGTAGGCAGCATATAGATGGATCGTGTTTCTTTATCCAGTCTGAGACTCTCTGTCTCTTTATTGGTGCATTTAGTCCATTTACATTCAGCGTAATTACAGATAAGTAAGTTTTTAGTGCTGTCATTTTGATGCCTTTTCATGTGTGTTGTTGGCCATTTCATTTTTCCACATGCTTTCTTGTGCTGAGATGTTTTTCTTAGTAGCTTGTGAGATCCTCATTTTCATAATGTTTAACTTTGTGTTTATTGAGTTGTTACGTTTTTCTTGGCTTTTTTCTTGAGTTATGGAATTGATATTCCTTTTTGTGGTTACCTTTTTATTTACCCCTATTTTTCTCAGTAAAAACCTAACTTGTATCCTTCTATATTGCCTTGTATCACTTTCCATCTGGCAGTTCAATGCCTCCTATATTTAGTCCCTCTTTTTGATTATTGTGACCATTTATTGATTTCCATGATTTCCTGTTGTGTGTATTATTTTGTTTATTTATTTATTTTTTAGAATTAGTCTTAATTTGTTTGTTTTTGTGCTTTCCCTATTTGAGTTGCATTGATATCAAGATGGTCTGTTTTGTGACCTTGTATTGTGCTGGTACCTGATATTATTGGTCATCCGGCCAAACAATCTCCTTTATTATTTCTTGCAGTCTTGGTTTAGTTTTTGCAAATTCTCTAAACTTGTGTTTATCTGTAAATATCTTAATTTCGCCTTCATATTTCAGAGAGAGTTTTGCTGGATATATGATCCTTGTTTGGCAGTTTTTCTCGTTCAGTGCTCTGTATACGTCGTCCCATTCCCTTCTTGCCTGCATGGTTTCTGCTGAGTAATCTGAACTTATTCTTATTGATTCTCCCTTGAAGGAAACCTTTCTTTTCTCCCTGGCTGCTTTTAAAATTTTCTGTTTGTCTTTGGTTTTGGCGAGTTTGATGATAATATGTCTTGGTGTTTTTCTTTTTGGATCAATCTTAAATGGGGTTCGATGATCATCTTGGATAGATATCCTTTCGTCTGTCATGATGTCAGGGAAGTTTTGTGTCAGGATTTCTTCAACTATTTTCTCTGTGTTTTCTGTCCCCCCTCCCTGTTCTGGGACTCCAATCACTCGCAAGTTATCCTTCTTGATAGAGTCCCACATGATTCTTAGGGTTTCTTCATTTTTTTAAATTCTTTTATCTGATTTTTTTCAGCTATGTTGGTGTTGTTTCCCTGGTCCTCCAGAAGTCCCAGTCTACATTCTAATTGCTCAAGTCTGCTCCTCTGACTTTCTATTGCGTTGTCAAATTCTGTAATTTTATTGTTAATCTTTTGGATTTCTACATGCTGTCTCTCTATGGATTCTTGCAACTTGTTAATTTTTCCACTATGTTCTTGAATAATCTTTTTGAGCTCTTCAACAGTTTTATCAGTGTGTTCCTTGGCTTTTTCTGCAGTTTGCCTTATTTCATTTGTGATGTCTTGAAGCATTCTGTAAATTAGTTTTTTATATTCTGTATCTGATAATTCCAGGATTGTATCTTCATTTGGGAAAGATTTTGATTCTTTTGTTTGGGGGGTTGGAGAAGCTGTCATGGTCTGTTTCTTTATGTGGTTTGATATGGACTGCTGTCTCCGAGCCATCACTGGGAAACTAGATTTTCCAGGTAGTCGGCTAAAAAAAAATGCAGTCAGATCCCTATCTGAATTCTCCCTCTGGCTCCGGGTATTCGGATGTTAATGGGGCAGCCTGGGGAGGGTAGGGGAGGGATCTGAGAGCTAGGAGTGTAAAAAAAAAAGGAGTATAGTACCACAGAATATAGAGCTGAACACCACTTTCACGCTCCGCCCCGTTCGCCAAAATCCGGGCGGGACAGGTCCCCGGCTAGGACGCTGCTTTACTTGCTCGGATACCAGTCACTTCCTCCCGGGGACTTCTCCCTCCGGTGCGAGGCACCGCTCGGGGGCACCCGGTGGGCGTTTCCCGCACGAATGGGTGGGCCCGCCCCCAGGGTCTATTCAGGCGATTATAATTGGGCCCCGCGGTCACGCCCCGCCCGTGCGCGTGCCCAAATCCCAGCAGGATGGCACCCCGTCTGGGATGCTGCTTTCCCCTCTTTGGGACCAATCACTTCCTCCCGGGGACTTCTCCTTCCGGTGCGCCACACCTCTCGCGCGAACTAGGGAACTAGGTGGGCGTCACTCGCACGACCAGGTGGGCCCGCCCCCTGGGTCAATTCAGGGTAATAAGAATGGACCCCGCGCTCACGTGCGCGCCCAGATCCCAGTGGAATGGCTCCCCGTCTGGGATGCTGCTTTCCCTGCTTTGAGAACAGTCACTTCCGGGGATTTCTCCCTCCGGTGTGCCGCGCCACACGCGCGGACTGGGTGTGCGTCCTCCCACACTAACGTGTGGGCCCCTCCTCGGGGTCACTTTAGGGAAATATAGTTGACCCCCCCGCTCGCGCCCCGTCGGCTTCTCACCTAACTCCCAGCGGGACGGCACCCCAGCTGGGACGCTGTTCTCCCCACTCCCAGATCAGTCACTGCCTCCCGGATGCTTCTCCCTCCGGCCACGCCTCTACATCGCCCGCGCCAACCAGCTAGACTTCCTCCCGGGATGGGTTCGGGGGGGAAGGGATGGGCCCCCTTTCTGTGCCATCTGCCCCCCTGGGCTCTGCCCCAGATCGGGCTCCGAAGGTCACCTGCCTGGTACGCTGGCTCCTGGTTCTGAAAACAGTCACTGTCTGCCCATATTTGTTCGTTTTCCGTCTCTAAGTCTGTGCTTGTTGTTCAGAGTTCGTAGATTGTTATGTATGTGATCGATTCCCTTGTTTTTCTGAGTCCTTGTTGCAAGAGGGATCCGCGGTAGCGTCCACCTAGTCCGCCATCTTGGCCCCGCTCCCACTGTTAACTTTTTAATTCTATAGTTTTATCATATTTTCTATTAGATTTATTAAATAAAAATCAGGTCAACTAACATTAAAAAAAAAAAGTTTCCCTTCTGCCTTTCCAATCTGGATACATTCCATTTATTTATTTATTACTTCATTGTGTTGGCTAGAATATCCACTAAAATGTCAAGTAGATTTTGTAAGAGTAGATTTACTTGTTCTGTTCCTGGTCTTAGTGAGAACGTATGCAGTCTTTCACATCAGTGTGATGGTAACTGTAGGTTGTTCATGGGTGCCCTCTATCACTTGGAGGAAGTTCCATCTTAATACTAGTTTGCTCAAAGTTTTATCACAATTATTGGGACTTTTAAAATGTTTCTCTACATTTATATGGCATTGTTTGTCATTCCTAATTTCTTACTATGGTGTATGTCATTAATTGATTTTTTAATATAAAACTATTCATGAATTCCTGTAGTACACCTAATTTGGTGGACTATTGTCTTTGCATATTTCCAGGCTCAGTTTCTTAAATTTTTATTTAGATTTTTCACATATGTTCCTGTTGTTTTCTTTTAATGTCTTTGTCTGTGTTTGATTTCAGGGTAAAACTATTCTCGTGTTGAAAATGGGAATATATGCTCCTCTTCAGTTTTGTGGAAGGGTTTGTGTAGAATAGGCTAATTCCTTTTCCCTAAACACTTAATACGATATCCCAGTCAAGTCAATGGACCTAACTGGGAATGGAGAGTACTTTAAACTTAAATTTCCATTTGTTATTGTCTTTATCAATCTTTTTTTTTTTTTTCTTATGTGTTTTCTAGTCTCTATATACATGGAACTATATCATACCCCTCCTTGTATGGTCCTACTCTGAAACTCAGATTGCATTTCTTCTTTATAGACAACCTTAGTGTACATAAAAATTACTTTATTTTTTATCATTGCTAATTTTTTGAAAAAGACTAAAAATAAGAAAATATGCATGGAAAATTAGGAGGGAAAATAGAAAATCTAAGTCCAGAAATCATGGTAAATATATAAAATGACATATATTGCACCTTGTTCACCAGAAACACAGCATAGTCCAAACTATGGGATGAACTCCTTTTCTTTCTCCAAGTAGAATAATCAAAATTCAAGCAATAGATCCTAGTCAAAGTATAGTGCACACTCATATTACCCAATTTTGAGAAAATTTAGCTAAATAAAGTACAAGGCAAACAATCTATCATACAATAAATCTCTTATGCAAGGACATATAAACAATTAGAAAATCACTTCTAAAGAGTAAATACTGTTTTATAGAGAGATAAGGAAAAGGACCTATGAGATAAAAGTGTGCAATTAATAAGTAATATCATTCCAGTAGAGAAAGAAAGAAAAAACCTGGAAACTTCCATGACTGACCTCAATATATTTATCTTAACTGGCATATCCACTAATACAGACAAAATGGTCTGATTTAGACAAAACCAGATACAGAGCTGGTCCTTTTGAATATAATAACTTTATTTTTTTACTATTTCTATTACTATTACAATATAATAATAATAGTAAATAACAAAGTAAACAGTCTCTAAGGGCCCATGTATGAAAGTAAAAGCACTGATGACGAAGACAGGCATTTCCAGGTTCAGAAAGTGAACGTTAGAGCAAATTCAGATACTGAGTACTTCAAATCATTTCACTGCACTGAGCCTTCTTCCAGTCAGAATTAGCCACCACAGGGCAGAGAAGGAGCACAAAACAGAAGGTATACGGACTTGCACACACACGTACACACACGCACACATACACTCATATGCACACACACAGGGAAATGCACACACGTACTCACACACACGCACATACTTTTTTATAATTTTTTTATTCCTACTGGGTGAGGAAAATACCAGATAATTGGAATTCTTCCTGTACGTACTACTGTTTCCATATCCCAATCAGCATATTTACTCTTCTTTTCTTTTTTAATCTGTCACTACCTAACACCTTCTAATATCCTATATAATTTCTTAATTATTACGCTTTAATGCATCTTTCCTGCTGGAGAAAGATAATATTTTTTACTGTTTTATTTACTAATCTATTTACAGCTCTTAGTAGAGTGACTGGTAACAGGCAATATAGAAACACATATTGAACTTATCAGTGCTTTTGTGCTTGCTATCTTCTTTGGAGGCACACAGAAAAAAAGTTTAAAGCCCATAATGTAATTTGTATGAATGATATGGTATAGTGAACTTTGAGAAAATATATTGCATAATCGGCCCAAATTCCTATGTAAGGCATATTTCACCTCTTTAACCCCCAAACTATAGTCCAAGGGATTCACTATGGGGATAACCAGGGTGTAAAATATGGAAGCCACTTTATCAGTGTCAAAGGAATGACTGGACTTGTGCCTGCCTTCACCTGACTAGTTCCTGAGAATGGCTACAATAATGAGTAAATAAGAAAGAAGAACTATCAGGTGGGATGAAATCAAATCAAAAGCTGCTAAGATGAGAATGATCAATTTGATTTCATGTGTGTTCGAGCAGAACAAAGACAACAAAAGCAGACCATCACAATAGAAATGACTAGTGACATTGTAGCCACAGACAGATAAATTAAAATTTTTTATGTTGACCAGAAGAGAAACAAATGTGCAGTTGAGGTAGGAGATTGCCACCAGGACCCAATTTGGACTTCATGACATGATGACTATATAGAGCAGAGGGTTACAGATGGCCACATACTGATCATAGGTCATTGCTGATGCAATGAAAACTTCAATAATTATGAACATGATATAGAGAACTAGCTGTGCAGCAGAAAAATAATGCGAGATTGTATTTTCATCAGCAACAAAAGTTACTAACATTTTGGTTCCACAGCTGTTGAACAGTCAAGATCAGTGATAGCTAGGTGTCTGTAAAAATAGTGCATGGGCATTTGTAGACTAGAATTTATCTTGGTGAGGATGAGGATGCCCAAGTTGCCGACCATGGAGATCATGTAGATGGTAAGGAACAGCCCAAACACTGGAGCCTGCAGCTCAGGGTGGTGTGTGATTCCCAACAGAATGAATTCATTCAGCACTGTTAGATAGATTGTGTTTGTCCTTCGAGGTCTATCAAGAAACCTATTCAGGATAGAGACATCAACATCACCAACAGTTTTGATGTAGTATCGTGTGGTAGATTTTGAGTATATAAAGCCAGTGTGAATAATACAAATCCAAACCTTCCAATTTAGAGTATTGAATATATACTCCCCTCCCACAAATTTTACACACATATGCACATACACATATTAGACAGATTCATGGATAAATTGATAGAAGAAACAAAAATTAATAAAATATTAAACCTTTAGGTGTTAGGTACATGGGTGATTACTGTACTCTTCTTAAAACTTTTGTCTTTTTAATATTCCTAAAATAATATGTGGATTCATTTTGATTCTTCTACTTCAAAATATTATCTTATGAAAACTCATAAGCCAACATACTTGACAAGAACTGGATAGATATATAATTGATCACAACGAGAATTATTTGTCTTTATACATGAAAACATCCCTAGATGTATACATGTAAAGGTATTGTTGTTGTTAGGTGCTGTCGAGTCGGTTCCAACTCATAGCGACCACAGAACGAAAAACTGCCCGGTCCTGTGCCATCTTTACAATCCTTGTTATGCGTAAGCCCATTGTTGCAGCCACTGTGTGAACCCATCTGTTTGAGGGTCTTCCTCTTTTCTGCTGACCCTCTACTTTACCAAACATGATGTCCTTCTCCAGGGTCTGATCCCTCCTGACATCATGTCCAAAGTATGTAGGGCCCAGTCTCACCATCTTTGCTCCTAATGAACATTCTGACTGTACTTCTTCCAAGACGGACTTGTTCATTCTTCTGGTAGACCATGGCGTACTCAATATTCTTCACCAAAACCGTATTTCAAAGGTACCAATTCTTCTTTGGTCTTCCTTATTCATTTCCAGCTTTCATACACAGTTGGAAATACCATGGCTTGAGTAAGGCTCACCTTAATCCTTAAAGTGACATCTTTGCTTTTTAACATGTTCAACCCAAACAGAAGGCTACGCTCTTTGATCTTCATCAGTAAGTGACTCAAATCCTCGTTACTTACCCTAAAGCACAATTTTCTTGACTTTATTCCTGGCACTATTCCCTTGCTGTGTTTGAACAGTTGTCTCTTGGTCTATGTACAGGTTCCAAATGAGCGCAAGTAAATGCTCTGGAACCCTCTTTCTTCTCAGTGTTATCCATAGTTTGTTGTGATCCACACAGTCAAATGACTTTACACAGTCAACAAAACACATGTGAACATCTTTCTAGTATTCTCTGTTTTCAGCCAAGATCCATGTAACATCAGCAATGATATCCCGCCTTCCATGTCCTCTTGTGAATCCAACTTGAATTTCCGTCAGTTCGCTGTTGTATATGCTGCAACAGTTTTTGAATGCTCTTCAGCAAAATTTTGCTTGTGTGTGATATTAATGATATTGTTTGATAATTTCTGCATTCTGTTGGATCACCTTTCTTTGAAATGTGCAAAAATGTGGATCTCTTCCAGTCAGTTGGCTAGGCAGCTTTCTTCCAATATTCTTGGCATAAAAAAGTGACATTACTTTGTTGAAACATTTCAACCGGTATTTCTTCAATTCCTGGAGCCTTGTTTTTGGCCAGTGTCTTTAGTGCAACTTTGACTTCTTCCTTCAATACCATCTATTCTTGATCATGTGCTACCTCTTGAAATGTTTGAATGCTGATAGATTCTTTTTAGGACAGTGACTCTGTATTTTTTCCTTTTTTTGATGCTTTCTGTGTAGTTCAATATTTTGCTCATAGAAACCTTCAAAATTGCAACTTGATGCTTGATTTTTTTTAAGCTTGAGAAATGCAGAGCATGATCTTCCTTTTTGGTTTTTGAACTCCAAGTCTTTGCACATTTCATTTTAATACTTTACTTTATCCTCTTGAGTTGCCCTTTGAAATCTTTTGTTCATGTCTTGTACTTCATCATTTCTTCCATCTGCTTTAGCTACCTGACCTTCAAGAGTAACTTTCAGTCTCTCTTAACATTTATTTTGGTCTTTTCTTTCTTTCTCATCTTTTTAATGACCTTTTGTTTTCCTCAAGTATGATGTCCTTGATGTCATTCCAAATCTTGCCTGGTCTTGGTCTTTAGTGTTCAGTTAGTCAAATCTGTTCTTAAGGTAGTCCCTCAATTCAGGTGGGATATACTCAAGGTCATACTTTGGCTTTTGTGGATTGTTCTAATTTTCTTCAGCTTTCACTTGATCCCACCTAAGAGCAATTGATGATCTGTCCCAAAGTCGGCCTCCAACCTGGTTTTGATTTATGATATTAAGCTGCTTCTTTCCACAGATGAATTTTATTTGATTCCTGTATTTTCCATCGGTCAATATCTACACGTGTAGTCACCGTTTATGTTGTGAAACAAATGTTATTTGCAATGAATAAATAAGTTGCTGGTCTCAGAAAATTTTATCATACAATCTGCCAAATAGTTTCTATCTCCAAGGATATATTTTCCAACTACTGTTCCTCTCTCTTTGCTTCCAACTACCACATTCCAATCGCTGGTAGCTATCATTACATCTAGACTGCATGTTTAATCAATTTCAGACAGCAGAAGTTGGTAAAAATTTTCATTTTTTTCATTTTTGTCCTTATTTGTTGGTGTGTATTAGTAATTCATAATGGAAACGCACATACAGAATAAAGAACTTCAGACTTTGATACAGAGAATAAAATACATTATTTTCTGTGACCCTCACAAGTATTATGTTCTTAGGTACGGCAAGAATTAATGTATGAAACTGAACACTCAGTCAATAATACATCAATTTTCTCAATCCCTTCTGAAGTCTTGGATTATATTTCTACTTCTGTGACTATTTTACGTTTGGTAATTATTTGTTATGTTTTTAATAGTTAGCTTCTGTGTTTTACCCAATAATAATAAATAAGAAAGATAATGTGTATGTCTTTAAGTCTTCCAACTTTTTTTTTTTTGCAAATTGTTTGAGATATTCTAGTTTCTTTGCCGTTCAGTTAAGTTTTAGCATCAGTTTATTTATTTCTTCTGCTGGGATTTGTTCAAAATTTTGTTCAATCTCTAGATGAGTTTCACATCTTAAAAATATCGTGCATTCCATTTCATAAGCAGGATATATCTCCCCATATGTTTATCATTGATTTTTTCATCAGTATTTTGCAACTTCTATCATGCCAATCTTGAATGTTTGTTTAATTAATGTCTAAATATTGCATGTTTTTTGGTTTATTGTAAATTATACTTTTATTTAAGCTTCCAATTGTTGATTGCTAGGATGCAGAATACAATTTGATTATGAATGTTGGCTTTACATATTATGACTCTGGTGTAATAAATTATTAGTTCTAATAACTTTCACAGATTCTTTTCTTACAGAAACAATCATGTCACTTTCAAATAGACGTGATTGTATTCCTTTGTTTCAAATAAGTTTTTTATATATTTTTCTTACCTTATTGCCCAGAGTGGGACCTCCATTACGGTGTCAAATAGATGTGGTAAGAGCAAACATCCTAGCCTTGTTTTTTTTCCTGTGGGGTAATATATTTAATCTTTTCAAGATTAAGTATGATGTCAGCTCTAGGTTTTCATAGATACCTGTTATCATTTTTTAATGAAATTCCTTTACATTCTCAGTTTCCTGAGCATTTATTTTTATTTCATGAATGGATAGGAAGTTTTGTGAAATATATTGTGCAAGAAGTAGATGATCATTTATTTTTTCCTTCTTTATTTTGTTGATATAGCAAATTGGACTTATTGATTTTTAAATGTTAAACTTGCCTTGCATTCTCAAAATAAATCTCCTTTGGTCATGATGCATAATCCTTATTATGTGTGTAGAATTAATTTTGTTAACTTTTTTCAGGGAATAAGGCATAAATTGCCTTAAACATTGTAGAAAATAGTATGGCAATGAAAAGGAGGGAAACAAGTAAAATTATAAAAAAAGAAAAATTTGCGGGCTGGTCCATAATTAATTTTCTCCTTTGTACTGTATTAGCAAAGCAAACAAATCTGAAGTTTTGGGGACATCTTACATGGACTGCCAAAAGAAGAAACAAACCTGTCGTGGAAGAAGTGAAACCAGAATGCTCCTTGGAAGCAAGGATGGTGAGACTGCATCTTACATACTTTGGACAATTGGTCAGGAAGGATCAGTTCCTGGAGAAGGACATCATACTTAGCAAAGTACAGGTTCAGTGGAAAAAAGGAAGACCCTCAGTGAGGGGTATTGACACAGTGGCTACAAGAGCAAGATCAGGCGTGGCAATGGTTGTGAGGATGGCGTAGGATCGGGCAGTGTTTCATCCTGTTGTGCACAGGGTTGCTATGAGTCAGAAGCAACTTGACAGTACCTAGCAACAACACAACAATATCTTGGTGGAGTTAAACAAAAAAAGTTGTTTTTTTTTTTTTAATGTTTATAATACCTTGGTGTATTTCTTGTGTCAAAAACTTAGTGTTATTTGTTTGTAACCAAGTGGAAGGGGTAATTGTGATGGTCATGGTCAGAGATGCAGAATGAGAAGTCATAGTAAAAAGCTGGAGCTGAGGAAGTCAAGAAAAAGGACTTGGGAATGGGAGATCCTCTTCTCAGGAGGTGAAGGGTTGGATTAACAAGAGGCACTTGGCTTCTAGAGAAAAGTAGTTGCTGTTGTTAATTGCCATCGATTCTGCTCTGACTCACTGTGACCTTATGTATAACAGAAGGAAATGTTGCCTGGTCCTGTGCCATCTTCATCATCATTGGTATGTTAGAGTCCATCATTCAGTTATTGTATCAATCTATCCTACTGAGAATTTCCCTTATTTTTGCTGACCCTCCACTTTACCAAGCATCATGTCCTTTTCTAGCCATTGATCTTTCCTGATAATGTGTCCAAATTAAGTGAGCTCAATCTTGCCATCTTCACTTCTAAAGAGTGTTCTGGTTGCATTTTTTCAAAGACTGGTTAGTTTGTTCTTCTGGCAGTCCGTGGGAGATACAATGGTCATTGCCAGTACCACAATTCTTATGTATCAATTCTTCTCTTCCTTTTTTTATTGTCCATCTTTCTCATATACATGAGGTGATTGAAAAGACATTCATTTTAGTCTTTTCTTTCTTTCCTGTTTTTTAATGACCTTTTGCTTTCTTCATGTATGATGTCCTTGATATCTTCCCACAACTCATCTGGTCTTTGATTATTAGTGCTCAATACATCAAATTTATTCTTGAGATGGTCTCCAAAGGTGGATATAATGAAGACCATATTTTGGCTTTTGTGGACTGCTCCTTGCTAACTTTCTCTAGTTTAAATTATATATTAGACACATACATACATAATATATAATATATATTACACACACAATATATATATAAATATATATATATTTTATTTTTGGTTTGCTGAATACCTTTGTGTGGTATGTTGCTCCTTTTGATCTGTAAAATTTCTATGGTGGAGAGCTCTTGACGTTTTCATTAATCATTGCATTGCCCAATATATTGCATGTTTTCCCATCTTAATCTATATGAATGGCACAACATAAAATTCCATGGTCCCCAACCTTTGCAATTGAATGTGGTGCTTCTGCTTCTTCCCATTGTATCATCTAGTAATGTTTTACCCATGCATACAACAAAACAGTCAATAAACAAATGGATCACTCAAACACTATCTCAAAGAAGAGACTTTAATTTCTATTAAAAAAAAAAAAGAACAAGTTCAGTAGTGGGGCCTGATGGCTCTCACTGGTTCAGTAGCTCAGCAAAATCAAGTCAATATACTTGCCAATCTTTTGTCCTTAAATTAAATTCCCCCAAAATTGAGTTTACACAGCAACAGAGTCCAAAAAGCAGAAGATGATGGGGAATAAATCTCACAGACCTCCCTTTATAAGGAAGTAACATCGATCTTGACAAGCCTCTGGAAACTTCTGTAAGTGTTTTAACTTTTTGTTATTATTTTTTTTAATTCTACTTCTATCTTTACTTTTTAAAAAGTGGCTGAACTTCTCAAGGCAAAAATCCAGAAATCATTTCTTAAAATGGGAACTTCCTTGTTTACTTATTTTAATCATGTTCCTTACTAATTAATAATAAGTCCTGACATTCCCCATTGTATATTTATTATAAACCTGCCCAGACTATGTCCTGGATCCATTTCATGATGACTTTCCATTATTTGGTTTGAGCAAGTCACACATCCAAAATGAATGGATTAGCTTGATGAATCAATTTATTAATTCATTGTCTTTACTGAATTATTTTCTCTCTCAGTTACTGTCCTAGGTACTCACTATTTTATAAACTCCACTACTATTTCTCTTCTTTTAATCTGATACCTGTCACAGTGAAGTTTTATTATCTTTCATCTCAGGGATGACATCACTGAAGCAGAAAACTGACATTAAGAGATAATTTAGAGTAGTGTTTTTTTTGTTATGAGCATGGAAACCCTGGTGGCACAGTGGTTAAGTGCTACAGCTGCTAACCAAGAGGTCAGGGGTTCAAATCCACCCGGCACTCCTTGGAAACTGTATCAGGCAGTTCTACTCTGTCCAATAGGGTCACTATGACTCAGAATAGACTCGACTGCAGTAGGCTTGTTTTTTTTTTGGGGGGGGTGGGTTATGAGCATGGAAACTGGAGCTAGTGCATGGTTCAAACTTGACTGTCACACTTAAGTCCTCTGTGAACAGGGACACTTATTTATCCTTGATGAGTTGAACTTGGATAATTTATGTACCCTTTCTGAAACCCCATTTTATCTTCTAAAAAGGTAAATATTAATAGAACTCACCTCACAGAGCTGTTGTGATGATTAAATTAATTAAAACCTGAGGAATGACTATAATATAGCATTCAATAAGTATAAAATATTATTACCTAGTAGTGCTCATGACCATCTTAACCTTCAAATTACTTCAACCCTTTAAAAATTTTTATCTTCACTTCACAATATAACATGCATCTTTTTCTCAGATTCTAATTAACTGTTTTTATTCAAATTTCATTGGCTTCAAAGTGGATTTTATTTCATGACTGTGAATCAAGAAAATAATTTAGACTCTAGTAGCTTCAATAAAATCCTAGAAATTTTAAAGGAAAAAAAAATACATGGAAAAATTTGAGGAATGACATGCAGCTACTGTCCATAAGGCAAGATAACTATATCCTTGCTACTTAACAGACCTTACTTAAATTGAAAATGCAGCATGTTGCAAACTATGGGATTAACTCTCTGTTTTCTTCTCACAAAAGGGTGAATAAAAATATAGTGCATAATCAACATTGACCAAAGTTTAGGAATACCAAACCTGTGAAAGAAGGCAGCAAACTTAATTCATCATAGAATATCCTGTTGCCCACGGAAATAGCAAAAAATAATTGAACAAACATTTAAATTTTTTTCCATATAGATAAGGAACTATAACAACTCATGAAACAAAAAATATGATTATTTAATAGGAACAACCTGTGAAGAAAGAATTGTAAAACCAGGAAACTCTAGGGTGGCCGTCTAGAAATTTATCTTAATTGATACATATTCTGATTTAGGCAAAACGGGTTGATTAAAACAAAGTCAGGTGCAGAGCTGAACCTGTGAATTGCTAAATTGCAAGGTATGTTGAGTTAACAGATGTCCATGTAAAAGTAAAGGCTTTAACCAGTAAAGAGTGAAGCTCCAAGGTCTGGAATGGAACATTTGAGTAAATTTGGATAATTGAGTACTTTAAATCATCACATACACTAAGACTCCTTGCAACTTGGTCCAAATCTAATACACCCCTCAGAAGAATAGGAAGGCTAAAAAGGAAGGCAAGGGCTTACACAAACATACACAAACACAAAAACACATGCTGACATTGCAAAGTTTACTAAAGAGTTGAAAAAAAAATACCAGAATCTTTGTAACTCCACTTTTGTTCTTAGTAATTTTTCCCACTCCCACTCAGCATATCCACTCTCTTTGCCTGATTTCATGGTTTCTAACACATTCTGATAAAGCTAAACCTACTGCCATCAAGTAGATTCCATCTCATAGCAACCCTATAGGACAGAGTAGAATTGTCTCATAGGGTTTCCAAGGATGTAAATTTTTATGGAAGCCGACTGCCACTTCTTTCTCCCATGGAGTGAACTGTGGTTTTAAATCATTGACCTTTTGGTTAGCATCCAAATACTTTAACCACTGTTCCATAGGACCCCAACACATCCTTCTATGCTATAAATTTTACCTAATTTTTATGTTTGTGAAACATCTGTCCCCTTCAAGGAAGACAAAAATTCTGTTTTGTTAATCAATGTATTTACAGCACTTAGAAGAGTAACTGGCACATAGAAAGCAATTTATAAATATATGTTGAATATATTTGTGCTCGCTATTTCCATTGGAAAAAACACAGACCAGGATTGAAGTCTATAATGTAATTTGTAGGAACCATATGTTACATCAAACTTTAGAAAGTACATTAGTTATTTTTTCCCATGTCTTAAGTATGGCATCTTTTACATCTTTGTTCCTCAAGCTATAAATCAAGGGATTCAACATGGGAATAAGCAGAGTATAAAATATGGAAGTCACTGTATCAGTGTCAAAAGAGTGACTGGACTTGGGCTGAATGTACATAAAGAATAAAGTCCCATAGAACACTACCAGCACTGTCAGGTGGGAGCCACAGGTGGCGAAGCCCTTGTACCTGCCCTCAGCTGAGTTCATTCTGATAATGGCTACAAGAACCAGCAGGTAAGGAACAACAACTATTAGGAGAGATGAAATCAAATCAAAAGCTACTAAGACCAGAAGGATTAATTCAATTTCATGTGTGTTTTTTTTTTTTTTTTTGAGCAGAGCAAAGAGAACAAGGGGGGAATGTCACAGTAGAAATGACGGATGACATTATAACCACAGAAGGATAAATTAAAAATCTTAATGGTGATGAGAAGAGAAACAAATGTGCTATAGAGATAGGTGATTGCAACCAGCACCTGACACAGCCTTTGTGACATGATGACTGTGTAGAGCAGAGGGTTACAAATGGCCACATAGCGGTCATAGGAAATTGCTGACAGAATGAATAGTTCACTAGTTATGAACACAATAAAGAAAGCTAGCTGTGTAGCACAAAAATAAAAGGAGGTTGTGTTCTCATCCACAACAAAATTTGCCAAAATTTTGGGTCCCACAGCTGTTGAATAACCAAGGTCAGTGATAGCAAGGTGTCTGAGAAAAAATATATGGGTGTTTGCAGTTTGAAGTCTATCTTGGTGAGGATGATGATGCCCAAGTTGCCCCCCACTGAGATCACATAGATGATGAGGAACAGCCCGAACAATGGCACCTGGAGCTCAGGGCGGTCTGTGATTCCCATCAGAATGAATTCATTCAGCAGAGTTAGATTGTCTTTGTCCATCTTGGTCCATCAGGAAACCTATTCTGGATAGAAACATCAGCATAGTCAAATATTCTTTTGCAGTATTATCTGGTAGATTTTCATTATACAAAGCCAATATACTGAATAAGGTAAATCCAAATTTCCAGTGTAAGTATTTGAAGATAAACCAATTTCCCACAGCTGACTCCACGGCACCTAACAACAACAACACAGAGAGATAGAGATGGAGGGAAAGGGATACGGAGAGATGAAAGAGGGAGAGAAATTGGGAAAAATTTGCTCCCAAAGAACATTTGTCAATGTCTGGGACATTTTGGATGTCACAACTAGGAGAAGGGTACTATTACTATCTCATAGAGGCCTGGGATGTTGCTAAACATTCTAGTGTGTGCTGGGCAACTCACCACAATGACAAAATTTCCAGTCCAAATGTCAATAGGGCTGAAGTTGAGAAACTCTGATATAGATACATACATACTTACACATAAACATTTAAGTATAAAAACCTGTCGCCATTGAGTGGATTCCAACTTATAGCGACCCTACAGAACGGAGTAGAACTGCACCACAGGGCTTCCAAGGAGCAACTGTTAGATTCAAACTGCCAACCTTTTGGTTAGCAGCCATAGAGCTCTTAACCACTGTGCCGCCAGGGCTCCAAATTTAGATATGCGTAAAGATATGTATGTATACACACACACACACATACATATACAAGTACATAGATGAATTAAAAATAAAGAAATTAAAAAATTTTAGGTGTTCCATATATGAATGGTTACTAATGTCATTTATATAATGACAAATACATAATGACATTAAAAAATTATAATACACGTTAATTACATTATAAAAATTCTAAAGTGAAAATTCCCAAAATATATGGAAATGTTTAATATGCCTTGCTTTAAAACATAGTCCTATGAAAGCCCTTGCACCACAGGAGATAGAGTGAAACTGTACACTTGAAGGGTATTGAACACAAGGAAAATCTACTAGATCCTGGTGGGGATTATTTGCCTTTACACAGGGAAATATCCCCAGTGATAGACACATGCAGGTATATTGTTGTTGTTGTTAGGTGTCGTCAAGTCGGTTCGGACTCATAGAGACCCTGTGTACCACAGAACGAAGCACTGCCTGGTCCTGAGCCATCCTTACAATTCTTGTTATGCTTGAGCCCATTGTTACAGTCGCTTTGTCAATCCATCTCATTGAGGGTCTTCCTCTTTTCCGCTGACCCTTTACTTTAGTAAGCATGATGTCCTTCTCCAGGGACTGATCCCTTCTGACAACATGTCCAAAGTATGTAAGATGCAGTCTCACCATCCTTGCTTCTAAGGAGCATTCTGGTTGTACTTCTTCTAAGACAGATTTGTTCGTATCTTTTGACAGACGATGGTATGTTCAATATTCTTTACCAACACCACGATTCATAGGTGCCAATTATTGTCCAGCTTTCACATGTATATCGTGCAACTGAAAATACCATGGCTTGTGTCAGGCATACTGTAGTCTTCAAGGTGACATCTTTGCTCTTCCATACTTTAAAGGGTTCCTTTGCAGCAGATTTACACAATGCAATGCATCTTTTGATTTCTTCACTGCTGCTTCTATGGGTGTTGATTGTGGATCCAAGTAATGTGAAATCCTTGACAACTTCAATCTTTTCTCCGTTTATCATGATGTGGCTTATTGGTCCAGTTGTGAAGATTTTTGTTTTCTTTATGTTGAGGTGCAATCCATACTGATGGCTGTGGTCTTTGATCTTCATTCGTAAGTGCTTCAAGTCCTCTTCATTTTCAGCAAGCAAGGTTGTATCATCTGCATAATGCAGGTTGTTAATGAGTCTTCCTCCAAACCTGATGCCCTGTTCTTTTTCATATATTTCGGCTTCTCAGATTATTTGCTCAGCATACAGTTTGAATAGGTATGGTGAAAGGATACAACCCTGACACACACTTTCCTGACTTTAAACCACTCAGTATCCCCTTGTTCTGTCCGAACAACTGCCTCTTAATCTATATACAGGTTTCTCATGAGCACAATTAAGTGTTCTGGGATTCCCATTCTTCTCAATGTTATCCATAATTTAATATGTTCGAATGCCTTTGCATTGTCAATAAAACACAGGTAAACATCCTTCTGGTATTCTCTGCTTTCAACTAGACATCAGCAATGATATCCTTGGTTCCACATCCTCTTCTGAATCCAGCCTGAATTTCTGGCAGTTTCCTATTGATATACCATTACAGCCCTTTTTGAATGATCTTCAGCAAAATTTTGCTCACATATGATAGTAATGATATTGTTTTATAATTTCCACATTCGGTTGGATCACCTTTCTTGGGAATAGCCATAAATACAGATCTCCTCTAGTTGGCTGGTGAGGTAGCTGTCTTCCAAATTTCTTGACATAGTCAAGTGAGCACTTCTGGGGCTGCCTCCGTTTGTTGAAACATCTCAATTGCTATTCGTCAATTTCTGGAGCCTTGTTTTTTCCAATGCCTTGAGTGCAGCTTAGACTTCTTTCTTCAGTACCATCAGTTCCTGATTATATGCTACCTCCTGAAATGTTTGAACGTATACTAATTCTACAGGCCCTGTTATACCTCCACTGTAGGTTATCAAATAAGATATTTAATCTCTTTATCCACATCTTCAAAATGACCACGTCCTTTCAGGATTGTTGAATAGATAAATTAGAAATAAATATTTCAATGTGTTTATGTTGCTGGGAAATAGCTCTCAAATATCAAGTATATAGTGTTTTGTTGAGCCATATAATGACAATGTTTCAAAGATGCTTACGAGCACTTAGTCTCTGAAACAAAGTGAGAATATTTGAAAAAATAATATGAAGAAAAAAGGAGGGGAGAATGCACATAGAACTGAATCTGAAATCCTGATATTTTGCAATGAATTTGCCATTGAATAAAGGTAGGACCCTGCAAGTATCACTGAAACCTTCTGGATTTTGGTAAAATATGGAAACAGTCTATCTTTTTACCTGTAATGAATGCTCTGGCTTGACTCACCCATGTGCTTCTTAACATGGCATGGTGAGAATAATTTAAAGCCTTTTTTTCAGCCTTGGATATTCTCCCTGAGGAGATGGCAAGCAATTTTGTTGTTGGTTCCTGAAGCATTTGAAAGCTTGACAAAATACCTGGGGGTTGTCTGTTAATTGTCCAGGAAAATTTGTATTCACCAGTGAGCAAGTTTTTCTTCATGAAGTGTGTATGCACACCTGTGTTTATCTATTTCATCTATTCTTACATTTTATTCCTTGTTAACTTTCCATTTTTACCACCAAAGGATCATGATTAACACACTGTATCCATAAAACAAAACTATCAATATTCCCCATTTCTGCAGTGGTCTCTTCAAATGCATGACAATGTGAAGTAGGGCTTGAACACTTCCCTACTGCGTTATTTAAAAGATCTAAATTCAATAAAATTAATGCATTGTGCATATGTGAGGTGTCACTTACTTGTTTGCTGTTGCTATTGTTGCTGTTATTGCTAATTTGTTCAGGGTTTTTTTTTTTTTGACCTCAGTAACAGAAATGTTAGCCTTGCTTCTCATTTCATAATTATCTGTCTATTGAGGTTTTTTGCCTGTTTGTTTTATTTTCCATCATATTTCACTATTTTATGTTTCTCATTGTTTCCAATCCTCATTCCAAAACATCTTTCTCACCTTGATACATGTTCTGCTGTGGTTGACATAATGCTCTACCATATCAACACACCCTCCTCAAGTGGGATATTTTGTGTGTAATGTGTCACTATGAATACGTATTTACTGAGCTATAAATCTTTTTGTTCCATTTTGTCATTGTAAATATTTGTAGTGTAACCTTTTCTTTTTTTTGCCTGTTCTTTAATAGGGAAACCTGGGGGCATAGTGGGTAAGTATTACAGCTGCTAACTGAAGGGTTGACAGTTCAAATCTACCAGGCACTCCTTGGAAACTCTATGGGGCAGTTATACCCTGCACTATAGGGTCGCTATGAGTTAGAATCCACTCTACAGCAGCGGTCTTTTTTGTTGTTGTTGTTATTCTTTAATGGAAGGCTCCCTTGTGGTGGAATGTTCAAACACTCACTGCTAACTAAAAAGGTGCCTGTTTGAACCCACAAGCCATTCCACGGAGAAAAGACCTGGCCATCTGTACTCATAAAGATTACAGCGTAGGCAACTCTATGGGGCATTTACACTCTGTACTATAGGCCGCTATGAGTCACAGACGACTCGAAGACACCTAACAGACAAAAATTCTTTAGTGGTATATATTTTGTTGCCTCCAACAGAACATTGTCTGACTTTCTTTCTTCAGACATGTCATCAGGAAAGATCAGTTGCTGGAGGAGAACACCACATTCGGTGAAGTAGAGGGCCAGCGAGAATAAGGCAAGCACTTCATGAGACAGATTGACATAGTGGCTGCAACAATGGATTCACACATTCCCAGGATAGTGAAACTCTGTGGCGCGGTTCTACTCTGTCCTACAGGGTGAGGACAGCACAGATCCAGGCAATGTTTTGTTCTGTTTTACATTAGGTCGCCATGAGTTGGGGTCACTCAGTGGCAGTTAACAACACCAACCTTTTGTGATGGACTTTTTTAACTTCATGTGATTCCATTGAGGTCCATCCGCGCTGTTGTGTGCATCAATAATTTGTTCTTTTTTACTGCTGAGTGTTATTTCATGAATGGATTTAGTAAAGTTGGATTCATTCATTCACCCACAGAAGGACATTTTGAGTTGTTACCAGTTTTTAGCTATTATGAATAATGTTTCTGGGAACATTTGTGTGAGGGTTTTTGCATGAACGTAAGTTTTCGTTCCTCTGGGATAAACGTCTAAGTGTAGGTTGTTTTAATTTTGACAAAGTCCAATCTATCAATTTGTGCTTTTCATCCATATGTTTGCGTGTAACAATATTTCAGCGGTTTATTACCGAGTGGTGTTAACTAGCGGGAATAGACCACGGTTTATCCGCCCTCGGGGAGATGGGCATTTGGTTTGATTCCAGTTTTTGATTATTACAGATGCAGTTGTTAGGGACATTTGTGTACATTTCCTTATAAGGAAAAGTGTGTCATTTCTCTTGGGTAGATATGAGTAAACTGGCTAAATTTTATGGTAATACTGTATTCATCTTTTTAAGACGCTGATGCTTCAAATTATTTGTTAAAGTATTTGCACCGTTTTAATTTTCCACTAACAGTTTAGGAATGCTCCATTTCCTCCACACATTTACCAAACAGCTGATATTCTAATAGATGTATAGAGACATGTCATTAGGGTTTTAACTTGAAATTCACTGAAGAATAATGAACTGAACATTTTTATGTGCTTAATTTACCAACTGTATGTGTCCTTTGGATAAGTGAATGTTCATTTTTATGGTAATTTTTGTGGGCTGTTTCTTTTCTTTTTGTTTTTGAGTTGTGAGACCTCTCTCTGTATATATTATGGAGTCCTGGTACATAGTGGTTAAAGAACTGGTAGCTAACCAAATGGTTGGCAGTTCAAGTCCACCAGCTGCTCCTTAAAAACCCTGTGGGGCAGTTCTTCTCTTTGAAACTGGGTTGCTATGAGTCGGAATCAACTTGATGGCAACGGGCCGTTGGGGGTGGGGGAGAGAGTATATATTATGGACACAGGCCTTTTATGAGTTGTATTATCTGAAAATGTTATATCCCAGAATATAACTTGTTTTTATACTAATGTCTTTTAAAGAGGAGTTTTAATATTTCATGTGGTCAAACTTCTTACGGATTTTGCATTTGGTATTATATTGATGAAATTCTTAAATGTATCTATAGAGTCATTGAAAACCCACTTAAAATCCAAACAGCCTTTAAAAAAAAAAACTAATAAGCTGAAAGTAAAGTTATCAATAAATGTTAATGTTTTAGTCCTGTAACTGTACTGTAGAGTCTATTAGATTTTTTTACATTAAAAAAGTCATCTATTAATAAAGTTTCTCCTTTTTCAACCTAGATCCTTTCTATTTATTTATTTATGTTTTTATTGACATACTGTATTTCCTAGAACTTCCACTAAAATGTGGAATAGATTTGGAAAGAGTAAATTTACTTGTTTTGGTCCTGGTTTTACTAAGAATGTATTCAGTCTTTGAAACCATGTACGATCGTAGCTGTAGGTTGTTCATGGGTGCCCTCTAACAGTTTGAGGAAGCTCCATTTTAATACTAATTTGGTCAAAGTTTTATCACAATTATTGGGATTTTTAAAACTATTTTCTCTACATCTATTTATATGACATTGTTTGCCATTTCTAATTTGTAATTATGGTGAATGTTATTAATTGATATTTTAATGTAAAACTAACAATGCATTCCTGGGGCACACCTAATTTGGTGCACTATTACCTTTACATATGGCCAGGCTCAATTTCTTAAATTTTCCCTTAGATTTTTCACACATGTGTTCTGTTGTTTTCTTTTAATGCCTTTGTCTGAGTTAGATATCAGGGTAAAGCTATTCTCATATAAAAATGCAGATATACCCTTCTCTTAGGTTTTGTGGAAAGTTTGTGTAGAAATAGCTAATTTTTTTTCCCCTAAACACTTAAAAGAATTTCTCAATCAAACCACTTGGACTGGTTGGGAAGGGGGTGAATTTTAAATTTAAGTTTCCATTTTGTTACCTCTTCATAAAATGTATTTTTCCTGTGTGTTTTCTAGTCTCTACATACATGGAAATATATCATATCCCTCCTTGTATGGACCTCTTATGCAAGGATATATAATTAGAAAATGACTTCTAAACAAGGGTAATTATTGTTTTCTGGAGAGATAAGGCTAGGAATTTATGAGACAAAACACACAATCAGGAAGCAATATCAATCCAAGACAATAAAAAAATGAAAACATCTGGAAGTTTCTATGGCTGGCCTCAGTAAATTTATCTTAACTGATATAGCCACTGACAGAGAAAAAATGGGCTGCTTTGGACTGAGATGATCCTCTTGAACATAATAACTTCATTTTGTTACTCTTTATATTAATATTACAATATAATAACAAATAGTAACAAAGTAATCATGTTCTAAGGGTTCACATATGAAAGTAAAGGCACCGATGATCAAAGAGAGGAATTTCAAGGTTGAGAGAACAGACATTTGAGCAAATTCAGATGGCTGAGTATTTCATATCATCCCACTGCCCTGAGCTTTCTTCCAATCAGAATTAGCCTCCCCAGGGCAGAGAATGAGAAATAAAACAGAAGGTGTGCATGCGCAGTCATATACACAAACACGCAAACACATACTTTATACGTTTTTTTTCCTACTAGATGAGGAAAACACCAGATACTTGAAACTCTTCCTGTATCTACTACAATTTCACTGTCCTACACAATATATTCACTAGTCTTCTTTTATTTTTTAAAAATCTATCACCCCCTAGCACATTCTAAGATGCTATAAAATTTCTTAATTATTACACTTATACTGCATCATTCCTGCTCAAGGAAGGCAATACTTTTTGCTGTTCTGTTTATTAATCTACTTATAGCTCTTAGTAGAGTGGTAGAAGGCAAGGTAGAAATATATGTTTAGCTGATCTGTGCATTTGTGATTGCTATTCCCTTTGGAGGCACACAGAAAAACGTTTAAAGCCCATGACATAAATTAGGAATCATAGTATAGTAACCTTTGAGAAAATAAATTGCATAATTGTCCTAAAGTCCTATGTAAGGCATATTTTACATCTTTATTCCTCAAACTATAGATCAAGGGATTCAACATGGGAATAACCAAGGTGTAAAATATGGAAGCCACTTTATCAGTGTCAAAGGAATGACTGGATTTGGGCTGCACGTACATGAAGATTAAAGTCCCATAGAACATTACCACCACAGTCAGGTGGGATCCACAGGTGGAGAAAGCCTTGTGCCCGCCCTCAGCTGAGTTCATCCTGAGAATGGCTACAATGATCAGTATGTAAGAAACAAGAACTATTAGGAGGGATGAAATCAAATCAAAAGCTGCTAAGGCAAGAATGATCAACTTGATTTCAAGTGTGTTTGAACAGAGCAAAGATACCAAGGGGAGACCGTCACAGTAGAAATGCCTGATGACACTGTAGCCACAGAAGGATAAATTAAAAATCTTCATGGTGATCAGAAGAGAAACAAATGTGCTGTAGAGATAGGTGATTGAAACCAACACCCAACACCTCCTCTGTGACATGATGACTGTGTAGAGCAGAGGGTTACAGATGGCCACATAGCGGTCATAGGACATTGCTGACAGGATAAAAAATTCACTATTTAGAAACATAATAAAGAAAGCTAGCTGTATAGCACAAAAATAATAGGAGATTGTGTTTTCATTGACCACAAAATTGACTAGCATTTTTGGTCCCACAGTTGTTGAATCACCAAGATCAGTGATAGCCAGGTGTCTGAGAAAAAAGTACATGGGGCTTTGTAGCTTGGAGTCCATCTTGGTGAGGATGATGATGCCCAAGTTGCCCACCACTGAGATCATGTAGATGATGAGGAACAGCCCGAACAATGGAGCTTGCAACTCTGGACGGTCTGCGATTCCCTTCAGAATGAATTCATTCAGCACTGTTAGATTATGCTTGTCCATCTAGAAACCTACTGTAAAAAGAGACTTGAGCATCATCAATAGCTTTTATGTAGTATCATCCGGTAGGTTTTTAGTATACAAAGCCAGTATGTCTACTGTAAATTCAAAGTTTTCATTTTAGGATATTTGAATACATACACAACTTTCATAAATTTTGCACACACATATACACATATACGTGTTAAATAGATTGGTTGATACATTGATAGATGAAACAAAAATGAATAATATGTTAAATATTTACATGTAAGGTACATGGATATTTACTGTACTCTTCTTAAAACTTTTGTCTTTTTCGTATACCTAAAAAAATGCATCTAAACATTTTGCATTCTCTATTTCAAAACATTACATTATGAAAACTCATGACTATAGATAGTCCAGGTTGGAACAGTCAACGTACTAGACAGATTTTGGATATATATATGTATATACATGTATATATACACACATATATATGATTGATGACAATTGGGATTATTTGTCTTTATACATGAAAACATTCCTAGAGATTTATGTAGATAGATGCAACCTCTGCTATACCTCCATTTGTAGTATATACAAAGAGATACTTTGGGCTAATAACACGTGTTATATGAACCTATTTATTCCCACCTGAAAAAAATCATATTCCAACACTTTCTTGCAGGGTTGTTAGAAAGGATGAATGAGAATTAAGTTCTTCAATGTGTCTACGATACTTGAAAATAAAATAGTGTGTGCCTGGGACTATTTGTCTATCTGTCTGTCTTTCTGTCTATCTATCTATCTATCATCATCATCTATCTTTTTTGGATGTAGACAGTAATTAGTTGAAATTTTTTTATTGTTGTTAATTGTTTTGATTTTTAAGGTATTTATATGTAAATTCTTCTGAACTGTGCTTTAAGTTCTTTGTTACCATATTCATGACAAATAGGTTCATTAAGATGTTATCCTTGTAACTGACCCCACCTCCATAGTCCATAATACCCGTTCTATGACTAAAGTGTCTAACAGCGTCATTCTTTAGTTTCTTTTTTGGTCTCCTTAAAATGCTTTCTCCTGCAATTGGGCATTTGTATTGTAACTGACACATTTTAAGCTTTTTCTAACAAATCAGATATATATTTTTTTCTCACAAGGAAACCTAGGCTATATGAGGAAATCTGAACAAATAATGAAAAATTGATGTCATAAACTCCTTCTTATAAAAAAAGAATCCTTTACTTTTTATGAAAAAAAAGTTTAAAAAATCACTATATAACACAATAGCATAGGAGAAAAAGGAAATATACTGGTTATGACATATATGCGAATTATTGCAAGGTACTTAGGATCTTTTTGAACATGAACTATGTCCCATTAAACATTGGAATTCCTATGTGCCATGTGATATCACAGAAAAATTTCCGTATAATCTTTAAAAAATGTATCTGAGTATACCAGAGTTGTTTTAAAATATAAGAATAGCCTTACTGGTTGATATAACAGAACTGTAGCTTTAAAACATCATGATCATCACTACTTCATAAGTATGTACGTGCATCTGCCTACCTACCAATCAATCAATCAATCTATACATCATCTATCGATCTACTTTTCTATTTATCGATCTACATATCTATTTATCTATCCATCCTATATCTATTACCAATACCATGAGCAGAACAGTCTCTGTGTAGGCTATTAGCAGACAAATGCAGAAATTAAATTTCATAGCTTTAAATTGTATTATAAAAGTGAGTACATGAAATCCACATTCATCTCACACAAAACGTATCAAGAACTCAATCAAATTTCTTAATATTTTCCCACCTATGGAATCGACTCAATGGCACTGGGTTACTGGGTATGAAAAGTGGAGCCTCAAAAATGTCACTAAAGCATTCCAGTTATTAGTAAAACATGGCACTACAAAAAAAAAAAAAAATCTACCTTTTTCCTGTAAAGAATCTGTTTTAACACCCCATGCACTTCTTAACATGGCATAGTGGGAAGGATTTATAGCATTCTCTCGGCCTTTAAGCCTCTCCCTGAGGAGATACCAAGCAATGTTTTAATCATGTCTGAAGCACTTGAAAGCTTAACAAAACATCTACAGTGTCTGTTAATTTTCTAAACAATTTGAATTCACCAGGGAGTTAGTTTCTTTTAGACATGTTTATTCATTTATTCTCAGTCAGCTTTCAATTTGTCCCATCAAGGGATCTGGATTAAAATATTTTACTTTTAGGACAGACCACTTGATATTCCCCCATTTCAGTAATGTTTTTACATGGAATAAAATTAATACATTTCATATATATGATATACTGTTTCTTTGTGTTTTATTCTCTCTCTCTATATATGTATTTACTTCAGGGACAGATATTAGTCAATCCAACTCCTCCTTTTTTTGGAAATTGTCTCTTTAAGACTTCTCTTTATTTTATTTTATTAGATTAACATGTTCTATTTTATTGGCATGACTCAAAAACAGAAGTAACAACTGCAAACATCTAATAATAATCAGAACATGGAATGTACAAAGTTTGAACATTAGAAATCAGAATTCTTAAAAAATGAAATGGTCTAAGTGAGCTGAACTGGACTGATATTGTCTGTTTTGAACTGGACAATCATATGGCATACCATGCCAGGAATGACAAGTTGAAGAGGAATGGCTTTGCACTCATCGTCAAAAAAAAAAAAAAAAAAAAAAAATTTCAAGATCTATCCTGAAGTATCCTGAAGTACAATGATGTCAATGATAGGGTAATATCCATATGCCTACAGGGAATACCAGTTAATACTACTATTATTAAAATTTACACACCCAATACTAATTCAAAGATGAGGAAATTGAAGATTTCACCAACTTATGAAGTCTGAGTCTCATCAAATTGACAGTTGATATTCAATAATAACTGTTGTTGTTGTTAGGTGCCATGGATTCGGTTCTGACTCATAGCAACCCTGTGTACAACAGAAGTAAACACTGCCAGCTCCTGAGCCATCCTCACAATTGTTGCTATGCTTGAGCCCATTGTTCCAGCCACTGTGTCAATCCCTTTCGTTGAGGGTCTTCCTCTTTTTCACTGACCCTCTTCTTTACCAAGCATGATGTCCTTCTCCAGGGACTGCTCCCTCCTGATACAATGTCCAAATTTGTGAGTTAAAAGTCTTGCCATGGTTGCTTCTAGTAAGCATTTTGGTTGTACCTCTTCCAAGATAGATTTTTTTCCTTTCTTCTGGCAGTCCATTGTATATTCAGTATTCTTCATCAACACCATTATTCAAAGGCATCAGCTCTTCTTGGGCCTTCTTTTTTTATATATATAATTTTTATTGTGTCACAATTTTTAAGTGAAAGTTTACAAATCAAGTCAGTCTCTCACACAAAAACTTATATACACTTTGCTACATACTCCCAATTACTCTCCCCCTAATGAGACAGCCCGCTCTCCCTCCACTCTCTCTTTTCGTGTCCATTTCACCAGCTTCTAACTCCCTCTACCCTCTCATCTCCCCTCCAGGCAGGAGATGCCAACCTAGTCTTAAGTGTCCACCTGATCCAAGAAGCTCACTCCTTACCAGCATCCCCCTCCAACCCATTGTCCAGTCCAATCCATGTTTGAGGGCCTTCTTTATTCACTGTCCATGTTTAGCATTCATATGGGCCAAGCGAAAACACTATGGCTTGGGCCAGGCACACCTTAGTCCTTAAAGTGACCTATTTGCTTTTTAACACTTTAAAAAGATCTTTTGCAGCAGATTTTCCCATTGGAAACTGTCATTTGATTCCTTTACTACTGTTTCCATGGGCTTTCATTTTGGATTCAAGTAAAATGAAATCCTTGATGGCTTCAACCTTTTTGTTTCCTTTATGTTGAAGTTTAATGCATACTGAACGCTGTGGTCTTTGATCTTCATCAGTAAGTACTTCAAGTCCTCTTTACTTTCAGCAAACAAAATTGTGTCATCTGCATTTTGCATATGTTAATGAGTCTTCCTGCAATCTTGATGCCTTGTTCTTTTTCATGCAGTCCAGCTTCTTAGAATATTTCTCGCCATACAGATTGAATAAATATGGTGAAAAGATACAACCCTAGCACACGCCTTGCTTGACTTTAAACCACGCAGTATCCCCTTGTTCTGTTTAAATGACTGCCTCTTGGTCTAAGTAAAAGTTCCTCATGAGCACAATAATTAAGTGTTCTAGAATTCCCACTTTTTGCAGTGTTATCCATAATTCATTATGATCCATACAGTCGAATGCCTTTGCATAGTCAATGAAATGCAGGTAAACATCTTTCTGGTATTCTCTGCTTTCAGCCGTGATCCATCTAATATCAGCAATGATATCCCTTTTTCCATGTCCTCTTCTGAATATGGCTTGAATTTCTGGCAGTTTCCTGTTAATGTACCGTGGCAACTGCTTTTGAATGATCTGCAAAGTCTTCCTTGTGTGTGACAATAGTGATATTGTATGATAATTTCCACTTTCTGTAAATATTATCTTTAGTGTTAGTTTGGTCAAAATTTTATCACAATACGGGGCTTTAAATTTTTTTCTACATGTATTTATGTGGCATTGCTTTTCCATTCTAATTTGTTATTATGGTGAATGCCAGTAACTGCTATTTAAAAAACAATCATACATTCTTGGGTAACACCTAATTGGGTATATTAGTGTCTTTACCTATTGCAAGACTCAATTTCTCCATTTTATTCTTTAGGTTTTTCACATATATGCTCTGTTATTTTCTTTTCTTTTAATGTTTTCAACTGTATTTGATATCAGGGTAAAGCTATCCTCATATAGAAAATGGCAATATACCCTACCCTCCTCTTCAGTTTTCTGGAAGAATTTGTATAGTATTGGATTTTTTGTTTTCCCTAAATGTTTAATAGAATTACTCAATCAAGCTACTTGGAATTGATCTTGGGATGGATGGAGACTATTTTAAATTTCCATTTTTTATCCTCTTTAGCAGCCATTTTTTTTTCTCATGTAATTTATCTAGTCTCTACATAGGTGGAAATTTATCATATGCCCTCCTCATATGGTCCTAACCTAAAATTCAGATTGAATTTTTTTTAATAATAAAACCAAAACCCAGTGCCGTCGAGTCTATTCCTACTCATAGCGACCCTATAGGACAGGGTAGAACTGCCCCATAGGGTTTCCAAGGAGCACCTGGTGGATTCAAACTGCCGACCCTTTGGTTAGCAGCTGTAGCACTTAACCACTAAGCCACCAGGGTTTCCTTTTTTTTTAATAGACAATCTTAATGTATCTAAAATCTACTTAATTTTTTCTGATTAAGAAATTTTGGAAGGTTTAAAGAATAAAGATAAAAAAATGTGGATGGAAAATTCATAGGGAATATAGAGTAACTATGTCCGGAAACCCTGGCAAATATGTAAAAAGCTACATATCGCACCTCACTCACCAGAAACACAGCATAGTCCAAACCTTGGGATTATCTCCTTTTGCTTCTTCCAAACGGAATAATCAAAATGATGAATTCAAACAATAGATCCTGATCAAAATATAGTGCCCACTCATATTAACCAAATTTGAGGAAATTCGGCCAAACAAAAACAAGACAAGGAACCCATCTCATCATAAAATAAACTTCTTATGCAAGGATGCTTAAACAATTAGAAAATACCCTTTAAACAAGAGTCCCAGACAAAAAAACCCAGTGCCGTCGAGTCGTTTCCGACTCATAGCGACCCTATAGGACAGAGTAGAGCTTCCCCACAGAGTTTCCAAGGAGCGCCTGGAGGATTTGAACTGCTGACCCTTTGGTTGGCAGCCGTAGCACTTAACCACTATGCCACCAGGGTTGTTTTCTAAAGAGATAAGGATAACAATTTAGGAATCAATACCAGTCTGGTAGAGAAAAAAAAAAAAAAACGTAAAAACCTGGAAACTTCTGTGGCTGACATCAATAAATTTATCTTAACTGGTATATCCACTGATGTAGACAAAATGGGTTGATTTAGACAAAAGCAGATGCTGAGCTGATCCTTTTGAACATAATAACTTTATTTTGTACTCTTTTTATTAGTATTATAAAAATAATAACAAAGTAAACAGCCTCTAAGGGCTCGAATATGAAAGTAAAGGCATTGATGATGAAAGAGAGGGATTTCAGGATTTAGGAAATGGATGTTTTAGAAAATTCGGTTGAATGAGTAGTTCTTCAAATCATCCCACCACACTGTTGAGCCTTCTTCAAATTAGAATTAGCCACCTCGGGGCAGAGTACGAGCACTAAAACAGAAGGTGTGCATGTCTGCACACATATACACACTCACTATTCTTCTTTTTCTTTTGAAATCTGTTGGCCCCCAACACATTCACTATACTATACAATTACTTAATTATGCATATAATACATCTCTCCTGCATAAGGAAGACAACAATTTTTATTGGTTTATTTATTACTGTATTTACAGCTCTTAGAAGACTGACTGGTAGACAGCAATATAGAAACATTGATTGAGCTTATCTGTGTTTTTGTGCTTGGTATCCGCACCGGAGGCACACAGAAAAATATTTAAAGCCCATAGCATAATGTATATGAAAGACATGGTATAGTGAACTTTGAGAAAATATATTACATAACACTCCTAATATCCTATGTAAAGCATATTTTACATCTTTATTTCTCAAACTGTAGATCAAGGGATTCAACATGGGGATAACCAGGGTGTAAAATATGGAAGCCATTTTATCAGTATCAAAGGAATGACTGGACTTGGGCTGTACATACGTAAAGCTTAAAGTCCCATAGAACACTACCACCACAGTCAGGTGGGATCCACAGGTGGAGAAGGCCTTGTGCCTGCCCTCAGCTGAGTTTATTCTGAGAATGGCTGCAAGAACGAGGAGGTTGGAAACGAGAACAATTAGGAGAGATGAAATAAAATCAAAAGCTGCTAAAATAAGAATGATCAATTCGATTTCATGTGTGTTTGAGCAGAGCAAGGATAACAAGGGGAGACCGTCACAGTAGAAATGCCTGATGACACTGTAGCCACAGAAGGATAAATTAAAAATCTTTATGGTGGTGAGAAGAGAAACAATTGTGCTTCAGAGATAGGGGATTGCCACCAGCACCCAACATATCCTTTGTGACATGATGACTGTGTAGAGCAGAGGGTTACAGATGGCCACATAGCGGTCATAGGACATTGCTGACCGAATAAAAAGTTCAGTAGTTATGAACACAGTAAAGAAACCTAGCTTTGTAGCACAAAAATAATAGGAGATTGTGTTTTCATCCATAACAAAATTTACCAACATTTTGGGTCCCACAGCTGTTGAATAACCAAGATCAGTGATAGCCAGGTGTCTGAGAAAAAAGTACATGGGAGTTTGTAGCCTGGAGTCCATCTTAGTGAGGATGATGATGCCCATGTTGCCCACCACTGAGATCATGTAGATGATGAGGAACAGCCCGAACAATGGAGCCTGCAGCTCTGGGCGGTCTGTGATTCCCGTCAGAATGAATTTATTCAAGACTGTTAGATTGTGTTTGTCCATCTTTGTCTATCAGGAAACCTATTCTGGATAGAGACATAAGCATTGTCAATAGCTTTTATGCAGGACCATCTGGTAGATTTTTTAGTCTACAAAGCCAGTATGAATAAAATAAATCCAAATTTTCCATTTTAGGATATTTCAATGCATACCCACCTCCCACTAATTTTATACACATACACATACACACATATATATATTAGATTGATGGCTACATTGATAGAGAGATGAAACAATAATGAATAAAATGTTAAACTTCTAGGTGTTAGGTACATGGATGATTACTGAACTCATCTGAAAACCTTTGTTTTTTCATATACCTAAAAAACTTACGGATATAGTTTGGACGTTCTACTTCAAAATGTTATCTTTTGAAAGCTTATTATTATAGATGGTTCAAGATGGAACACTCAACACACTGGACAGGTTTTGGATAGATACATAATTGACCACAAGGGGATTATTTGTCTTTATACATGAAAACATCCCTAGAGTTATATGTCTATAGATATATATACATCCATTTGTAATATATATAAAGTGGTACTTTGGGCAAATAACATAAGTTTTAGGAATCTGTTTATCCCCACCTGAAAAATCATATTTCAATACTTCCTTGCAGGGTTGTTAGGAAGTATCAATGAGAATTAAAGGCTTCAATGTGTCTAGGATACCTGAAAATATCTCTAAAAGTGTGTATGCGTAGTACAATTTCTTTATCCATCTGTCTATTTATCTATCTATTTATCTATCTGTCTGTCTGCCTATCATCATCATCATAGCATCTATCTTTTTTTGGATGTTGATAGTAATTGCTTGAAATAATTTTTTTTGTTGTTGCAGTTAATTGTTTTGATCTTTAAGATATTTATAGGTAAATTCTTCTGGACTGTGACTTAAGCTTTGTCACAATTTCTGTGATGCTATCCTTGCAACTTATCCGAGTTCCACATTCCATAACACCAGTTCTATGAGTAAAGTGTCCAAAGGTGCTGTTCTTTAGATTACTTTTTTGTTGGTCTACTTGAAATACTTTCTCCTCCAATTGGGCATTGGTATTATAACTGACACATTCTAAAATTTTTGTATCAAATCATATGTTTTTTTTTTTTCCTCATGGAGAAACCTAGGGTATATGAGGAACTCTGAACAAATAGTGAAAAACTGATATCACAAACTCTCCCATTATAAAAAAGTACCCTCTACTTTTAATGAAAAAAATTTTTTAAATCACCGTATGACACAATAACATTAGAGAAGAAGACAATATACTGATGATGACATATATGTTAATTACTGAAAGTTATTTAAAATCTTCCTGAACATGAAACACATCCCATTAAACATTGGAACTCTATGTGACATGAGGTATCACAGATAACTTTAAGTATAATCTTTAAAAAAAAGTATCTGAATATACCACAGATGTTTTTAAAAATTTGAGAATATTCCTATGGGTTAAGATAACAGAATTATTGGTTTAAAACTTTGTGAGCATCACTCCTTCATAAGTATTATGTCTATCTCTACCATCTATCTATCATCTATCTATCTATATATATATCTTTCTATCTAACTTGCATATATCTATTCCTGAATACTATGAGCAGAGCAGTCTCTGAGTAAACTATTAGCAAACCAATGCAGAAATTAAATTTCAAAGCAATAAATTATTAAAGTGAATACATGAGATCCACATTTATCTCATAAAAACTTACCAGGAATAATGGTGGAAAGCAGACAGAATTCACTCAATATTCTTAATAATTTGCTGTGACTTTGAAATCAATTGAAACGGTGCCTTGAAAATGTTACTATAACATTCTAGATGTTAGTAAAACATGGCACTACTTAAAAAATTCTACCTCTTACCTGTAATCAATCTGTTTTAACACCCCATGGACTTCTTAACATGGCATAGTGGGAACAATGCAGCTTTCTCTCAGCCTTTGAGGTTCTCCCTGAGGAGATACCAAACAATGTGTTAATTATGTATGAAACTCTTAAAGGCCTAACAAAATGTCTAGGGTGTCTGTTAATTTTCTAAACTATTCATATTCACCAGGGAAAGTAAGTTTCTTTTAGATACATTTATTCGTTTTTTCTTAGTTAACTTCAAATTTGTTCCATCCAGGGATCTGGATTAAAGTCTTTTTAGGACAGACCACCCAATTTCCCCCCATGTCCATAATGTTCTCAAATAGAATGAGATTAGTACATTTCATACATATGATATGCCATTTCTTTGTTTTTTCTATATTGTCTTTTCTTTTTGACTTCGGGACAGATATTAAAAAAAAGATTAGTTACTCCAATTTCTTTTTTTGCAAATTGCCTGTTTAAGACTTCTCTCATTTTATTTTATTAGATTAAGATATCATATTTTATTTTTCCCATTCTGGCCAATTCCCATTCCAATTATTCTTTCCCACCTGGATACATACTCTACTGTGTTTTATGTCTGACATACAACATCAATGTATCCTTATAAAAATGTAGTATTTTGTGTATATGTGTTTTACTCTGCACATTTAATTTGTGCTGTCTTAATGTTGCATTTTCCAGTCATTTTAGTGATTGGCAATCTATCCATGTTGTGACATATACACACAAGTATTTCTCTGCTTCTTGCTACGTAATAATACATGAGTCGGAATCAACTCAACATCAACTAACAACAAAAACAGCATATATGTAACACCGTACTTTTCTAGTTTCCAAATGGTATATATTTTATTTATCTTCACCTCCCAGCTATCCTCAACATCACTACCACATGCAGCCTTGAGCATTTCCCTTTCCACTGCTCTTAAAAAATTGTCTTCGTGATATATGTCATGTATGTATAGTATATTCATGCACACACACATGCGCACACACACGCACATCAGTGAAATGTCTTTGTAAAATGAAGCATAACACCCCTATTAATTTTGCTGAACAATTAAAATTTGTTGTAGAAATATGTACTTTCTCCATTAAATGCTTGCTGTTTCTTGGGTTCTCATATGATTATGTCATTGTTAATTGGACATTAATTGCAAGCAATATAGATTTCATCTCTTATACCATTGTCTCTTTTCCTATTCCAGTTGTCCACGGTTAATAATTCATATGTGTATTACCTGCGAGTTAATTTCTACTCTTGCTTTTTTCCCTTGCTTTTGGTCATTCGGATCAATTTCTTGGCAAGTATGGTGATCATTTTATTGGTTTTAGTGGAGTATAATAAACAACAATATATATATTTAACACATACAATTTAATGTTTTAACATATGTATGTACTTGAAAAACTATTACAGTAGTAAAGATAATGGACATATCCAACACCCCAAAAGTTTTCTAATGTCCCTATTTAATCCCTTTCTCCTGACCCTCTCTGGCCCACTTCCAGCCCTGTTCAGCTATTGATGTGCTTTCTATCATGATCTATTTGTTTGCATTTTTAAAAAATGTTATATAAACAAATTTTATCTCATATACTTTTTTTGAATCTGGCTTATTTCACTCACCATACTTACTTTGATATTCATCCGTGGTGTTTCATATGCTAACAGTTCATTTCTTCTTTGTGCTTTGTTTTTGTTGTTGAGGTGGACTCAGTTGTATGGATATACCGCAATTTGTTTATTTATTCTCCCCTGAATGAGCATTTGCATTTCTTTCATGTTTCAGCTATCATTACTAAAGGCCCTGTGAACATTTGTGTACAAGTCTTTCTAAGGTTGTATGCTTTCATTTCTCTTAGGTAAATACATAGAAGTGAGATGCCAGGATTGTATGGTAGAGGTAAGTTTAACTTTTTAAGAAAATTCAACACTGCTTTCCAAATTAGTTGTTCTATTTTACAATGAGGTGGATTGACAGAGAGGCTGCAACAATGGGCTGAAGCATCAAAGTGATTGTAAGGATGGTGCAGGACAGAACAGTGTTTCATTCTGTTGTGCATAGGGTCGGAGCCAACTCCAGGCACCTAACAACAACATTTTACTTCCCCAGTGGTTAAATATTCAGCTGCTAACCCAAAGGTTAGCTGTTCAAACCCACCCAGAGGCTCTGAGGGAGAAAAGATCTAGTGATCTACTCTCATAAAGATTACAGCCTTGAAAACCCTATGAGACAGCTCTATCCTGTCCTATAAGGGCTCAATGAGTCAGAAACAACTCGGTGGGAATGGCATTTGGTTTTGGTATCATTTATTTATGTTTCAGTTTCCTCCACATGCCTATAAATTAGCCATTCTAATATGCATGTGCTGATAACTCTTTGAGGTATAAATTAAATTTGAGGTGATATTTCATCAAGATTTATTTTCATAAGCTTATTTGCTATACTTACATATTCTTCTTTGAAGTGTTTGTTCAAATCTTTTCCCCCTTTTTTGATATTGTTTTCTTATTATTGAGTTTGAGATTGCTTTATACAATGTGGATATTTACGCTATAACCATTGTGGCACAATGATTAAGAGCTCGGCTGCTAACCGAAAGGTCAGTGATTCTAACCCACATGTGGCTCCGCAGGAGGAAAATACCTGGAGAGCTGCTCCCATAATGATTTCAGCCTAGGAGGCCTTATTACTCAGTTCTGCTATGTTCTATAAGGTCAGTGTGAGTCAAAACAGTCTCAACAGCATACAACAACAACATCCTGTTACAGATATAACATTTGAAATATTTTCCCCCAGTCTATGGCTTGTCTTCCAGTTTTTTAATAATTTATTTTAAAGAGCAGTAGTTTTAAATTTTGATGTAACTGAATACAATAAATACTTATTTTATGGATTTTGCTTCAGTGTTATGTATAGGAATATTTTTCTAACCCAAGGTAAAAATTTTCTGCTGTTTTATTTTCCTTTCTAAAAGCTTTAAAATTTGATGATTTACATTTAAACTGTCATGCACTTTGAGTTAATTCTTGCATATGTGTAAGTTATAGATCCACATTCTTTAATTTGTATATAATATCTAATTGTTCTACCACCATTTGTTGAATGGCTATCCTTTCTCCACTGATTTTTCTTTGAATCTTTATGAAAAAATTAGTTGTTCAAATATGTGTGGGTGTGTTTTTTAACTCTTGCTAATATGTCTTTGACCTATTTGCTAATTTTTTTTTCAATCACACTTTGTCTTGATTATCATAGTTTATAATAAGTCTTGGAATCAGTTCTTCTTTGTCATCTCTCTTTGGTCTCTTTTTTCAAAGTTGATTCAGCTATACTAGGTCCTTTGCATTCCATTATAGATTTTAGTTTTCTTGTCAATTTCGACACAGACCAAAAAAAAAGTCAGTTGAATTTTCATTGGAATTTCATTGACTCTATAAATACAGTTGGGGAAATTTGACATCTTAACAATATCGAGTCTTCTGACTTATAAGCATAGCTTATCTCTCCATTTATTTAAGTCTTTATTTCACAATATTTTCTAGTTTTCAATGTAAAGGCCAACTCACTCAACTTATCAAGTGTTTGATTAAAAGTCATCTCCTCATAGGGTTCCCCTAAAGATCTTCATTAAAATTTTAACGCTCATCTGCCTACTGGCCCTATTTCATTTTCATATAACTCAATACCTTCTATCATATGATATAATCCACTTATCATTATGTATTTTCTTCACTCTTCTACAGAAATGTAAGCCTTATGAAGTGAGGGGTATTCATTGTTTGATTTAAAATATTTCTTTATTAAATATAATGAGTCCATTAACATAATATTCACCAGGTATCTTTTTTGTGCCTTTTACTGTGCCAAGTACAACAGATTAAGTAGTGAGTGGAATACACAAAGTCCCTGGCTTCATAAAGATAGATGTTCAGTGAAAGGAACATATAAACAGGCTATATGTGAGAATATGTAGGAATGTACCTTGTAGGGATATATCTAACCTAGGCTTGAAACCAAGTATAAGTTGATACTTGAAGTATAAGCAGGAGTTAGCCATCTCTGGGTGATTAACTCTGGCTAAAACATAAGGAAGAAATTTCTATGTATCTACACTTATCACTAATTTATTCTATTCTTTCCATGGAGACAAACAGTACACGGCTAAAGGAAAATTGGATATAGGATATAAATTGCCTATTAAATAATTATTCTTATCTTATCTTACAGTTCATTTTAAGTAGAATATTTAAACACAGTCTCCAGGTTCTGTGTACAGCATTTTTCACCTCTTTGTTCCTCAAACTATAGATGATGGGATTTAACATAGGTATTACCAGAGTATAAAAGACAGAGGCCATTTTATCAGTATCAAAGGAATGGCTGGATTTGGGATGCACATATGTAAAGAATAGAGTCCCATAGAAAATGACTACCACTGTCAAGTGAGATCCACATGTGGAGAAGGCCTTGTGCCTGCCCTCCGCAGAGTTCATCCTGATGATGGCAATGAGTATCAGCGTGTAGGACACAAGGACTATTAGAAGGGATAAAACCAAATTAAAAGCCGAAAAGATCAGTATTATTAATTTAATTTCATGTGTGTTTGAGCAGATCAAAGAAATCAAGGGCAAACTACCACAGTAGAAATGCCTGATAACATGGCCACAAAATGATGCAACGAAAATTTTTATGATTGTCAGCAAAGACAAAAAGAGACTGTAGAGATAAGGTATGACCACCAGCACCTGGCATACTTTTGGTGACATGATGACTGTGTAAAGCAGAGGGTTACAGATGGCCACATAGCGGTCATAGGCCATTGCTGACAGAATGAAAATCTCACTACTTATGAAAATACTGAAGACAGAGAGTTGCATAACACACCAATTATATGAGATTGTAGGTTGATCTACAATAAAATTCACTAGCAGTTTGGGTCCAATTGCTGTTGAATATCCAAGATCAGGGAAAGACAAATGTCTGAGGAAAAAGTACATGGGTGTATGTAGCCTAGAGTCAACCTTGGTGAGGATGATCAAGCCCAAGTTACCCACTACAGAGACCATGTAAACAATGAGGAGGATCCCAAATAATGGAGCCTTCAGGTCAGGGCGATCTGTGATCCCCAGTAGAATAAATTCATTCAGCACCGTTAGATTGTATTTGTCCATCCAAGCCACTTAGGAAACTTCTATGAGGAAAAAGTACAAAAATAATCATTAACTTTCATGAGCTATTACTGAAATATATATATACATAACATATATATATGCATAAGATCAATCCATATTCTAATTTCAGAGTTTTGATATAAATCTTCCCTTTAATCTTGAAGGTTGGAAAACCCGGTAGTCTATTGGTTAAGAGCTACGTCTGCTAATCAAGTTGTCAGCAGTTTGAATCCATCAGGCATTCCTTGGAAACTCTAAGAGGCAGTTTTACTCTGTTCTAAAGGTCATTTTAAGTCAAAATCAACTCGACGGCTATGCTTTTTTTTGGTTAATCTTAAAGGTAGAGAAAATGAAGCTATCTTTTTGTGTAAGTTGTAAACATCAACACACAGAGTAAACTAGGAAATTAGGTCATGTAAGTAAAGAATATCAATAAAGAGGTAGAAATTGTAGAAAAGCAGAAGAGTAGACGGGAAGCGACTACTTAATGGGTATTAGCTCCCTTTTGGGGTGAAGAAAATGTTCTGGAACTAGATAATAGTGATGGTTTCACAATATTTTGATGGTATTTAATGTCACTGAATCGTACATTTTAAAATATTTGGCATGGTGAATCCTCTGTAATGTGTATTTTACCATATATTTAAAAAAAAAACTCTTTTACAACCTCATTTCCACAGGACTGTATTTGTCATGCTTACATTTACTTTTATGTTATCAAGCTTTACAGCATATATTCTATCAAATTACTAAACATAACTAGATTTTGTATGCTTTGTCTGTATTGTAATTTAATTTATGAAAATCAATGGGTAATATTTGTAGTATTATAATAATGTAATACTTTTCTCCACTTATCGAAGTAATACAAAATTAAAGTGTTTTATCTCTTGTACAGATCATTTATTTTGCTTTCACTTAATAAAACAGAAGCACTCATTGCCATTTTAAAATTATAACATGGCCAGTGATCTCAGCAATTTGACAGATCTCCAGTGTTTAAAAATATAAAGTTCTATGCCAAACCTATGGAAATAATAGTCAGGGCCTACCAATTATCTCACATCATGAGTGTCTTACAAATCCATGGCCATCTGGTATACTTTCCTGGCCCCTATATATGACTTGGCATACTTGTATACTGAAATAATTCTCAAGGGACAATGTATTTAGGGACCTATAATAAGAAGGAGTATAACTCTTGTATGTCTGAATTAATAAGATATTATAAAAACTATCGTTTTCAAAACCCATGTTGTTGTTGTTAGGTGTCATTCAGTGGATTCTGACTCAAAGCGACCCTATACACAAGAGAAGGAAACACTGTCCAGACCTGTGCCATCCTCACAATTGTTGCTAGCTTAAGCACGTTGTTGCAGCCACTGTATAAATCCATCTAGTCCAGGGTCTTCCTCTTTTTCTCTGACCCTCTACTTTACCAAACATGATGTCCTTCTCCAGGGACTGATCCTTCTTGATAACATGTCCAAAGTATGTGAGACAAAAATCTCATGATCCTTGCTTCTAAGGAACATTTTGGTTGTACTTCTTCCGAGACAGATTTGTTCATCTTTTTTGGCAGTCCCTGATGTATTCAATATTCTTCACCAACACCACAATTTGAAGGCATTAATTCTTCTTGGGTCTTCCTTATTCAGTGTCCAGATTTTGCATGCATACAAGGTGATCGAAAATGCCATGACTTGGATCTGGTGCATCTTAGTCCTCAAGGTGACATCCTTGCTTTTAACACTGTAAAGGGATCTCTTGCAGTCAATTTGCCCAATGCAAAGCTTCTTTGGATTTCTTGACTGTTGCTTCCATGGGTGTTAGTTGTGGATCCAGGTAAGATGAAATCCTTGACAATCTCAATGTTTTCTCCATGTCATGATGCTGCTTATTGGTCCAGTTGTAAGGAGTTTTGTTTTCTTTACATTGAGCTGTGAGCCATACTGAAGGCTGTGGTCTTTGATCTTCATCAGTAAATGCTTCAAGTCTTTTTCACTTTCAGCAAGCAAGGTTGTGTCATCTGCATAATGCAGGCTGTTAATAAGTCTTCCTCCAATCCTAATGCCCCATTCTTCTTCATGTAGTCCAGCCTCTCAGATTATTTGCTGAACATATGGGTTGAATAGGTATGGTGAAAGGATACAACCCCGACACACACCTTTCCTGACTTTAAACCATGCAGTATCCAATTGTTCTGTTCAAAGGACTGCCTCTTGATCCAGGTGCAGATTTCTCATGAGCACAATTAAGTGTTCTGGAATTCCCATTCTCTGCAATATTATCCATGAAGTGTTATGAGCCACACAGTTGAACACAGGTAAACATCCTTCTGGTATTTTCTGCTTTCAGTCAGGATCCATCTGACCTCAGCAAAAATATCCCTGGTTCCATGTCCTTTTCTAAATTCAGCTTGAATTTCTGGCAGTTCTCTGTTGAGATACTGCTGCAGGTGCGTTTGAACTATCTTCAGCAAAATTTTGTTTCCCTGTGATATTAATAATATCATTCCATAATTTCTGATTCAGTTGGATCACCTTTCTTGGAAATAGGCATAAATATGGATCTCTGCCAGTCGATTAGCCAGGTAGCTGTCTTCCAAATTTCTTAGCATAGGTGAGTGAGCACCTCCAGTGCTACATCCGTTTCTTGAAACATCTGAATTGGTACTCCATCAATTCCCGGAGCCTTGTTTTTTGCCAATGCCTTCAGTGCAGCTTGGACTTCTTTCTTTAGTACTGTCAGTTCCTGATCCTATGTTACCTCATAAAATGGTTGAACACTGACCAGTTCTTTTTGGTACAGTGACTCTGTGTATTCCTTCCATTTTCTTTTGGTGCTTCTTGTGTCTTTTAATATTTTGCCTGTAGAATCCTTCAGTATTGAAATTCAAGGCTTAAATTTTTTCTTCAGTTCTTTCAGCTTGAGAAATGCTGAGCATGTTCTTCCCTTTTGGTTTTCCATCTCCAGGTCTTTGCAAATGTCACCATAATACTTTACTTGTTTTCTTGAGCCACCCTTTGAAGTCTACTGTTTGGCTCTTTTACTTCATCATTTTTTCCTTTTGCTTTACCTACTTGATATTCAAGAGAAGTTTCAGAGTCTCTTTTGACATCCATTTTGGTCTTTTCTTTCTCTCCTGTCTTTTTAATGATCTTTTGCTTTCTTCAAGTATGATGTCCTTGATGTCATTCCACAATTCGTCTGGTCATCAGTCATTAGTATTCAACATGTCAAATCTATTCTTGAGATGGACTCTAAATTCAGGTGGGATATACTCAAAGTTATACTTCGGCTCCTGTGGACTTGTATCTAATTTTCTTCAGTTTCAACTTGAACTTGCACATGAGTAATTGATGGTCTGATCCACAGTCAGCTTCTGGACTTGTTTGACTTATGATATTGAGCTTTTCCATTGTCTCTTTCCACACATGCACATGTAGTCGATTTGATTCCTGTGTATTCCATCTGGCAGGTCCATGTTTATAGTTACTGTTTATGTTGTTGAAAAAAGGTATTTTCAATGAAGAAGTCGTTGGTCTTGCAAAATTCAGTCATGTGATCTCCAGCATTGTTTCTATCACCAAGGCCATATTTTCCAGCTACTGATCCTTCTTCTTTGTTTCCAATTTTTGTATTCCAATCACCAGTAATTATCAATGCATCCTGATTGCATATTCAGTCAATTTCAGACTGCAGAACTTGGTAAGTCTTTAATTTCTTCATCTTTGGCTTAGTGGTTGGTGTGTAAATTTGAATAATAATTGTATTAACTGTTTTTCCTTGTAGGCTAATGGATATTATGCTATCACTGACAGCATTGTACTTCAGGATAGATCCTGAAATGTTCTTTTTAACGAGTAATGCAACACCATTCCTCTTCAAGTTGTCATTCCCAGCATAGTAGACTGTATGATTTGCTGATTCAAAATGGCCAATACCAGTCCATTTCAGCTCACTAATATAGATGTTTATGTGTTCCATTTCATTTTTCATGATTTCCCATTTTCCTAGATTCATACTTCATACATTCCAGGTTCGGATTATTAATGGATGTTTGCAGCTGTTTCTTCTCATTTTGAGTCATGCCACATCAGCAAATGAAGGTCTGGAAATCTTGACTCTATCTACGTCATTAAGGTTGACTTTGAGGACGCAGCTCTTCCTCTGTCGTATTTTGAATGCCTTTCAACCTGAGGGGCTCATCTTCCAGCAGTATATCAGAGAATATTCCATTGCTATTCATAAGGTTTTCACTGGCCAATTCTTTTCAGAAGTAGACTGCTGGCTCCTCCTTCGTAGTCTGTCTTAGCCTGGACGCTCAGCTGAAACCTGTCCTCTGTGGGTGACCCTGCTGGTATTTGAATACCAGTGGCATAGCTTCCAGCATCACAGCAACACACAAGCCTCCACAGTACTACAAACTGAGGGATGCCTGGGGGAAAATCCGTGTTAATAAATACAAATTTCTCTATAAACGAGAAAAGATATATGACATTTCTCTCAAAGAATTGAAAATACATCCCATACAGAGAGCTTAGAATTGCACTTTCACTATTAGACCAGACCTCTTTAAGAGACTGGAAAAGCTGAATCATTCTGCAGTATTCCCTACCTCCTTCAAATGCAGCTTTCAACATTAAGATCCAGGAAACCAGTCGTCATCCAGTTAACTGCAGCTAATGGTGACCCCATGTGTCACAGTAGAACAGTGATCCATACGGTTTTCAATGGCTGAATTTTCAGAAGTGGATCTCCAGGACTTTATTCTGAGGTCCCTCTGAGTGGACTGGAACCTCTAACATTTCAGTTATCAGCCTAGCACATTAACCATTTTCACCACACAGGACCTTCCAACACTTAAAAAAAAAAAAGTAGATACCAAAAAACCAAACCCTTTGCCATCAGTCAATTCTAACTCACAGTGACCGTATAGGATAGAGTAAAACAACCCAATAGGGTCTCCAAGGAGCAGCTGGTGGATTTGAACTGCCTTACCTTTTTGTTATCAGGTAAGCTCTTAACCAGTGCATCACCCAGACTCCATATAATACTAAGATAGGTGATCATAAATGTATTTGCACCATGAGGTATCAAGAAAAATATAGATTTCTTGGGTGATGCCTGTCTACCATTACTGAAAGTTTAGACCAAGGACCCAATAAATGAATATTGATCAAACAGAGGAAAAACATGGAACAGAACTTCAAACTTTTACAGAAACCAGACTTAAAGAATCCGTTGAGACTGAGGGAACCCTTGAATCTAATGCCTGGAAATAGTCTTGAAAACTTGAACTGAAACTATCCCATGAAGCCATAGTTAAACTAAATATCAATTTAATACAATAATAAAAACTGTTTATATAATGCTCTTATAAAAAAATTATCTGCATTTGTGTAAACTTACAACAGTTAATCTAAATCACAAATGAGAACTTTCAGTGGCAGAAAGCTTAAATTAATGGTGATATGGGTAGAGATAGAATGATGACATACTGTGAAGTATGTAACCAATGTCATTGAACTGTTCATATAAAAACGGTTAATGGATATATGTTTGGTGTGTACTTCCCCCCCCCAAAAAAAAAACTGTTTAAAAAAGAAAAAATAGATATTTCAATACAGTTACTTAAATATGCCAGTAATTTTTGTGTAAGAGCTAACAGAAAGAAGATCTGGGGCCACTATAAATGAGAGGAAAACACATCTCAATTTAAAGCATGATAGATAATGCTGCTTTTTAATTTTGCAAGGTTTGTTACTTTGTTAACTTGATCAAAATGGGTAAATGTGGAAGAGAATTTAAAATTTTTAATGGAATCCAGACTTCCTGGGGTGAATGAGGCTGGATGAATCTCTGAAACTATTGCCCTGAGATAATCTTTCAACTTTAAATCTTAAACCAAAACTATCCCCTGAAGTCTTCTTTGAACCTAACAATAATTTAGCTTAATTAGTAAAGTACGTCTGCCTTGAGGATTGTGCTCCTTCAAAGAATTACCTAGGCAAAATCGCATGGACAACAGGAATTCTAAAGTTTAGATGAGAAGCTTAGGGGCAGTGAATTTATGTTAACAGTGATTGAATTATCTGGAAAAGGATAATGAGAATGGTTTGTACAGCTTGAAGAATATAGTCAATGTCACTAAATTTTATGTGTTGAAATTATGTATCTTTTACTGTGCAGATTTTCAAAAAAAACAAAATAAATCCTACCTGACCTACCAAGATCCTGGCTTTTTCTTGTGTAGAGTGCGTCTGTTTTTCTCTCATGTTCAATAGATGAAGTTAACTGAAGTCAGTTACTCTTCACGTGTAATGGAACTGATTCTTTTAGGGTTCAACTATGGAAAAGAACACAATCATTTTTTTTCTTGTAGAAAACAACAAAATAGTCAATAAAAACCCATTGCAATCGAGTCGATTCTGACTCATAGTGACCCTATAGGACAGAGTAGAACTGCCTCATAGAGTTTCTAAGGAGCGCCTGGTGGATTCGAACTGCTCACCTTTTGGTTAGCAGCCATAGCACTTAACCACTACACCACCAGGGTTTCCAAAGTCACTAGAGTAGGCAAAACTCTTTATAATCTCAAAGGCACATCTTCAATATTCTTATCCTTGGACTGCTTTCACACTAGCCACAGTGGAAATAACCAGAGAAGTGCAGAATTTTTCTCATTAGACATCAGGCCCTGTTGCTTAAACATCTCTTCCTTTTTTTCTCATTGGGTTTCTAAACATACCACTAAAGGTATCTGAAAAGTTCACATCTAGCCTCTTACAAAGGCAGCTGTACTTAGGGTGTTGGTGTATTAGCCCGTGGGGCCTGGCAGACTAGGAGACACCTGGCCAATGACGTGAAGTTGCATCCTGAAGCAAGATTGAATTCATTGCCTAAGTGAAATGCACTTCTGAAGAGGCATGAAGGATTCTCTAGCACACATGCACTTTCTGAGTTGACACAATATTTTCAACACTTTGAGAAATTCATTGCAGATTTTCAGTATATAATTTCTTGCTCTTGAAAAACTTATATTTTAGGCAGGGAACTTACCCACATGTCTAAAATGTTACACTTCATTAGAATAAACTCAGTCCAAACCATCTGTTTTGTGTCTAACTTTATAATATTAACTGATTTTTTTTTGGGGGTGTGTGTGTGTGTATATATATATATATATATATATAACCAAAACCAAAAACCAAACCCAATGCCTTCGAGTCAATTCCGACTCATACCGACCCTGTAGGACAGAGTAGAACTGCCCCATAGAGTTTCCAAGGAGCACCTGGCAGATTCGAACTGCCGACCCTTTGGTTAGCAACAGTAGCACTTAACCAGTACTCCACCAGGGTTTGTATACACATATATATACATACATATATATAATATTTAATATATATATCTTATACTTGTATGTATGTTATATATATCGTCTTTATTCTGTTTATCAAATACCTTTTCATCTAGTGTCAGTGTGATATTTGCCCATAACATAAAAATTTATGATACAATTTTGACAACTACTTTTCTACTTCTAAAGGTAGACTACATATACAGTGAAACTTGCAAAAGCTCAAACTAAATAAGGTGGAAATCTGTCAGAGAAGGAAAACTCAAATATTTTTCCACTAATAAAGAAATAGAGAGCAATAGAGAAGTAGTAAGCTATACCCTGACAAAGGCAGAAAACTTGTGGCTCTCACAATTGTCACTGTATGTATACATACATATATATATATATATAAATATGGGGCAATTCTACTCTGCCTTATAGGGTCACCCTGAGTAGGATTTGACTAGGTTGAGATGGATTTTGGGGGTTTTATATGATACACAGCATATAAAATAGGAGTCCCTGGGTGGCACAAGTGGTTAACTGCTCAACCACTAACCAACTTCGGCAGCGCGATCACACCCAGAGGCTCCTCGGAAGACAGGTCTGCTGATCTGCTTCTGAAAGGTCACAGCCTTGAAAATTCTGTGGAGCAGTCCTACTCTGCAAGAAATGGGGCTTCCATGAGTTGGAATGGACTCAACTTTAACTAACAACAACAGTAGCAATATATATATAAACACAAATATATTATTTCAGGAAATATTTTAGTTGAAAAGATTACCTTTATCACAATTAACATACCAAAATTTATACTGGACCTGAAAGAGTATAATTCTGAGCTTTTGAAGTTTTACTTTAGACAGTAGGTTTTTACAGAACTGTCTTACAGATCCATTGACTTCTATAAACTCCCGAGGACCACAACTGGAGCCTTGCTGGCTTATAAACACTCTAAGGAGAGTTTGGCAAAGAGTCGTACAGAATATTTGGAGCTGCTATTTTGTTTTACAGCAAAATGTTTCAACTCTATTAAGAAGATTGAAGCTGTATTATGGATGATTTAATATTCAGCATTTTGTCTTACCAACATTTCTTTTTTAATTTATATATTAAAGGATGTGCAATTGGTATAAAATTAGAGAATTTAATTTCTATAGGGCCGCTATGAGTTGGAATTGACTCAACAGCAACGGGTTGGGTTTTATTTATTTCTGTTTAGGAACAGAAAGATACATTTTCTGGAAAAAAAAAATTCACTGGCATTAACCTGATAATCATGAAGATAGGTACCATCCACTCACCTAAGATGAGGAATGAGTTTTCGCTCCCCAAGTGATTACTAATCTGGCTGCAATCAGAAGGAGAATTTATGAGTTTCTCTCCCCTTTGAGACATTCCCCAGGGAGCTGGAAGGCAAATTTCTTCATTATTCCCAAAGTGTCTGAGAACAGGAAATAATGCCATTGGGTTTTTGATAATTATTCAAGACACCTTTGATTTCCCTATTGACCCAATATTCATTTATATACAATTCCCCTGCTTTCTTTGTTATTTTTATTGTTCCCAGTCTAAGATCTGGATTTAGGTATACAACTTGCTGAGTACCTGCTTTAATCTCCCCAAAATTACTTCAGTATTCAGCATTTTCTACCGTGGTTTCCTCCAAGTTTTATGTGCAATGGCAAAGGCAGAACTCCTAGATTGTTTTTTTAAGATTCAGAACACATACAAATTACGAATATGTACGTAACTCCAAAGAAAACGTGTTGGCCTTTTTATGAGTTAACAGGACTCCTTAACAACTACATACATATTCATAATTTGCATTCCTCCTGAATGTTTAAAAAACATCCTACGACTTCAAATACAAATAATGAACATGTCTGTAACTCAATAAGCTAGAAATAGATGGGAAATGCCTCAATATGTTAAAGGGGAAAAATAGTAAGTAATATATTCGATGGCAAAAACAAAGTAAAACGACTAACACTTCCCAATTTCAAAACTTACCACACTTCTACAGTCCTCAAAACATTATGGTCCTTTCATAGGATAGATATATAAATCAATAGATCAGAATTACATTCTAGAAATAAACCCACACTTCTACAGTCAATGGATTTTTGACAAGGTGCCAAGGCTATTTAATGGGTAAAAAACACTCTCTTCAAGAAATGGTGCTGAGACAAATGAACACCCGGTCACAAAATAACGGATTCTTGTCCTTACCTTATATCATATACCAAATTTAACTTGAAATGAATCAAAGACCTAAATATAAGAGCCCAAATCATAAAATTCTTAAAAGAAAATGTATGGATAAAAGTTTGTGACCTTGGATTTAGCAATGGTTTCTTAACTACAAAACCAAAATACCAAGCAGCGAAAGAAAAAAAACAGTAAATTGAACTTCACCTAAATTAAAAGCTTTTGTGCATGACAGGACACTATCTGACAATGAACAGATAACCACGGAATGGAAGGAAAGATTTGCAAATCATATGTCCAGAATATACGAAGAGCTCTTACAGCTTAACAACAAAAAGACAAGCAATCCAATTAAAAATGAAAAAAGGATTTGAATAAATATTTCTCCAAGAAGCTCCATAAGTGTCCAAAAAGCAAATGAAAAGATGTTCAACATCATTAGTCATTAAATAATCTATTCATTAAAAATAAAGCGACATGCAAATTAAAACCACAATGCGATGTCAATTCACAGCCAGCACGATGGTATAACAAACAAAAATAAACAAGCAACAACAAGAAAAATAACAAGTGCTGCCCAGGATGTGGAGAAATTGGAAACTTTGTGAATGCTGTTGGGAATATAAAATGGTACCACCTCAGTGGAAAAAATTTTGAAAGTTCTTCAATATGTTAAACATAGAATTACAACATGATCCAACAATTCAGCTCCTAGATATATACCCAATACATTTGAAAACAGATGTCAATCAAATACATATACACAAAAGCCTAAAATGATAAAGATCATGGAAGAAAAAAATAGAGACAGCACTAGGGGCCCAATACATGGCATAAAGAGAATATAAACCATAATGAACCAGACACAAACACCAGAAGATAAACTAGATAACTGGGAGCTCCTAAAAATTAAGCACTTATGCTCATAAAAAGGCTTCACAAAAAGATTAAAAAGAGAACCTGCAGACTGGGAGGAAAAAAAAAAAATTGGCTACAACGTGTCCGACAGGGGTTTAATCTCTAAAATCTATAGAATACTTCAACACCTCAACAGCAAAAAATAAAAATAATCCAATTAAAAAATGAGCAAAGAATATGAGCAGACACAGGAGGAAATGCTCCCAATCATTAGCCATTAGAGAATGCAAATCAAAAATACCATGAGGTAACAGCTCACTCCATTACTGCCACTAGTTAAAAAAAGAAAAAAAAAAAAAAAAACAGAAAATAACAAAAGTTGGAGAGGTTGCAGGGAGATTGAAACTCTTAGGCACTGCTGGTAGAAACGTAAAATGGTGCAACCACTATGGAAAATGATATAATGTTTCCTAACAATTTAGAAATTGAATACCCTATGATCCTGTAATCCCACTCCTAGGAATATATCCTAGAGGCATAAAAGCCAGAACACAAATTGACATCTGCACATCCATGTTCATTGAAGCATTAAGCAAAAAAATAATAGCAAAAAGATGGAAACAACCTAAGTGCCCACCAACAGAGGAATGGATAAACAAATTATGGTACATACACACAATGGAATACTACATGATGATAAAGAACAATGAGATGAATCTGAGTAACATCTCACAACATGGATGAATCCAGAGGCCATTATGCTGAGTGAAGTCAGTCAATCACAAAAGGACAAATATTGTATGAGACCACTGCTATAAAAAACAAAGAAAAGGTTTACACACAGAAAGTAACAATCTTTGATGCTAATGAAAGAGGGGAAAGGTAGTGAGGGGAGGGGAAATCACTAACTGGATAATAGACAAGTTTGGTGAAGGGAAAGACAACACACAATATATGAGATGGGAGCACAACTTGACCAAGGCAATGTCATAGAAGCTTCCTAGACACATCCAAACACCTTGAGGGACCGAGTTACTGGGGATGAGGGCTGGAAAGCATGGTCTTGGGGGACATCTAGGTAAACTGGCATAACATAGTTCATAAAGAAAATATCATACATTTCTACTTTGTTGAGGGGCATATGGAGTCTTAAAAGCAGTGAGCAGCAGCCTAAGACATTTCTATTTGTCCCATCATGTTCGGAGCAAAGGAGAATGAAGAAAACCAAAGGCACAAGGAAAAGATTAGTCCAAAAGACTAATGGACCATATGAACCACAGCCTCTACCAGCCAGATTCCTAAGAACCATATGGTGTCCAGCTACCACCACCAACTGCTCTGACAGGGATCACAACAGAGGATCCCAGACAAAATGGGAGAAAAATGTAGGACAAAATTCAAATTCACAAAAAAAGACCAGAATTACTGGTGTTCCAGAGACTGGAGGATGCCCTGAAACTGACCCTCGGACACCCATTTAACTCTTAACTGAAGCCACTCTGGAAGTCCACCTTTCAACCAAAGATTACATAGGCCTATAAAACAAACAATAACACACATAAGGAACATGTGTCTTACTTCAACCAAGTATAGGAGACCAAATGGGCAACACCTGCCCAAAAGCAAAGATGAGAAGACTGGAAGGGACAGGAAAACTGGACGAATGGACATGGAGAGCCCAGAGTGGAAGGGGAAAACGGGAGGATGTTGACCCATTGTTAGGGCAGCAATGAGTGTCACAAGACAATTCGTGTATAAATTTTTTAGTAAAAAACTAATTTTCACTTTATACTTTCATTTAAAGCACAATAAAATAAAATAAAAAGAAATTTGTACACATATGTTCATAGCAGCAGTATTCACAACAGCCAAAAGATGTAAACAACACAAACATCCGTCAATGAACAGATAAACAAATTGTGCTACATATAATGGAATATTTTTCGGCCATAAAAAAATGAAGCACTGATACATGCTAAGGCAAAGATGAATCTTGAAAACATAATACTAAATCACAGAAGTCAGCCACAAAAGGCCACATGCTTGTATGATTCCATTTATATGAGATATCCAAAACAGACAAATCCGTAGAGACAGAAAGACAGTTGAAGAATAAGGAGGGTTGATGTTATGACGTAAAACTCTGCTTTGCTTTCTTCCAGACATATGGACAATTTTTGGTGAACTTTATTTCCTTCCTGGATTTATTTGAATTTTTTTTTTTTTTTTTTTTTTGTGAAGGTGGCTTGTGGAACAAAACGCTTTGGGAAGCAGACATAACAGAAAGGCCTATGACAAACCAGATGTCTGCAAAAAGGTCTGTGACCTTTCAGAGACAAGGATATACTGCTTAAGCCAAGCTTACCTAGACCTTCTTTTTGTTTTCAGGTGCCGTCTAGATGGTTCTGACTCATAGTGACCCTGTGTACAACAGAACGAAACACCGCCCTGCCTTGCCCCATTCTCACAATCATTGCTATGTTTGAGCCCATTGTTGCAGCCACTGTGTCAATCCACCTCATTGAGGGTCTTCCTCTTTTTCGCTGACATTATACGTTACAAAGCATGTTGTCTTTCGCCAGGGACTGGTCCTCCTGATAACATGTCCAAAGCATGTCAGACAAGTCTCACCATCCTCGCTTCTAAGAAGCACTCTGGCTGTACTTCTTCCAGGACAGATTTGTTTGTTTTTCTAGTAGTCTGTGATATATTCAATATTCTTCACAGCACCATAATTCAAAGACATCTATTCTTCTTTTGCCTTTTTTACTAAGTGTCCAGCTTTCACATGCATGGCTTGGGTCAGGTGCACCTTACTCAAAGTGAAATCTTTGCTTTTCAACATTTTAAAGAGATCTTTTGCAGATTTGCCTGATGTAATACTTCTAGACCTTAGAAAAAAAAAATTTTTTTTTTTTTTTTCTTTTAGGGACAAGAAAATCTCCATTTTGTTCTGGGTAGAAATTATGAGACCTTAAAATTCCTTAATCTTGCTTTCAAAGTAAAATAATGCTGAGCCTGAGTCATGGTAATTGGTATCTCCCTCTCTTTAGTTTTTGATGCAGCGGAAGAGTCCTTAAAACCAGAGAATTGGGATGTATGTAAAATCTTGAGATTCATGATTGCAGTCCTTCAAAATAAAATGAGTTTCTCAGTGAATCATTAGAGAATCCACAGACTTTCAATAAGATGAATTCGGTGTATAAATTTGTATAATGACACTTACTATTCTTCTGAATCTGGGGAGTTTGTTGACTTCCTATTCTCTGAAGCATATGAACCTCTAACAAAATGTCTAGTATATCCGTACATTTTGTATTCACCAGTGTGTGAGTTCCTTTTAGACACATTTTTTTCCTTTATTTTAAATTACATTTCTGTTTGTCCCACCCAGGGTTAAGATATCTTACCTTTAGGACAGACACAAGTATTATTCTATTGCCTCTTCCTTTTGCTGTTCATATCGTACACACACACGTTTCTCTGCTTCTTGCTACATAGCAAGATATATTACATCTAATGCATTTCACATGTCTATTGCCCTAATGGCGTATATTATGTTTTTCTCCAACTCCCAGCTATTCTCAATGGCACTGCAATGAACAGTCTTGCGATTGCCTCTTTCAACTGCTGTTAAAAAATGTCTATACAATACGTGTTGAGTTTATGTGTGTGTATATATATATAAAAAAAAAAAACAATTTTTTTGTTTTTTTTTATATATATATACACACAGACACATACAAAGTGGTGAAAATTCTTTTAAGATGAAATATAATAGTCCAATTAATTTTGCTAAGCAGCTCAATTTTGTTGTGGAAGCATGTACTTTCTTCATTAAATGCATGCTGTTTCCTGGATCCTTGTATCCTTGGTACAAAAAAAAAAAAAAAAGTTGCCTTCGAGTTGCTTTCAACCCATAGTGACCCTGTAGGACACAGTAGAACTGCCCCATAGGGCTTTCAAGAAGCAGCTGGTAGATTCGTACTGTCGACCTTTTGGTTAGCAGCCAGTTAGCAGACATTGTTATTGGGCATTAATTGTATGAAATATAGCTTTCAACTATTATACTATTGCCTTTGCCATTTCCTGTTTGTGTTGTACAATGAATGGCTCATAATTTATATATGTGTTTTCTGTGAGTTGATTTCTACCTCTGCATTTTACTCTTGCTTTTGATCGTTGGGTTTGATATCTTGGCACAAATGGGAATCTTCCTATCAACACTATTGAGTTATAATGGACAATTGTAAACTCCACATATTTAAAGTGTACCATTTGATAAGTTTTAACATGTGCATGCACTTGAGAAACTATTACAGCATTAAAGATAATGAACCTATTACCCTAAAAGTTTTCTAATGCCCCCATTAGATCCCTCTTTCCTGACCCTCCCATGAGTTATAGATCAACGTTTATTAATTTGCATATAATATATAATTGTTCTACCACCATTTGTTGAAAGGCTCTCCTTTCACCACTGAATAATCTTGCACCTTTGTAAAAAGATTGCTGTTCTCTTATCCTTGGGTCTATATTTGGACTTTCGATACTGTTTCATTGGCCTATTTGGTAATTTTTATGCCAATAACACTCTGTCTTCACTACGATAGATTATAATGTCTTGAAATCAGTTATTGTTTGTCTTCTAACTTAGGTATCCTTTTTCAAAGTTAATTCAGCTATTCTAGGTTCTTTGCACTCAGTTAAGGATTTTAGTTTGTTAATTTATGAAAAAAAAAATGCCGGATGAATTTTCATGTGATTGCATTGAATCTATAAATACACTTGGAGAAATTTGACATCTTATGAGTTGAAATCGACTTGACAGCAATGGGTTATGGGTTTAACAATATTGAATCTTCTGACTCATAAACATGGCTTATCATTCATTTATTTAGGTCTTTAATTTATTTAATGATGTTTTCTAGTTTTCAACGTAAAAGCCTTGGGACAGTCTTCCCATAGATAACCACATAGCTCAAATCACTCAACTTCTCAAGTGTTTCATTAAATGTCATCTCCTCATAGAGTTTTCTTGAAAACCTTCATTAAATTTTAATCCCCATGCTGCCTAATTGTCCTAATTCATTTTCATATTACTTAATACCTTCTATCACATGATAAAACTTACTACTTCATTATGTCTACTTTCTTCATTCTTCTACAGGAATGTTGGCCTTATGAAGTCAGAGATATTAAATGTTCAATTTAAATATTTCGTTATTAAGTATAACGAGCCCATTAACATAATATTCACCAGTCATCTTTTTCTGATGGGGCCTTTTACTGTGCTAAGTACAACAGATTAAAATAGTGAATAGAATATATAGAGTCCCTGGCGCCCTAAAGATACATGTTCAGTGAAAGAATCATGTGAACAAGCGTGTGGGGATGTAGGGAATCTAAACTTAACACCAAATATAAGTTGATATCTGAAGTATAAGCAGGAGTTAGATATCTCTAAGTAATAAAATCTAGCTGTAAAGAAATGGAAAAAAAATCATTTCTATACTTATCACTAATTGATTTTTGACTTGCCATGGAGACAAACAGTACAAGGCAAAAAGAAGGTCTGATGTAGTATATATTGCCTATTATATAATTTATTGTATAATTTATTGTTACTATACCCTGCAGTTAATTTTAAGTAGAATATTTGAACACACTTTCCAGGTTCTACCGACAGTATTTTTTACCTCTTTGTTCCTCAAACTGTAAATTGTGGGGTTTAGCATAGGTATCACCATGGTGTAAAATACTGAGGCCATTTTATCCGTATCAAAGGAATGGCTGGATTTGGGATGCACATACATAAAAAATAGAGTTCCACAGAATACAACTACCACTGTCAAGTGAGATCCACAGGTAGAGAAAGCCTTGAGCCTACCCTCTGCAGAGTTCATCTTGAGGATGGCCACAAGGATCATCATGTAAGACACAAGGATTATCAGAAGAGATAAAACTAAATTGAAGCCTGAAAAAGCCAGTATTATCAATTTAATAACGTATGTGTTTGAACAGATCAAAGATATCAAGGGCAGACTATCACAGTAGAAATGCCTGATGACATTATAGCCACAAGATGGTGAAATAAAAATTTTTATGGTCATCAGAAGAGACAAAAGGACACTGTAGACATAAGGTATGACCACCAGTACCTGGCATACGTTTGGTGACATGATGACTGTGTAAAGCAGAGGGTTACAGATGGCCACATAGTGGTCATGGACCATTGTTAAAAGAATGAAAATGTCACTAACTATAAATATACAAAAGAAAGCCAGCTGTGTAGCACACCATTTATAGGAAATTGTATGATGACCTACAATAAAATTTGTTAGCATTTTGGGTCCAACAGCTGTTGAATAACCAAGATCAGTGAAAGCCAAATGTCTGAGGAAAAAGGACATAGGTGTATGTAGCCTAGAGTCTATCATGCTGAGGATGATCAAGCCCAGGTTACCCATCACTGAGACCATGTAAACAATGAGGAAGAATCCAAATAACGGAGCCTGCAGCTCAGGGCGATCTGTGATTCCCATTAGAATAAACTCATTCAGCACCGTTAGATTGTGTTTGTCCATCAGATCACTCAGGAAACCTACAGATGAAAAAGTATATAAATAATCACTAACTTTCAGGAGATATTACTGAATATACATATTTATATAAGGTCAATCTATATTTCTAGCTCCAGAGTTTGACATAAATTTCCCCTCTAATCTTGAAGGTAGAGAAAATGAAACCATCTTTTTGTAAATTGAAAACATCAACACACAGAGTAAATTGGAAAATTATGTCACACTAATAGTAAATATCAGTATAGAGATATAAATTATAAAGAAACAATGAAAAAAAATTCAAAGGCATAAATGTACAAAAATTGGAATAAAAACTAAAAGGTTTCAACAGCAGATTTGAGCAGAAAGGAGAAGGAATCAGTGAACAAGAAAACAGGTCAATTGAGATCATCTAGTCTAACAGGCAGATAATAATTAAATAAAATGAACAAAGCCTAAAGGTACTAACGTAAGCAAATAGAACTTCTAGAAGGAAAGAGAGAGAGAAAGCGGCAGACAGATTATTAGAAGAAATACAGTCATGCATTACTAATGTCCAGGACACATTCTGTGCGATAGGATGTCATGTGACTTGGACTTTGCACCACGCCATATCATATACAAGCAGTCACACCATATTATATACATTCAGTCACTGAATTTTGAACAAGTTCATTTGCTAAGTCTCTCTTTAAATCGAATTTGTAAGTCGGAACAGTTAGATGTGGTTCATATCTAACGTCAGTCAAATTTCCATCTTAGTATAGAGTACATAGTGTATAGTATATAGTGTACCTTTCTATATAGAAAAACATTAAAGAAACACTTCCATAGATACTACTTTAGCATAATAATACAGTAATAATAATAATAATGTTTTGATGTGCCTCACAAAGAAGTACCCTTTTTTATTATGAACCATTGTATTTTTCTAGCATTTTTAATATAATAGGCTTTAAGGGGATTGATTTGTAACTACAGGTTATATGTAAGTCAGACATTTGAACCTGGGACAATAGAAAGTACTGTATAAAATATAGTACAGTATATAAGCCAGTAACATGGGTGTTTATTGTGATTATTAAGACATCTGTATTATAGGAAAAAGAAAATTTTTTTCTTTTTTTTTTATAGGTTATATACCTACTGTACAATTATACACCTGACAGTGCAATCACTTTGTAAAGAAGAGTCATGAAACACATGAGTTGCATGCGGGAAGCTATTGTATTCACTACATCTGGTTATATCCTCTACGTCCTGTTCTCCAGTCAGGAGTTCTGAACTCTATTATAACCTTGTTGGACCATGGTCATATGGATGATCAGATGTTGTCTGAAGAGATATTATACAACTCATGATTGTAATGGATCAAAAAGTCACAATTTTGATGAAAGACATGAATATACACGTTCTAGAAACTCCGAGTAAACTAAAAGATATACACTCCAAGGCATATTGTAATCATGCTGCTGTAAGACAAAGAAAGACTCTTGAAAGAAGAAAGAAAGAATTGAGAGAAGTGACTTGTCACAAACAAGAGATCCCCAATAAGATTAACTGATAAGTTCTCATCAGAAAGCATAAATGCCAGGAAAGAGTGAGTTGACATACTGAAAATGCTGACCAAAAAAAAATGTAACCAAGAATAGTGTATCAGGCAAAACTATCCTTCAAAACTCACCATGCATATACAGTCCTCAAAATATTATGGTCCTGCCATAGGATAGACATATAGATTAATGGATTAGAATTAGATTCTAGAAATAAATCCATACTTCTACAGTCAATGGATCTTTGACAAGGACACCAAAACTGTTTAATGGGTAAAAATTAGTCTCTTCAAGAAACGATGCTGAGACAAGTGGACACCTGAGTACAAAAGAATAAAATTGTGCCTTTACCTCACATCATATGCCACATTTAACTCAAAACGTACCAAAGGCCTAAATATAAAAGCCCAAACTGTAAAAATCCTAAAAGAAAACGTGTAGGTAAATGTTTATGACCTTGGATTTGTCAATAGTTTCTTAGATTTAAAGCCAGAATACCAAGCAATAAAAGAAAAACAAAACAGTAAATTGAACTCCATCCAAATTAAAAGCTTTTTTGCATGATGGGACACTATCAAGACAGTAAAAAAATTAATAAATCACCACAGATTGGAAAAAAGTATTTGCAAATCATATATATGACAAGAGTCTAATGTACAGAATGTACAAAGGACTATTACAGCTCAACAACAGACAAGCAGCCCAATTAAAAAAAAAGAAAAAAGAACAAAGGATTTGAACAAGTATTTCTCCAAGAAGCTCTATAAATGACCAACAGCAAGTGAAAAATTTTTCAACATCATCAGTCATTACTGTTGTTGTCGCCAGGTCCGGTCACGGCCTCTACAGAGGGACAGTTGGTTGGTAGCTGTGCATGAGGTGCATCGGGTAGGAACTGAAACCAGATCAGTCACATGAAAGTCCAACATTCCACCAGTGAACAACCACTTCTCCATTTACAGAGGTTTTTGATGACCAAGCAGTTGCTGTCGCGTAGACTAGCATTCATGGAGACCCCAAGTGGGTCATAATACAGCTGTGCTACATAGGAGAAAAAATTGAAGTAATCAATGATTTCTTTTTACTTGGATCCACAATCAACACCCATAGAAGCAGCAGTCAGAAATCAAAGATGCAATACATTGGGCAAATCTGCTGCAAAGGGCCTCTTTAAAGTGTTGAAAAGCAAGGAAGTCACCTGAAGACTAAAGTGTGTCTGACCCAAGCCATGGTATTTTCAATTGCATCATATGCATGCAAAAGCAGGACAATGAAAAAGGAAGACTGAGGAAGAATTGACGCCTTTGAATTGTGGTATCGGGGAAGAATATTGAATATACCATGGACTGGAAAAAGAAGGAAAAAATCCGTCTTGGAAGAAGTACAACCAGAATGCTCCTTAGATGCAAGCATGGTGAGGCTGTGTCTTACATACTTTGGCCATGTTGTCAGCAGGGATCAGTCCCTGGAGAAGGACATCATTCTTGGTAAAGTCCCAGGGTCAGAGGAAAGAGGAAGACCCTCAAGGAGATGGATTGACACAGTGGCTGCAATGATGTGGTCAAGTATAACAACGATTGTCAGGACTGTGCAGGCCCAGGCAGTGTTTCATTCTGTTGTACATAAGGTTGCTAACAACAACAACAACACATAGGATTTTCAATGACTAATTTCTCTGCACCACCCGAAGATTCCCAACACTAAATTAGGTGATAACAAATGTATTTCTGCAATGAGATATCAAGAAAAATATGCATTTAATTATACCCACTTAAATATGCAAGTGATTTCTGAGGGGGAAATAAGAGAACTAAGACCAAGAGCTACTAATAAATGAAATAAAAAGACACCTTGATTTAAAGCATAACATATTTTGCTGATCTTTAATTTTGCAAGGTATCTTATTTTCTTAAACCTATAGTTGTGCAGAGTTTAATCTTATTTCTGATCTGCATTAGGTGCGTATTTACTCATTCAAAGAGTCATTTAATGACATTTCAAAGACTCCATCCAGCTTTTGGAGGATAGGGGGTGGGGCAGCCCTCCTACTGATTAAACATGATGTGAGGGAGGCATGATGTAGTAAAACAGATACTTTAATATTTTGCTTTGGCCATGCCTCCAACTAAAAATTTGTATATTGCACATGACTTTGATCCCTTAGTGATATTGGTAAATTCAGGAAATATATGAAATAAGCAAATGTTAGGATTATAGAAAATATTAGTTTTTTTTTTTTTTTTTTTAAGTTACATGAAACCCGAAAATACTATGGGAATCTATTATGAATTGAGGTGACAAATTGTGAAATAGATCTGTTTACCTACCAATGACAATATCATGTTTGACATTTAGTTGAGGGCTAAAATGTTAGAAAAACCCACTGCCATCGAGTTGACTCTAATAGTGACCCCATAGGGTTTCCAAGGCTGTAAAGCTCTACAGAAGCAGACTGCCACATCTTTCTCTCATGGATCCTCTAGTGGTTTCGACCCTCCAACCTTTCGGTTAGCAGTCGATCCCTTTAACCACTATGCCAAAAAGATCATAAAAACCTTAAGGATTTCAATGGGACGTTTCCTAACAGCATTAACTGCATTTGTTTTACTATCTAAAGAATATCAACTAACCATAAAGGTAATGGAATTATGTTTAATTTTCCTCAAAGACTGTAAAGGTGGCTGCAATATCGAACTACCTCAGAAATTGTGATTATCAAAGAAGATCGTTAATTCCTGTGATTAAGTCCTCTAGTGTGGGTATTAGGTTAAATGGCAGTTGGGGTCATAAAAAAACACTGGAACTCTGACGGGTAGTCACAGGAAAATGTGTCACCTACTCAACACTAATGAAGAATCTGTGTGTGCTTCCCTTGCCTCCCTAACATAACCCAAAATGAGAATTTATGGGCTTCTTTCTTCCTTGAAGACTATCCCTGAGGAGAAGGAATGCAATTTGTTAATTATGCCCAAAGCATTTGAAAGTTTCAAACAAAGCCAATGGGATATCTGCTAATTATACAAAATACCTTTATTTTAAATAACTTTTCACAACTTCTCTGGGTTAAGCCTACTCTGCTGCCATCTAGCAATTGAAAATCAAAATATTGTACCTGTGAGGACACAATGGAGACATGTATAAATTCTACCCACTGCATAATTGTAAAAATTTCACAAGGAAAAATTATAGATCTGTATGTGTAGCTGTTTTCTCCATTTTCGTGGTGTTTTGAGGGAGTCCCTGGGTGGGGCAAACCATTAAGCACTGGGCTATTAACAGATAGGCTAGTGGTTCAAACCTATCCAGAGACACTTCAGAAGTAAGGCCTGGTGATCTGCTCCTGAAAGGCGACAGCCATTGAAAACCCTGTGAAATGAGTGTCTTCTTCGAAACACATGAGATCTCCCTGAGTCGGAACTGACTTGATGAGAATTGGTTTGTTTTTGTTTTTAGTATGGTGGTATTAATTTATTATTGAAATATAACATACAGGTAAAGATGCACTCACTATAAATATATTTTTAAAAACTTAATACATCTTTTTAACCAGAATCCACAATTAACAACAGCAAAAAAATCATTAGCAAGATCCCAGAAACATAACCACCGAGCTGACATGTTATTGTTGTTAGGTGCCATCAAGTCAGTTCTGACTCATAGTGACCCTATGTACGACAGAAGGTAAATTTGGGTAATAGTCGTTTTAATTTGTTGTCCTTGTAGGCAACGGATATTATCCTGTCACTGACAGCATTGCACTTAAGGATTCATCTTGAAATGTTCTTTTTGACAATGAATGGGACAACATGCCTCTTCAATGTTTCATTCCTGGTATAAAAGACTGCATGATTGTTTGATTCAAAATGGCCAGTACCAGTCCATTTTAGCTCTCCAATGCCTCAGATATCAATGTTCACGTGTTCCATTTCATTTTGATGACTTCCAATTTTCCTAGATTTATACTTTGTACATTCCACACTCTGATGATTAATGAATATTTGCAATTATTTCTACTTATTTTGAGTCATGCCACATCAGCAAATAAAGGGCCCCAAAAACGTGACTCCATCCACATCATTAAGGTCAACTAAACTTTGAGGAAGCAGCTCTTCCCCAGTCATGTTTTGTGTGCCTTCCAAGCTGACGGGCTCATCTTCTAGCACCGTACCAGTCAATGTTCCACTGCTATTCATAAGATAAAACCCTATGTGGCTAATTTTCTCAGAAGTATACTGCAAGGTCCTTCTTTCTAGTCTGTCTTAGTCTGGAAGCTCCACTGAAACTAGTTCGCCATGGATGACATTGCTGGTGTTTGATATACCAGTGGCAAACCTTCCCGTGTCACAGCAACATGCAAGCTGCCACAATACAACAAACTGACAGACATGTGGTGGAACAGCATTGATAAGTTTTGCCACTTTTTAGTGCTGTCGTGGTAATGTACCATCAAGTCAGTTCTGACTCATAGTGACCTTATGTACAACAGAAGGAAACACTGCTTGGTCCTGCTTCATCCTCACAATCGTTATGTGTGAGCTCATTGTTGCAGCCACTGTGTCATTCCATCTCCTTGAGGGTCTTCCTCTTTTTTCCTGACTCTCTACTTTACCAAGCATGATGTCCTTCTCCAGGGGCTGATCCCTCCTGACAGCATGTTCAAAGTATGTGAGAAGCACTCTTTCCTTCCTTGCTTTGAGGAAAATTCTGGTTGTACTTCTTCGAAGGCAGATGTGTTCATTCTTTTGCCAGCCCATGGCACACCCAATATTCTTCACTACCACCACAACTCAAAGCCATCAATTCTTCTTTGGTATTCCTTATCCATCATCCAAACTTCACATGCGTATGAAGCAATTGAAAAATCGTGGCTTGGGTAAGGTTCACCTTAGTCTTCAAGGTGACATCTTTGCTTTCTGACATTGTAAAGAGATCTTTCAAAACAAATTTGCCCAATTCAATGCATCTTTTTATTTACTGACTGCTACTTCCACTTCCATGGTTATTGGTTGCAAATACAAGTAAAATTAAATTCCTGAAAACGTCAATCTTTTCTCTGCTTATCATGGTGTTGCTTATTGGTCTAGCTGTGAGGATTTTTCTTTTCTTTATGTTGACATGGAATCCATACTGAAAGCTGTAGTCTTTTATCTTCATCACTAAGTGCTTCAAGTCCTCTTCAGTTACAACAACGAAGGCTGTGTCATCTGCGTAGCGTATGTTGTTAATGAATCTTCCTCCAATCTCGATGCCCCATTCTTCTTCATATAGTCCATCTTCTCAGAATATTTGCTCAAAGTGCAGATTGAATAACTATGGTGAAAAGACACAACCCTGATACACATCTTTCTTGGCTTTAAACCATGCAATATCACCCCCTTTTTCTGTACAAATGACTGCCTCTTGGTGTATTCACAGTTTCTTCATGAGCACAATTAAGTGTTCTAGAATCCCTGTTCTTCACAATAGTATCCATAATTTGTTATGATCCACACAATAGAATGATTTTGCAGAGTCAATGGACACAGGTGAACATCTTTTTGGTATTCTCTACTTTCAGCCAGACTTTATCTCATATCAGCAGTGATATACCTGGTTCCATGTCCTCGCCTGTATCCAGCTTCAATTTCAGACAGTTCCCTGTTGATAATTGCTGCAGTCATTTTTGAATGATCTTCAGCAAAATTTTACTTGTGTGTGATATTTACGATATTGCTTGATAATTTCTCTATTTGGTTGGACCATCTTTCTTGGGAATAGGCATAAATATGTATCTCTTCCAGTCAATTGGCCAGGTAGTTGTCTTCCAAATTTCTTGACATACATGAATGAGCAATTCTAGTGCTACATCTGTTTGTTGAGACATCTCAGTAGGTGTCTTGTCAGTCCTGGAACCTTGTTTTTCACCAGTCCCTTCAGTGCAGCTTGGACTTCTTCCTTCATTACCATCAGTCCCTGATCAAATGCTACCTCCTGAAATGATTGAACATCCACCAGTTATTTTTGATACAGTGACTCTGTGTATTCCTTCCATCTTCTTTGTATGTTTCCTGTTGTTTAATATTTTTCCCATAGAATTCTTCAATATTGTAACTCGAGGCTTGAATTTTTTCTTCATTTCTTTCAGCTTGAGAAAGGCCAGGCATGTTCTTCCTTTTTGGTTTTCGAACTCCAGGTCTTTGTACATGTAGATATATATGTATATATATATACACACACAAAAACATACACATATACTGGAATTTGTATCGTAATTGCATTAATTTTATGGGGTAATTTAAGAAGACTTGACATCTTCATGGCATTTATTGCTTTCCACCCATAGACATAGTGTTTCTCTAACTTTATGTCATCTTTAAGAACAAAGTAACATTTTGTAGTTTGTAGCCTTCATGTCTTCTAAATCTTACATTAGATAATTTCTTATGCTCTTTTTTTATTTTTGTGCTATTGCAAATACTACTTTTAAATTCGTTTCCACATGTTACTAGTACATAGCAAAACAATTGATTTTTTCTAATACATTAATCTCTTATCCATCAACCTTTAAAAGTTATTTCTTTCTCTTCAGTCGATACATTATTCTGGATTTTTTTTATGTAGAGTCATGTCACTTGAAAACATTTACAACTCTATTTCTGATTTATCGAACATATACCTTTTATTTCAACAGAAATCTCAGGTATTACCCACTATAAAGGGAGACAGATTTGAAGTGTGAAGAAAGACATTTTTCAAATATTTCTCGTCGCTATATGTAAGCATGGTGCAAACACTGTGGTTTAAATGACATGTAAGACAAAAAGAAAATGTATTTTTTTTAGTTTAATATTTAAATTTTAAGAAAGATTGTTTACTAAGAGATGCATACAAAAGGATTCTCTTTACTGGTAACATATATTTGCGGCAACGCAAGAACAGCGATGTGGAATTCAGGCACTTGTTCTGAATTTGAGTCCAAACCAACATTGATACCAGAAGAATAATCAGTACTTGAACATCTATGTTAGATGTTTTGATTGAAAACAAGGAAAATTACTCTACTTTACCATGCCTTTTCTACATTTTATTTCTAAAAACCTAGAACCTTAAATAAACTACTGTCAAGAACTAATTTGTTGAATACGCACTCTATACTGAACTTTAAATAGAACTTTTGCACAAATTTTTCCATATCCTATACAAGGCACCTTTTACTTCTTTGTTTCTCAAACTATATATTAAGGGATTCAGCATAGGTATTATCACAGTGTAAAATACAGAGGCCATCTTATCGGTATCAAAGGAATGGCTGGATTTGGGTTGCACATATGTAAAGAACAGAGTCCCATATAACACAAATACTACTGTCAGGTGAGATCCACACGTGGAGAAGACCTTGTACCTCCCCTCTGCAGAGTTCATCCTAAGGATGGCTGCAAGGATCAACATGTAGGACACAAGAACTATCAGAAGGGATGAAACCAAATTAAACGCTGAACTGATCAGTATCATCAGTTCAACATCATGTGTGCTTAAACACAGCAATGTTAATAATGGAAGACTGTCACAGTAGAAATGACTGACAACATTATAACCACAGAAAGAAGAAATAAAAATCTTTATTGTGGTCAGAAGAGAGAGAAAGGCACTGTAGAGATAGGGAACTATTACCAGGCCCCAGCATACTCTTTGAGACATGATAATTTTGTAGAGCAGAGGGTTACAGATGGCCACATAGTGGTCATAGGCTATTGCAGACAGAACAAAAAGTTCACTAATGATGAACATTATGAAGAAAGCTAGCTGTATAGCGCACCAAATATAAGGGATTATATTTTGATTCACTACAAAATTTACCAACATTTTGGGCCCCACAGCAGTTGAATATCCAAGATCAATAAAAGCCAGATGTCTGAGAAAAAAGTACATGGGTGTTTTTAGCCTGGAGTCCATCTTGGTGAGGATGATCATGCCCAAGTTGCTCACCACTGAGATCACGTAGATGATGAGGAACAACCCAAAGAATGGAGCCTGGAGCTCAGGGCGGTCTGTGATCCCCATTAGCATGAATTCCTTTAACATTGTTAGGTTTTGCTTATCCATCCATGCCATTAAGGAAACGTACTGTGGGAAGAACCATCAGAATAGTTATTAAGTTTCTGAAGTTATCACCAGGTAAAACTTTAGTATACAAAGCCATTATGCGTGAGATAAATTGATTTTTTCAGATGAAGTAATTCAAACAAAACCCATCTTTGTCATCGAACCTAGAACCAAATTTAGAAAACCGTTACAGCATAAAGAATACCATTGCTGTAGAGTCGATTCCAACTCATAGTGACCCTACCAGATATAAATAAATAAATAGTGCCGTATCTACCCTACCAGATAGAGTAGAACTATCCCATAGGGTTTACGAGGAGTGTCGACATGTAGAAAAATTTTATTTTTTGAGTAATATACTGGTTATCATTGCAAGGTATACAGTTCTTTTGGCAATAGGACATAAAATATATTTGACCTAGATTGGAAAAGCTAATAATCTATTTTTTCTTTCAATTTTAAAATACACATAATTAGTAAAAACATCAAATTTTAGAAGGAATTATAATAAAAAGGTATAGGCCTCTGCTTCTTGCTCCTGCATCTTCAGCCCCATTACCAAGAGAAAACCATTATTGATTCATTTAGTAGACTTTGATTTTCTTTTCCTTGTGATCAACAATATTTCTTAATGATATTCTTATCCAGTAAATGTTTGGTTTTTAAAAAGTGTATCCTTGGAGACAACATGATGCTCTAGACAGAAGCACCACATCATCCCTTAACAGCAAAAACCCAAAAAAATTAAGTAAAACAGAGACAAACATCAATCTGGAGCCTTACGCATCAAATGAAGAGACAAAGAACTCAACAAAGCACCAGGTGTAATAAGAAACTCCAGATAACAGCAAGGAGAGATATAAAATGGAGATCTGCTTTCAGCTAACACAGCACAGATTCTCTATCTTGGACATCTTTTTGAGATCAGTGGACAGGGAGTACAGGAGAACAGCTTTATGGAGCTCCCAGCAGAAGACATAGTACCACAGCTGCACAACAGCTGAGTGACTACCCCTGCCCACTGGACAACATGGTAAGAAATATTGTGCCCCTCAGATAGGCAAACAACAAAGAAGGACAGCCTACGTGCTTAGGTATAACTAAATAAAATGAGAAAGCAGAACAAAACAAACAAATCTACAATCATTAAAGAAAGAAAAAAATAACAGGTGAAGAAAACAGAAAACCCAGAGAGGATCATTGAAGAATTGCTGACAGAAACTTCCCTAATATCATGAAAGATGAAAAGCTGACCATTCAGGAAGCTCAACAAACCCCATATAGGACAGAGCCAAAAAGAAAATCACCAAGGCATATCATAATCACACTCACTAAAATGAAAGACAAATAAAGAATCCTGAGAGCAGTTCAAGATAACTGAAAAGTCACACTGTGGAAACAATAAGATTAAGCTCTGATTACTTGGCAGAAACTATGCAAGGAAGAAGGAAACTTGATGATATACATAAATTCTTGAAAGAAAAAATAAATGCCAACAAGAATAATACATTCTGCCAAACTCTCATTCAGATATGATGTTGAAATTAGGACATTTCCAGATAAACAGGAATTAAGGGAATATGTAAAAAACAAATTAAAGTACAAGAATTATTAAAGGGAATCCTTCAGTTTGAGGACAAACAACATCAGAAGACAGCATGAATCTAGGACTCAAGACCTCACTGCCAGATACCAACCTAGGAAATGAACACTTGAAGATTAATCAAGTCTAAAAGATTAATAACAGAGAAGAAGAGACAATGACAAAAACTTCAGAGCAATGAAAGTGGGAATAAACGGTGTAGGTATAGAACTTTTTAATGGAGAAGAAGGCAAAGCAATACCAAGTTATTAAAGACTGGTTCAATCTTAGGAAGATAAGGGTAAATTTCAAGGTAATCACAAAGAAAATTAACAAGCCTATTCATCAAAAAAAGAAGAAAAACATAAAGTTTCAATAAACACAAAATCTACAAAAACAAAAGAAAAAAAATGCACACAAAAAAAGGAATTCAGCACAGGAAAGAAAGAGGAACAAAGAAAACATCAGCACCACCAAAAAAAGCTACAAAATGACAGCAATAAACTCACATCTATCAAACTTATAATGAACGTAGATGGCTTAAATGCACCCATAAAGAGACAGAAAGCCTGGATTAAAAAAAAAAAAAAGAACAATATGCTGTGTAAAAGAGACCTAACTTAGAAACAAAGACATAAATTTATTAAAAATCAAAGAACTGAAAAAAATACATTAAGCAAACAGTTAACCCCGCCCCCTGGAAAAAATTAAAAAAAAAAAAAACTGGAGTGGCAATACTATTCTCAGATAAAACAGGCTTTAAAACAAATCCACCATAAAAGAAAGAATGGCACTATGTAATGATTAAAGGAACAATCCGTCATGAAAACATAACCATAACAAATATCTATGCACCCAATGACAGGGCTCCAAAATACATAAAACAAACTCTAACAGAGCTGAAATGAGAAATTGACAGTTCCACAACAATAGTAATACATTTCAACACACCACTCTCAGTAAAGGACAGAGCATCTAGGAAAAAACTCAACAAAGACGGATCTAAAGGACACAATCAGCCAACTTGACCATGTAGACATATATAGAACACTCCACCCAACAGCTATAAAATACACCTTCTTTTCAAACACACATGGAACGTTCATCAGAATAGGCCACATCTTAGGGCACAAAGCAACACTCAACAAATTGCAAAAAACTGAGATAATACAAAGTATCTTCTCTGATCACAATGCCATCAAAGTAGAAATTAAAAACAGTAAGAGGAAGGAAAAAAAATCAATTACATGGAAACGGAATAACATCCTGAACAACAACCTGCTTAAAAACCACTGAGTTATAGAAGAAAGCAAAGATGGGAACTAAAATTTATAGACTCAAATGAGAATGAAAACACATCACACCAAAACTTTGGGGACACAGCGAAGGCAGTGCTCAGGAGTCAATGTACAGCAACAGATGCAAACATCAAAAAAAGAAGAAAGGGACAAAATCAAAATATCAGCTGTACAACTGAAAAAAATAGAAAGAGAACAGCAAAAAAAAAAAAAAAAAAAAAAAAGCCCACAGCCACCAGAAGAACGGACATAATAAAGATCACAGCAGGAATAAATGAAATAAAGGATAGAAAGAATCAGCAAAACCAAAGGGTGGTTCTTTGAAAGGGTCGAAAAGATTGACAAACTACTGACCAAACCGGAAAAAGAAAAACCTGAGAGGACTCAAATAACCCAAATAAGAAATGAAAGGGGGACAATACAACAGATCCGACTGAAATAAAAAGGATTATAGCAGTTTTTTTTTTTTTTTTTTACACAGTGTACTATGAAAAACTATACTCTTAACAAATTTGAAAACCTAGAGTAAATGGACAAATTTCTAGAAACACAATACCTATCCAAACTAATGCAAAATGATGATGAAAATCTCAACAGACCCATAACAAGAGAAGAGATTGAAAAGGTAAAAAAAAAAAAAACTCTCAACCAGAAAAGCCCTGGCCCAGATGGCTGCAATGGAGAATTCTACCAAACATTCAGAGATGAGCTTACACCAGTATTACTATTTCAGAACATAGAAAAGGAAGGGATACTTCCAAATTCATTTTATGAAACCAGGATAACCCTGACACCAAAACCAAGCAAAGACATCACAAAAAAAGCAAATTGCAAACCAACATCTCACATATACATGCAAAAATTCTCAACAAAATTCTAGCCAATAGAATTCAGCATCATATCAAAAAAAAAAAAAAAATACACCATGACCAAGTGGAATTTCCCACAGTCTGGGAAAATATTTTTGATTATTATGAATACAACAAAGGTCTAATCTCTAAAAGCTACAGGAAAATCCAACAGCTCTACAACAAAAAGACAAATCATCTAATTAAAAAATGGGCAAAGGAATTGAATAGAGGTTTCACTCAAGAAGACATTCAAGCAGCTAACAGACATATGAGGAAATGCTTGAGATCACTAGACATTAGAGAAATGTAAATTGAAACCACAGTGAAATACCATCTCACCCTGACATTACTGGCAAGAATCAAAAAACCAGAAAATAACAAGCTGAGGAGAGATTGCAACTCTTATGCACTGCTAGTGGGAATGCAAAATGGTACAACCATTTTGGAAAATGGTATAATGCTTCCTTACAAAGATAGAAATAGAAATACCACGTGGCCCAGCAATCCCACTCCTAGGAATATATCTAGAGAAATAAGAGCAGTCATATGAATAGACACATGCACAGCCATGTTCATTGCAACATTGTTCACAATAGCAAAAAGATGGAAACAACCTACATGCCCATCGACAGATGAATAAATAAAGTACAGTAAATACACACAATGGAGTACTATGCAATGATAAGAAACAATGATGAATCTGCAAAGGATCTCACAACATGCATGAATCTGGAGGACTTTATGCTGAGTGAAATAAGTCAATTACAAAAGGACAAATATTGTATGAGACCACTAGTATAAAAACTCATGAAAAGCTTTACACACAAAAAGAAACAATCCTTGATGGTTACAAGCGGTGGGGATGGAAAAACACTAAATGGAAAATAGCTAAGTGGTAAATTTGGCGAAGAGTAAGACAGTACACAATACTGGGGAAGCCAGCACAACTTGTACAAGGCAAGGTCATGGAAGTTCCACAGGCACATTCAAACTCCCTGAGGGATCAAATTACTGGGCTGAGGGCTGTGGGGACCGTGGTCTGGGGGAACATCTAGCTCAATTGTCATGACATACTTTATAAAGAAAATGTTCTACATTCTACTTTGGTGAGTAGTGTCCGGGGATCTGAAACGCTTGTGAGAGGCCGTCTAAGGTACTATGCTGGTCCACCACATCGGGAGCAAGGGAGAGGAAGAAAACTAAAGACACAAGAGGAAGATTAGTCCAAAGGACTAATGAACCACAACTACCACAACCTCCACCAGACTGAGTCCAGTCCAACTAGGTGGTGCCCAGCTACCACCACTGACTGCTCTGACAGGGATCACAATAAAGGGTCCCAGACAGAGCTGGAGAAAAACATAGAACAAAATTCTAACTCACAAAAAGGAACAGACTTACTAGCCTGGCAGAGATTGGAGAAACAATTTAGGATATGGCCTCTGGACACCATTTTAGCTCAGTGATGAAGTCACTCCTGAAGTTCACCCTTTAGCAAATGATTAGACAGACTCATAAAACAAAAAGGAGACTAAAGGGGCACGCTAGCCCAGAGGCAAGGACTACAAGGCAGAAGGAGACAGGAAAGCTGGTGATAGGGAACACGAGGCCTAGAAGAGAGAGTGTTGACTTATCTTGGGTTTGGTAACCAATGTCACAAAACAATATGTGTGCTTACCCTTTAGTGAGAAGCTAACTTGTTCTTTAAAAATAAAATAAAATATTACTGCTCCTCTAAGCTTCTATAAGTTTTAAACTTTTTTTTTTTTCCTTATATCTATAATGATAGATAAGAAGTTTGCTAGCTTGCAGGAGTCTCCAGCATGCCTACTCTAATACACTTAAACCACTTTTTTTCGTTTTTCTTTTCCTCTAGAGCAGCGTATCCCACACTTCAGGAAATGAGTACCACCTTTCTGGTTTCACTATGTTGAGTATCATCTCAGTGCTGCATGAGTAATGTATTCAGTCTGAAAAAGAAAGATTAGCAGACATTCTCACATTTGCTTTGATCTAAATATTAACATCTCTAGTTAGAATTTTCTAACACGAATATACCTTCATAAAATGTATTTGTTAATGCAACAGCTAAAATTATCTAGTAAACTGCCATAAATATACCACAAAGTGAAAACAAGGTTCTAAAGCTGGCAGTGCTATCTGAAATGCTTCGGGGATTGGGACATAGTACTGTATGTAGTATCCTGGTATGAAGTAAAGAAAGCAGCAAGGAAGCAGGGGAACTGAATATTGCCTGCCTCATCTAAAATGCCCAAGGTTTACTCATTGAAATGTACATGGATGAGATGCATAATTTATTTTTACCAGATAATGCTGAAAGGAGTAGAGTAGTTTGTTATAATTTAATTTTAGATACTAGGTTTATATCTTTATATCCTCTTCTATTAACTATACATCAAATATTTTGAATTAATAAATTTTAGTTTGAGGATTGTGTTTCCTTGACCTTTATTTTCCCAACTTCTATTTCAGATTGTTTTAAAGACAGGTACTTCTGTATTTTTAAGGAAGAGATCTATCCAAATTTGGTAGAAACTCCTACAGATTACAAAAAACAAATACTACTCTGAAACTCATGTTAAAAGGTCATTATAACACTGAATAAAATTAAATATATAATCAAAAATATTTAAAGGCCTACAATTTCAATTATGTAGGTGCAAAAATCTTATACAATATTACAGACTTTACAGTGTGGAAGAATGTAACTCTCTATGAGCAAATTAAAGAGCCCGGTGGTACAGTGTTGGAACTCACCAGCTGCTCTATGGGAGAAAGACATGGCCGTCTGCTCCTGTATAGATTTACAGCCTGGGAAACCTTACGGGGCAGTCTGACTCTGTCCTATAGGGTCACTATGAGCTGGAATTGACTCAGTGGCAAGGAGTCTGGGTTTTGGCTTATGACCAAGCTAAATGATCCCAGGTTGATCTGGATGGTTTAATTCTGGAAAATTCATAAATATAATTGACCGTATTAACTAATTAAAATAAAAACAAAAAAATTTTGGCATTAGAATAGACAAAAAACACTGCATAATAACGAACATTCCTTTAGAATGGACAAAAACTTCACAAATTTGAAATAGAAGGAAAATTTCACAACTTGGTAGAATGATTTTGAAAAATGCCCAAATAAACCAACTCTAAAAATGAGATAAATTAAAACTTTACCAAGAGAAATTATAGAAATCTTAAATAAGCTGATGGAAATTCTCGTTCCTAAATTACACAACTCTATGTCATAATCATGTCAATTCTGCCCAAATTGATCTATTTTTCCAATGTCAATACAATCAAACTCTTACCAGGGGATTTTGTGGAATTTGACACTGTCTCTGAAATGTGTGGGAACCCTGGGGGAATAGTGGTTAAATGCTCCGGCTCCTAACCAAAAAGGTCGTCAGGTTGTATTCACCGGGTGCTCCTTGGAAATTATGGGGCACTTCTATTCTGCCCTATAGGGTCGCTACAGGTCGAAATAGACTTGACCACAACGGGCCTGGGCTTGGGCTCTAAAATAGGTATAGAAAATGCAAATGGTAAAGGGAAAGCAAGACACTCTTAAAGATAACCTGTTTTATCAGATATCAAGACTTACAGAGCTACAGTTATTGATACAATGTGGCAATGGCAAAAGAAAAAGCAAGTGTATCAATGTAACAGAATAGAGAACCCAGAAAGAAACCAACATACTTACGGAGCTGTTCTACATACCAGAAGTGGCATGTTAAGACAGTGAGATGAAATGAGTCTATTCAATAAATGGAGCTGGATAACATAATTATTTCTAAAGAAAGGTTAAAATGGATGTTTTTTTCCACAGATAAATAAATCAATTTTAGTTTTTCAAAGCACTTATTGTCAAAACAAAATATTCCAACCCTAAAGAGCATAGATGTCAATATCTTTTAGATCTTGAGATAAACATTTTTAAAACAGACTCCCAAAAATTAACAAAAAAAAAAATTAATAGAGCTAGCCATATTTAACTTAAGCACTCTCGTTTATTTAAAAAGAAAAAGAAAGAGAAAATGCAACTACTTTAGTTACTAGGCCTCTGGATTTCCCTAAACAAAACATTCCGGAAAATCAGAATAAAAATTCTAGGTTAACTGGCAGAATATCCCTACCTTGTAAAGTCCACTCTATTTAAAGATCTACATAAAAGTAACAAAACATGTAGATAAAGTTAAAAAAAAAAAAAAATTACCTAGCAGCAACTCAGGAAGTAAAATGGCAAAGCCTAATGCTTTAAGCTATAAAAAATGATATCTAAAAATAGAAATAATCCACAAAATTTGTACAGTTCGGCAAGCCTCTTCACCTCAAGATCCATTCTATTGAAATTTTACAAATTTCTGGGGTTCTGAAACCTTCCATGTGGTAAAAGAAACAATCTAGGGTTGATTTTATACGGTATGAATTAACTATTGCTTTTCGTCCTCCTTTATAGGGTAATCATATTGTCCAGCTCCCTTCACTGCCCTGTTGTAACATGGAGCTCTGTCATATACACAGGTCTATGGCCCTCTTTTTGAGTTGATGTCCTTGTTTTTCCTCCCTGGTTATGATTGGAAGAAATGGAGAAACTGAGTAGCAGGCCTGACTCTGATTTCATGGCAGCACAAATTCCAGGGCAGTATTGGGAATTGGGGAATGGACCTGAAGCCCCAGGACATCATCTTAAGCAAATGGAACCTCCAATTTCAACTAAGTTTTCTATAAAACGTAGAAACTAGTCTCAACTAAGGTAAATGTGTCTGTGAAATTGAGGGCATTCTGCTCTCATCCAAAGGAGGGAGGGAAGGAAAGAAAGAGAGGAAGGAAGGGAGAATTTGAGTGGCCCTAAAAATACATGGGGTCCTGCTGTCTTTGCGTGAGTTAATAAGACAGAGACATGTACACATACTAATTATTTAAAACAATAAAGCAAAAGGGACAAATACTCATATTCCTCTCATCCAACACAATTAACAGGGACATGAGCCCTTGTTTATGTTCCCACACTTTACTAAGTAAAATATCCTGCACCATCTCGATAGGGGAATACTAACTCTGAAATAGAGGGATACCCATGAATGAAATAAAATCAACGTAAACCTTTTCTCATTAATACTTTGAAATCAGGCAGAATGAGCACTTGAAGAGTCCTACTTAGCAAATATCAAGTCTTCGTAACTTAAGAAAAGATACTCACCAATTTGATGTTCAATGTTAATCCCCAAACCTCTATCATGTGGCTTGTTATGATCTTTGAATTTTTTTTTTTAACTGTACTTCTTGAATATAATTTTATCCCATTGCGTCAGAGAATCAAATACATGGAAAAAACCTTATGGACTGATAGATTCATGCTTTGCATTATACCTGTGCATTATAACTGGCACTAATGTGAGGTATAAGAAGGTCTCTTACCCTCCTGTTTCCATCCTTGGGAAATAGTTTTCCCAATTCACCTTTGAGATGAGAACAGATCAGGATGAAAGCTTCCCTCAGTGAATGAGAGGAGAAAAGTAATCCCCAAGCCTGGAGTTAGGGAGTGTTGGAAGTTCAACAGCACTGAAAGTAGAACCCATATATTTGATTTACAAGGGTTCCAAGGATTGACAGCCCCTGAACTTTGAATTGTGCTGATTTTAAACTCAGTCTTGCCTTCACTAAAAATATGCTTGGAGATTCTTCTAAGCCTTGAGGCTCACTTCTCTATGGAAACATGTAATACAAAGATTGTAGGGGCCAGGCGTGCTATTATTGCAGTGAGATGGGTATATTATCTTAAGGCAAGATGCCTAATATTTTATTTTGGCTTTGTCATCAACTATCTACTTCAAAAATCACTGCAGAGAACATCTGTTTCCCCACCTGGAATCACCTTGGACTACCTCTGATGGTAGTCCTGGTAGACTTTTTCTGGCATGTTAGCAGCTTCCTGTCTCAAGTGTTTCTTCTTCTTTGCATTTCGAAACATACAGTTCTGTAACAAATTTGTTGAGCTAATAGGTGGCAACCAATTATCTCACATCGAGACTGGTTACAAGACCATGACCTTCTGATACACTTTCCTGACCTTTATGGGATTCCTGGGTGGTGCAAGTGGTTTGAGATGGACTACTCACCTAAAGTTTGCCTCTTTGAACCACCCAGGGGCACCACATGACAAGGTCAAGCAATCTGCTTCTGTAAAGATTACAGGCAAGAAAACCCTATGAAGCAATTCTACTCTGTAATACACGAGGGTGCCATGAGTCGGAATCAACTCAATGGTAACAGGTTTCGGTTTTATATATAATAAATATATATACTTCTGTTTATATATAAATATATATCTTTCTATTTATATATATAATGCTTCATGGCTTATATCCAAAAATGAAAACAAATGAACAAACAAAAAAAAACAGAGGCTGCCAATTCTGACTCATAGGAACCCTACAGGATAGAGTAGAACCGCCCCACAGGGTTTCCGAGGAGCGACTGGTGGATGTGAACTGCCGACCTTTTAGTTAGCAGCTGACTTCTTAACCACTGAACCACCAAGACTCCTGGCTTGTTTCAGTAACACCAAAATAATTCTCAAGGGACAACGCATTTAGGACATTATCCTAATGAGTATAATAAAAAAGCAGTATAACTTTTATCTGGAACAATCAATGATATACTGGACAAGTGATTTTTTTCCCCAAATCCGTGCTAGTGTACACATTTTCCTATAAGTGAGAAAAGACACATGACATTTCTGTCACATCTCTCGAGTTCTATGTAAAGCACTGAAATCTTTTTTACATGATTTTCTATGACTATTTACATGATTTTATATGATTATTGAGGATAACGTGGTTCTGACATTTTAAGCTGTATTATTATTATTATCATCATTATTTAATATATCTGCATTTTGCCAGACTCTCAAAACATGGAAGAACGTCTCACGGACGGTGCGTAGACTTGTACTGTTATTAGAAAACCAGGCCGTGTGGAGACTTTGCTGCTGTTGTTTGCTGCTATGGAGTCAGCCCCAAATCTCAGCACAAATGAAGGAAAGGTTGCCTTCCCTGCGCCATTGTGGATCAGACCGTTGTGATCTACCGGGTTTCTACAGGCTGATTTTCAGAAGTAAACTGCTAGGCCTCTCTTCCTAGTCAATCGTAGTCTGGAAGCTCTGTTGAAAAATGTTCGGTATCATGACAACCTGCAAGCCTCCACCGAGGGACAGTTGGTGGCTGTGCGCGAGGTATGTTGGCCGGGAATTGAACCCAGGTCACTTGCGAGGAAGTGAAGAATTCTACCACTAAACCACCACTTCTCCTTTACAGGGTGTTTTGATGACCAGCCATTTGCTGTGGAGTAGACCGTCGCTCATGGAGACCCCATGTGTGTCACGATAGAGCTGTACCACATAGGGTTTTCTATGACTAATTCCTTTGCACCATCTGAGGGCTCCCAGCACTAAGTTAGGTGAAAATGAATGTCTTTCCACAATGCAAGTATCAAGGAAAATATGCATTGAAATATATTTACTTAAATATGCAAGTAATTTTTGAGGGAGAAAAAAAGACCCAGAGCTACTAATAAATGAGAGAAAAAGACACCTTGATTTAAAGCGTAACACATTTTGCTGATTTTAATTTTGTAAGGGCCCTTATTTTCTTAAAACTATAGTTGTGCAGAGTTTAATCTTATTTCTCATCTGCATTAGATGTATACTTACTTACTCATTCAAGGAATAATTTGATGACATTTCAAAGACTCCATCCAGCCTTTGAAGGATGGGGGAGGGGCAGTCCTCTTAGTGAACAGACGTGGCCTGAGAGACGCATGATGTAGTGAAACGGATACTTTAATATTTTACTTTGGCCATGCGTCCAGCTAAAATGGTGTCTTCGATCCCTTGGTGATATTGGTAAATTCAGGAAATATATGAAATATTCATGATATATTTGAAAAACAGCAAATGCTAGGATCATGGAAAATATTACCAATGCTGTTTGGAACTGCCATCCGTTCCATTAGCAGTGGACCCCTTTAGCCACTACACCAAAAGGATCATGAAAATCTTAGGGATTTGGAAGGGGAGTTAACAATATTAACTGCATCTTCTGAGCTGACATTTTTTACAATCTAAAGAATATCAACTAATCGTTGAAGAAATGGAATTATATGTGTAATTTTCCTCAAGGACTATAAAGGTGGTTGCAACATCATACTACCTCAGAAATTATGGTTATCAAAGGGAATTGTTAATTCCTGTGACTAAGTCCTCTAGTGTGAGTTTGAGGTTAAATGGCAGTTGGGGTCATGAAAAAACACTGGAACTCTGAGGGGTAGTCACAGGAATCTGTGCCGCCTACCTTACTCACCACTAATGAAGAATCCCTGTGTGCTTCCCTTGCATAGCTAACATAGCCCACTAAGGAGAATTTATGGGTTTCTTTCTTGCTTTAAGGCTCTCCCTGAGGGGAAGGAATACAGTTTGTTAATTACTCCTAAAGCATTTGAAAGGTTCAAAGAAAGCCAAAGAGATATGTGCTAATTATGCAAAATACCTTTACATTCCCATAGGAGGGGGATTATTTTAGGTAATTTTTCACAACTTCTCTGGGTTAAGCCTACTCTGCTGCCATCTAGGAGTCTAAAATCAAAATATTCTACCTGTGAAGACACAACAGAGACATGTACAAATTCTACCTAGTACATAATCTGTAAAAAATTCACAAAGAAACATTATAGATCTATATGTGTAGCTGTTTTCTCCATTTTCATGGTGTTTTGAGGGAGTCCCTGGGTGGGGCAAACCATTAAGCACTGGGCTATTAACTGATAGGTTGGTGGTTCAAACCTATCCAGAGACACTTCAGAGGTAAGGCCTGGTGATCTGCTTCTGAAAGGCGACAGCCATTGAAAACTCTGTGAAACGCATGTCTACGTGGAAACACATGGATCTCCCTGATTCAGAATTGACTTGATGAGAACTGGTTTGGTTTTGTTTTTTGTATGGTGCTATTAATTTATTATTGAAGTGTGTACACAGTATAAATACATTTTTAAAAATGTAACACATCTTTTTACCAGAATCGGCATTTAATAACAGCAACAAATATCATTAGCAGTGCCCCAGAAATATAACCACTATGCTGACTTCTTATAGAACAGGTTGTTGTTGTTGTCAGGTGCCATCAAGTCAGTTCTGACTCATAGTGACCCCATGTAAAACAGGAGGTAAATTTGAATAATAGTGGTCTTAACTGGTTGTCCTTGTAGATATACACATATTATCCTATCACTGACAGCATTGTGCTTCAGGATTCATCTTGAAATGTCCTTTTTGACAATGAATGGGACAATATGCCTCTTCAAACTTTCCTTCCTGGTATAACAGACCTTATTATTTTCTGATTCAAAATGGCCAGTACCAGTCCATTTCAGCTCACTAATGCCTCAGAAATCAATGTTCATGCATTCCATTTCATTTTTGATGACTTCCAATTTTCCTAGATTTATACTTTGTACATTCCACACTCTGATTATTAATGAATATTTGCAACTATTTCTACTCAGTTTGAGTCATGCCACATTGGCAAATGAAGGGCCCCAAAAACTTGACTCCATCCACATCATTAAGGTTGACTCTACTTTGAGGAGGAAGCTCTTCCCCAGTCATCTTTACTGTGTCTTCCAAGCTGAGGGGCTCATCTTCTAGTACTATATCAATGTTCCACTGCTATTCATAAGATAAAACCCTATGTGGCTAATTTTCCTCAGAAGTACACTGCAAGGTTCTTCTTTCTAGTCTGTCTTAGTCTGGAAGCTCCACTGAAACTAGTTTGCCATGGATGACATCGCTGGTGTTTGATACACCAGTGGCAAAACTTCCTGTATCACAGCAACATGCAAGCCGCCACAATACAACAAACTGACAGACATGTGGTGGAACAGCATTGATAAGTTTTGCCAATTTTTATTGCTGTTCTGGTTACGTACCATCAAGTCAGTTCTGACTCATAGCGACCTTATGTACAACAGAAGGAAACACTGCCTGGTCCTGCTTCATCCTCACAATTGTTATGCGTGAGCTCATTGTTGCAGCCACTGTGTCATTCCATCTCTTTTGCCGATGCTCTACGCCATCTTTCCTTCTAAGGAACATTCTGGTTTTACTTCTTCCAAGGCAGATGTGTTCATTCTCTCGGCAGTCCATGTTATATCCAATATTCTTCACCAATACCACAATTCAAATGTGTCAGTCTTCTGTATTCCTTATTAATCGCTCAACTTTCACATGCGTATGAGGCCATTGGAAAATTATGGCTTGAGTAAGCTTCAACTTAGTCTTCAAGGTAACATCTTTGCTTTTCAACACTTTAAAGAGATCTTTTTCAACAGATTTGCCCAATTCAATGCATCTTTTGATTTCTTGACTGCTACTTCCATGGGCATTGGTTGTGGATCCAAGTAAAATGAAATTCTTGAAAACTTCAATCTTTCTCCACTTATCATGATGTTGCTTATAGGTCTAGCTGTGAAGAGTTTTCTTTTCTTTATGTTGACATGTAATCCATCCTGAAAGGTATAGTCTTTTATCCTCATCAGTAAGTGCTTCAAGTCCTCTTCACTTACATCAAGAAAGGCTGTGTCATCTGTGTAGCCTATGTTGTTAATGAGTCTTCCTCCAAACTTGATGCCCCATTCTTCTTCATATAGCCCAGCTTCTCAGATTATTTCTTCAACATATAGGCTGAATAGGTATGGTGAAAAGATACAACCCTGCCACACACCTTTCCTGACTTTAAACCATGCAATATCATCCCCTTGTTCTGTTCAAATGACTGCCTCTTGGTGTAGGCACAGATTCCTCATGAGCACAATTAAGAGTTCTGGAATTCCCATTCTTCACAATATTATCCATAATTTCTTATGATCCACAGAGTCAAATGCTTTTTCAGAGTCAATGAAACACAGGTAAACACTTTTTGGTGTTCTCTGATTTCAGCCAGGATATTTCTCACATCAGCGATGGTATACCTGATTCCATATCCTCTTTTGAATCCAGCTTCAATTTCAGGCAGTTCCCTGTTGATAACTGCTGTGGTCATTTTTGAAAGACCTTTGAAAAATTTTACTTGTGTGTGATACTAATGATATTGCTTGATAATTTCTCTATTTGGTTGGATTACCTTTCCTGGGAATAGGCATACTGATCTCTTCCAGTCAATTGGCCAGGTTGTTGTCTTCCAAATTTCCTGGCATGGATAAGTAAGCAATTCTAGCCCTGCATCTGTTTGTTGAGACATCTAAGTTGGTGTCCTGTCAATCCTGGAGCCTTTTTTTTTTTTTTACCAGTGCCTTCAGTGCAGCTTGGACTTCTTCCTTCAGTACCATCAGTTCCTGGTCAAATGCTACCTCCTAAAATGGTTGAACACCCACCAATTATTTTCAGTACAGTGACTCTGTATATTCCTTGCATCTTCTTTGGATGTTTCCTGTTGTTTAATATTTCACCCATAAAATTCTTCAATATTGCAACTTGAGCCTTGAATTTTTTCTTCATTTCTTTCAGCTCGAGAAAGGCCAAGTGTGTTCTTCCTTTATGGTTTTCTAACTCCAGGTCTTTACACATGTCATTATAATACTTTGCTCTAACTTCTTGTGTCTTTAATTCATTAAGAGTTGGAACTGACTTGACAACACCTAACAATGACATACATAAATATATATCTGTCTATAAATATATATCTGTATGTATATATATATGTAAATATATACACACACACACTCAAACATACACATATATTGGAATTTGTATTGTAATTGCATTAAATTTATGGGGTTAGTTAAGAAGACTTGACATCTTCATAATATTTATTTCTTTCAACCCATGGACATGGTATGTCTCTGCCTTTATATCTTCTTTAATAACTCAGTAACATTTTGCAGTTTCTAGTCTTTAATATCTTCAAATCTTACATTAGATAATTTCTTAAGTATTTTTTTAATTTTTGTGCTATTGCAAATTGTACTTTTAAATTCATTTCCACGGGTTACTAGTACATAGTACTAGCAAAACAATCTATTTTTTTCTAATATATTAGTCTCATATCCACCAACCTTGGAAAGTTATTTCTTTCTCTTTAGCTGATACAGTATTCTGGATTTTTTATGTACACAGCAATGTCACTTGAAAACAGTTACACTTGTATTTCTGCTTTGTCACATATATATCTTTTATTTCAACAGAAATCTGAGGTATCCTCTATTATAAGGGAGACAGAGCTGAAGTGTTGTGAAGAAAGATGTTTTTAAAATATTTGCTATATATAAAATATGTATATAATAAGCAAGGTACAAACACTGTGGTTTAAATGATATGTAAGACACAAAGAAAACATATTTTTTAATTTATTATTTAATTTTTTAGAAAAGATTGTTACTGAGAGATGCATGCAAAAGGCTTCTCTTTAATGATAACATACATATTTGGCAATGTGACAACAGTGATGTCAAATTAAGGCACATGTGCTGAACTTGAGCCCAAACATTGATACCAGAAGGATAATCAGTACTTCAATATCTATAAGGTATATATTTTGATTGAAAACAAGGGAAATTTTTATACTATCCCATGCCTTTTACACATTTTATTTCTAAAAACCTAGAACCTATAATAAACAACTGTCTATAAATTAATTTGTTGAATATGCACTCTACGTTCAACTTTAAATAGGAATTTTGCATAAATTTTTCCATATCCTATGCAAGGCACCTTTTACCTCTTTGTTCCTCAAACTATATATTAAGGGATTTAGCATAGGTATTACCACAGTGTAAAATACAGAGGCCATCTTATCAGTGTCAAAGGAATGGCTGGATTTCGGTTGCACATACATAAAGAATAGAGTCCCATATAACACAAATACTACTATTAGGTGAGATCCACACGTGGAGAAGGCCTTGTACCTCCCCTCTGCAGCGTTCATACTGAGGATAGTTGCAAGGATCAACATGTAGGACACTAGAACTATCAGAAAGGATGAAACTAAATTAAATGCTGAACAGATCAGTAACATCAGTTCAATATCAAGCGTGCTTGAGCACAGCAATGTTAATAGTGGAAGACTGTCACAGTAGAAATGACTAATGACATTATAACCACAGAAGGAAGAAATAAAAATCTTTATTGTGGTCAGAAGAGAGAGAAAGGCACTGTAGAGATAGGGAACTACCACCAGGCCCCAGCATACTCTTTGAGACATGATGACTTTGTAGAGCAGAGGGTTACAGACGGCCACATAGCGGTCATAGGCCATTCCAGAAAGAATGAAAAGTTCACTAACTACAAACATTATGAAAAAGGCTAGCTGTATAGCACACCAATGATAGGGGATTGTATTTTGATTCACTACAAAATTTACCAACATTTTGGGTCCCACAGAAGTTGAGTGTCCAAGATCAATAAAAGCCAGATGTCTGAGAAAAAAGTACATGGGTGTTTTTAGCCTAGAGTCCATCTTGGTGAGGATGATCATGCCCAAGTTGCCCACCACTGAGATCATGTAGATGATAAGGAACAACCCGAAGAATGGAGCCTGGAGCTCAGGGCGGTCTGTGATCCCCATTAGTATGAATTCCTTTATTACTGTTAGGTTTTGCTTATCCATCCATGCCATTAAGGAAACGTACTGTGGGAAGAACCATCAGAATAGTTATCAAGTTTCAGAAGTTATCACCAGGTAAAACTTTAGTATACAAAGCCATTATGTGTGAGTTAAATTGATTTTTTTCAGATGAAGTAATTCAAACAAAACCCATCTTTGTCACTGAACCTAGAACCAAATTTAGAAACCATTATAACATAAAGAAAACTGTTGCTGTCAAGTCGATTCCAAATCATAGTGACCCCACCAGATAGAGTAGAACTATCCCATAGGGTTTGCAAGGAGTGGCTGACGTATTACAATAATTTTATTTTTGTGTTTTGTACCGGTTATCATTGCAAGGTATACAATTCTTTCAGCAATAGAACATAAAATATGTTTGAACGAGATGGGAAAATCAAACATGCTATTTTTTTTTTTATTTTAAAATACGTATAATTAGTAAAAACATCAACATTTAGGAGAAATTATAATAAAAAGGTATAAGCCTCTGTTCCTTGTTCCTGCATCGTCAGCCCCAATATACAGAGAAAACCATTATTAACTCATTTAACACACTTTGGTTTTCTTTTCTTGTGATCAACAGTATTTCTAAATGATATTCTTATCCAGTAAACATTTGATTTTTAAAAAGTGTATTCTTGGAGGCAGAGCCAACATGATGATATAGACAGAAGCACCATACCATCCCTCAACAGTAACAACCCAAAAAACTAAGTAAAAACAGAGGCAAACATCAATCCTGGAACCCTAAACTTTAAATGAAGAGACAAAGAACTCAACAAAGCACCAGATGGAATAAGAGAAAGGAGAGCAAGGAAAGATATGGAGTGGAGGACCCATATCAGCTAATGCAGCACAGATTCACCAACTTGGACACTGGTTTGAGAATGGCAGACAGGGAGTACAGGAAAGCAGCTCACAGAACTCCCAGCAAGAGACAGGGAACCCGCTGGAATTGCTCTGCTGCACCATAGAAGAGTGACTGGCCCTGTCCATTGGACAAGGTGGTGAGAAGTATTGTGCCCACAGACTAACAAACAACACACAATGACATCCAGCCTGCTCAGACTTAACCAAATAAAACAAAAAGCAGGATGAAACAAACAGATCTACAATCAGTAAAGAAAGAAAGTAACTACTGAGAGTCCCAAAGACAGCAGATACTGCCAAACATATAAAAAAATAAGACAGAATGGTTCCAGTTGATGTCCAAAATAATACACCAGATGACCTTCCAGCAGAAGAAAAGGCACTGTAACTACCTGATAGGGAATTCAAATCTCTAATATTCAGGACTATTCAAGAGTTGAAGGGAAAAGCAGGGAAAATTGAGGAAAAAATACACAAAATCATGGAAAAAACAGACAAAACAATGGAAGAAGTCAGAAAAATAATACAGAAACAAAATGTCAAAATAGATTCCCAACTGGAAATCATACAAAAATAACCATCAGCAATCCAAAAGATAAACAACAATATTTCAGAAATGGACAGTGTCATACAGAGTCTGAGGAGCAGGTTTGAAACAATTGAAGATATAATCAGCAAAACTGAAGGCAAATACTTGGATACCACCATGTTTGATGAAAAATCAGAAAAAAAAAAAAAAAATGAAGAAACCCTGAAAATGATGTGGGATACAATCAAAAGCCTAAATTTGCAAGTGATCGGGATTCCAGAACAGGGGGAGAAAACGGAAAACACAGAGAAGACCATTGAATAATTATTGACAGAAACTTCCCTAATATCATGAAAGCTAAACAGTTGACCACTCAAGAAGCTCAACAAACCCCATATATGATAGTCCCAGAAAGAAAATCACCAAGGTATATCATAATTACACTTGCTAAAACCAAAGACAAAGAAAGAATCCTGAGAGCACCTCAAGGAAACCCAAAAGTCACACACAGAATGGAAATAATAAGACTAAGCAGGCAAGAAGGCAATTGGATGGTACACATAAAACCGTGAGAGAAAAAAAAAAAAGGCCAACCAAGAATAATATGTTCTGTGAAAGTCTCATTCAGATATGATGGTGAAATCAGGACATTTCCAGACAAACAGAAATTAATGGAATATGTAAAAACCAAACCAAATTACAGGAATTATTAAAGGGAGTCCTTTGTTTTGAGACCCAACAACCTCAGAAGACAGAATGAATCTAGGACTCAAGGCCACACCAGCCAGATACCAACCTAGGAAATGAACACTTGAGGATTAATCAAACCTAAAAGATTTACAACAGGGAAAAGAGAGGTTAATTTGTAAATGACAACAACTTCAGAACGATGAAACAGGGAGTAAAAGGTTTAGGTATAGAACTTTCTAATGCAGAAGAAAGCAAGAAAATGCCAAGTAAAAAAAGACTGGTTTAAACTTAGGAAAATAAGTATAAATTTCAAGGTAACAATAAAGAAAGCTGACAATCCTATTCAACAAAATAGAGAGAAATAAATTTATTAAAAATCAAAGAATGGAAAAAAATATATATATATTAAGCAAATACCCCCCCCCACACACAAAAAAAGCAGAAGTGGCAATACTAATCTCAGATAAAATAGACTTTAAAACAAAATCTACATTAAAAGACAAAGAATGGCATTATATGATTAAAGGGACAATCCATCATGAAGACATACATACCCATAATAAATATCTATGCACCCAATGACAGGGCTCCAAAATACATAAAACAAACTCTAACAGCACTGAAAAGAGAAATCAACAGTTCTATAATAATAGTAGGAGACTTTAACACACCACTCTCAGTAAAGGACAGAACATCTAGAAAGAAATTCAGCAAAGATACAGAGGATCGAAAGGACAAAATCAGCCAACTTGACCTCTGAGGCATATATAGAACACTCCAAACAACAGCTATAAAGTACATATTCTTTTCCAAAGCACATGGAACGTTCTCCAGAATAGAAGACTTCTTATACCACAAAGTAACACTCAACAAAATCCCCAAAATTGAGATAATACAAAGTATCTTCTCTGATTAAAATGCCATCAAAATACAAATTAACAACAGGAAGAGGGAGGAAAAAAAAATCCATTACACGGAAACTAAATAACATCCTGCTTAAAAACCACTGGGTAATAGAAGAAATCAAAGATGGAATCAAAAATTCCTAGAATCAAATGAGACTGAAAACACATCATACCAAAGCCTTTGGGATACTGCAAAGGCAGTGCTCAGAGGTCAATTTATACAACAGATGCAAACATCAACAAAGAAGAAAGGGATAAAAATAAAATATTACCTTCACAACTGAAACAAATAGAAAGAGAACAGCAAAAGGAGCCCACAGTCACCAGAAGAAAGGAAATAAAGATCAGAGCAGAATGAAATGAAATAGAGAATAGAAAAACAATAGAATCAACAAAACCAAAAGTTAGTTTTTTTAAAGGGTCATCGAAATCGACAAACCACTGGCCAAATTGACAAAAGAAAACCAGGAGAGGACCCAAATAACCAAAATAAATGAAATGGGGGCCATTAGAACAGACCTAAATGAAATATAAAAGATCATAAAAGAATATTAAGAAAAACTATACTCCAACAAACATGAAAACCTAGAGGAAATGGACAAATTTCTAGAAACACACTACCTACACAAACTAACAGAAAATGATGTGGAAAATCTGAACAGACCCATAACAAGAGAAGAGATTGAAAAAGTAAAAAGAAAAAAAAAATCCCAACAACAAAAAAAGTCGTGGCCCAAATGGCTTTACTGGAGAATTCTACCATTCAGAGATGAGCTTCCACCAGTACTACTATTTCAGAGCATAGAAAAGGAAGGGATACTTCCAAATTCATTCTATGAATCCAGGACAACCCTGATACCAAAACCAAGTGAGACACCACAAAAAAAGAAAATAACAAACCAATATCTCACATAAACATAAATGCAAAAACTCTCAACAAAATTCCAGCCAATAGAATTCAGCATCATATATTAAAAAAAAAAAAAAAGAAAAGAAAATGACCAATTGGCATTCATACCAGTTATGCAAGAATGATTCAACATTAGAAGATCCATCAACATAATTCACTGCTTAAATAATATAAAAGAATCACACGATCATCTCAGTCGATGCAGAAAGACATTCAACAAAGTGCAACAACTATTGCTGATAAAAACTCTCAGTAAAATGGGTATAGAAGGGAAATTCTTCAACATAATAAAGGGCATCTATACAAAACCATCAGCCAACATCATTCTTAAGGGGAAGGGGCTGAAAACAGGAACAAGACAAGGATGGCTTTTACCACCACTCCTGTTTAAAATTCAGCTGGAAGTTCTAGCAAGAGCAGTAAGGCAAGAAAAGGAAATAAAGGGCATTCAAACTAGTAATGAAGAAGTAAAAGTGTCTCTATTTGCGGATGATATAATACTATACAAAGAAAACCCAAAAGACTCCACTAGAAAAATACTGGAACTAGTAGATTCAATAGAGTAGCAGGATATGTGATATACAAAAATCAGTTGAATTCCTATACACCAATAAAGAGAATGATGAAAAAGAAATCAGAAAAAAATACGATTTATAACAAAACACCAAAAACCAAACCCAGTGCCATCGAGTCGATTCAGACTCATAGCGAACCTATGGGACAGGGTAGAACTGCCCCACAGGGTTTTCAAGGAGCGCCTGGCAGATTTGAACTGCCGACCCTTTGGTTAGCAGCTGTAGCACTTAACCACTACACCACCAGGGTTTCCCAATTTATAATAACTCCTAAAAAAATAAATAACTTAGGAACAAATTTAACCAGGGATATAAAAGATATATACAAAGAAAGCTCAAAACACTACTGCGACAAACCTAAAGAGATGTATATAAATGCGAAAACATTCCATGCTCATAGACGGGTAGACTCAACATTGTGAAAATGACAATTCTACCCAGAGCAGTTTACAAACACAATGCAATCTGGATCCAAACACCAACAACATACTTTAAAGAAATGGAAAAACTAATTATTAAATTTATGTGGAAAGGAAAGAGGACCTGGATATGTAAAACACTATTGAAAAAGGAAATAAAGTAGGAGGGGTCTGGTAGTCAGAACACTCGGTACTGGCACAACAACAGTTTCGTTGACCAGTGGAACAGAATTGAGAACCAGATGTAAATCCATCCACCTGTGGGTTTCTGGGTATGGTCACCTGATCTTTGACAAGGGTCCCAAGTCCAACAAATGTGGAAAAGTCAGTCTTTTTGACAAATGGTGCTAGCAAAACTAGATGTCCATCATCAGAAAAATAAAACAGGACACATATCTCCCACCATACACAAAAGTTAATTCTAAGAAGTAAATAAATATAAAATCAAGATCATAGAAAAAAATAGTATCAGTGCTAGAGGCCCTAATACCCAGCATTAACAGGATACAAACCATGACTAACAATACACAAACTCCAGAAAATAAGCTACATAACTAAGATCTTCTAAAAATTAAACACTTATGCTCTTCAAAACACTTTACCAAAAGTGTAAAAACAGAACCCTCAGACTGGAAAAATATTTTGGGCTATTACAAACCTGACAAAGTTCTAATCTCTAAAATCTACAGGAAAATCCAATACCTCTACAAGAAAAAGACAAATAATCTAATTAAAAAATGGGCAAAGGAAATGAACAGACACATCACCCAAGAAGACATTCAAGCGGCTAACAGACACATGAGGAAATGCTCGTGGTCACTAGACATTAGTGAAATGCAAATCAATACCAGAATGAAATACCATCTTGCCCTGGCATTACTAGCAGGAATAAAATTTAAAAAAAAAAACAGAAAACAATAAGTGTTGGGGAAGCTGTGGAGAGATTGGAACTCTTATGCACGGCTGGGTACAACCATTTTGGAAAATGATATGATGCTTTCTTCCAAAGCCAGAAATAGAAATACCGTATAATCCAGCATTCACACTCCTAGGAATATATCCTAGAGAAATAAGAGCAGCCGTAAGAATAGACACATGAACACCCAAGTTCATTGCAGCATTGTTCACAATAGCAAAAAGATGGAAACAACTTAGATGCTCATCAACAGAGGAATGGATAAATAAACTATAGTGCACACAGTGGAGTATTATGCAATGATAAGGAACAACGATGAATCTGTGAAGCATCTCACAGTATGCATGAATTTGGAGGACTTTATGCTGAGTGAAATAAGTCAACTACAGAAGGACAAATATTGTATGAGGCCACTACTATAAAAAAAAAAAAAAACTCATGAAAAGGTTTACACACAAAAAGAAACAATCCTTGGTGGTTACGAGTTGTGAGGATGGAAAAACACTAAATAGAAAATAAATAAGTGGTAACTTTGGTGAAGGGTAAGACAGACAGTACACAATACTGAGGAAACTAGCAAAACTTATACAAGGCAAGGTCATGAAAGTTCCACAGGCACATCCAAACTCCCTGAGGGACCGAATTACTGGGCTGAGGGATGTGGGGACCATGGTCTCGGGGAACATCTAGCTCAGTTGTCATAACATAGTTTATAAAGAGAATGTTCTACATTCTACTTTGGTGAGTAGCATCTGGGAATCTTAAAAGCTTGTAAGCTGCCATCTAAGGTACTGCACTGGTCTTCCCCTTCGGGAGCAAGAGAGAATGAAGAAAACTAAAGACACAAAGGAAAGATTAGTTCAAAGGACTAATGGACAACATCTACCACGGCCTCCACTAGACTGAAACCAGTACAACTAGATGGTGCCTGACTACTACCACTGACTGCTCTGACAGGGATAACAATAGAGGGTCTGGGACAGAGCTGGAGAAAAATGTAGAACAAAATTCTAACTCACAAAAAAAGACTAGACTTCCCATCCTGGCAAAGACTGGAGAAAGAAACTCTGAGAATATGGACCCCAGACACCCTTTTAACTCAATAATGAAGTCACTCCTGAGGTTCACCCTTCAGGCAAAGATTAGACAGGCCCATGAAGCAAAATGAGACTAAAGGGTCCCACGCCAGCCCAGGGGCAAGGACTAGAAGGCAGGAGAGGACAGGATAGCTGGTAATAGAGAACCCAAGGCTGAGAAGGGAGAGTGTTGACACGCGGTGGGGTAGGTAACCAATGTCACAAAGGCATATGTGTACTAATCCTTTAGTGAGAAGCTAGGGAGGGAGGGAGGAAGGAGGAAGGAAGGAGGAAGGAGGGAGGAAGGGAGGAAGGGAGGAAGGAAAGAAGGAAGGGAGGAAGGAAAGAAGGAAGGAAGGAAGACAGAGAAGAAAAGAAGTATATTCTTACTCCTCTATGCTTCTATACATTTTAAACATTTTTTAATTTTTTCTGTAATGATAGATAAGAACATTGCTACCTTGCAGGAGCCTCCAGCATCCCTACTCTAATGCACTTAAACTACTTTTTCGGTTTCCTCTAGAGCAGTGTGTCTGACACATCTGCACATGAGTGCAAACTGTCTGCTTTTTGCTATGTTGAATATCAAGGCAGCGCTGCGTGAGTAATATATTCAGTCTGAAAAAGAAAGATTAAAGGACATTCTCACATTTGCTTTGATCTAAATATTAGCATCTCTGAAATGATGAGTTTAATGTTCTAGTTAGAATTTTCTAACACAAATACAACATTATAAAATGTATTTGTTAATGAAACGCCTAAAATTATATACTAAACTGCTATAAATATACCACAAAGTGAAAACCAGATTCTAAAGCTGGCAATGTTATCTGAAATGCTTCAGGGATTGGGACAAAGTATTGTACTAAGTATACTGGAATGAAGTAAAGAAAGCAACAAGGAAGCAGGGGAGCTGAGTATTACATTCCTCATCTAAAATACCCAAAGTTTATTTATTTAAATGTACATGGGCCAGATGAATCATTTATTTTTACCAGACAACACTGAAAGGAGTGGAGTAGTTTGCTATAGTTTAATTTTGGATAGTGTTTTTATATCTTTATGTCCTCTTCTATGAAGCATACATCAAATATTTTGAATTAATAAATGTTAGTTTGAGGATTGTGTTTTCTCTACCTTTATTTTACCCAACTTCTCTCTGTTCCAGATTGTCTTAAAGGTTGGTGCTTCCACACTTTTAAGGAAGAGATACATCCAAATTTGGTACAAACTCTTACAGATTACAAAAAATGAATACTACCCTGAAACTCAACTTAGAAGGTCATTATAACACTGAATAAAATTAAATGTATAATTAAAAAATATTTAAAGACCCACAATTTCACTTATGTAGATGCAAAAATCTTAAATGATATTATATATCTTACAATGTAGACGAATGTAACTCCCTCTGACCAAATTGAAGAGCCCTGGTGGTACAATGGTTAAAGGGCTTGAACACTAATGGAAAGATTGTTGGAACTCACCAGCTGCCCTGTGTGAGAAGGACATGGCAGTCTGCTTCCGCATAGATTTACAGCCTGGGAAACCCTATGGAGCAGTTTGACTCTGTCCTATAGGGTCACTATGAGTTGGAATTGACTCAATGGCAAAGAGTTTGGGTTTTGGCTTATGATCAAACTGAATGATCCCAGGTTGATCTGGATGGTTTAATTCTGGAAAATTCATAAATGTAATTAACCATATTAACAAATTAAAATAAAAACACAATATTATGAACATTTGAATAGAGAAAGAAATAACACTGGATAATAACCAGCACTCATTTGGAATGGACAAAAACTTCACAAATTTGGAATAGAAAGAAAATTCCACAACTTGGTAGAATGATTTTGAAAAATACCCAAAAAAGTAAAAAGAAACATTTACCTAGCAGCAACCCAGCAAGGAAAATGGCAAAGCCTAATGCTTTAAGCTACAAAAAGTTATACCTAAAACTAGAAATAATCCCCAAAATTTGTACAGTTAGGCAAGCCTCTTTACCTCAAGATTCATTCTATTGAAGTTTTACAAGTTTCTGGAGTTCTGAAACCTTCCATGTGGTAAAAGAAACTATCTAGGGTTAGTTTTATATGGTATGAATTAACTATCGCTTTTCACCCTCTTTTATAGGGATAACCATAATTTCAGCTCCCTTCACTGTCCTGTTGTAACATGGAGCTCTGTCATACACACAGGTCCATGGATGTCTTTCTGAGTTGATGGCCTTATCTTTCCTCCTTGGTTATGATTGGAAGAAATGGAGAAACCGAGCAGCCAGCCTGACCCTGATTTCATGGCAGCAAAAATTCCAGGGCAGTACTGGGAATTGGGGAATGGACCTGAAGCCCAAGGACATCATTTTAAGCAAATGGAACCTCCAATTTCAACTAAGTTTTCTATAAAATGTAGGAAATAGTCTCAACTAAGGTAAATGTGTCTGTGAAATTGAGATTATTATGCTCCCATCCAAGCAATAAAGCAAAAGAGACAAATACTCATATTCCTCTCATCCAACACAGTGAACAGAGACATGAACCTTTATTTACGTTTCCACACTTTACTGCGTAAAACATAATGCACCAACTCAAAAGAGAAATACTAACTCCACGATACAGGGTAATCAGTGAATGACATAAAATCAACATACACTTTTTCCCGTTACAACTTGAAATTGGACAAAATGAGCCCTTGATGAATCCTACTCAGCAAATACCAATTTTTGGTAACTTAATTTTTTTTTTTTTTTTATTTAAGAAAAGATAGTGGTATTATACTCACCAGCTTTGGTATTCATTGCCCATCCTCAAACCTCTATCATGTGGCTTGTTATGATCCTTGAAGATTTTTTTTTTTTAACCGAGCTTCTTGATTATAATTATATCCCATTGTGTTAGAGACTCAAATACTTGGAAAAAAAAAAAATTATGGACTGAGGAGATTCATGCTTTGCATTATACCTGGGCCATTATAACTGGCACTTATGGGAGGTATGAGAAGGTCTCTTACTCCCTGTTCCCATCCTTCAAAATCATTTTCCTAATTCACCTTTGATATGAGAAATTTATGACATGGAGAATAGACTAGGGTGAAAACTTCATCAGTGAATGAAAGGAGAAAAGAAATACCCAAGTCTGGAGCTATGGGGTGTTGGAAGTTCAGCAATGCTGAAAGTGGAATGCATATACTTGATTTATAGTTCTTCTGACGGTTGACAATCCCTGAACTTTTAATTGTGCTGATTTAAAACTCAGTCTTGCCTTCATTAAAAATATATTTGGAGATGCTTCTAAGCATTGAGGCTCACTGCCCTATGGAAACTCCTGGAAATGTAATAAAAAGATAGTAGGGGCCAAGCAAGCTATTCTTGCAGTTAGATGAGTATATTATCTTAAATCAAGATGCCTAATATTTTATTTTATCTTTGTCATCCACTTTGTACTGCAAATGTCACTACAAAGAAAACATGTTTGCCCACCTGCAATCTTCTTGGACTACCTCTGATTGTAGACCTGGTAGACTTTTTCTGGCATGCTGGCTGGGACCATCCCAAGTGTTTTTACTTCTTTGCTTGAAGGGCTTTTGCCAGTTCCTTAAGAGTTGCTCAAATCGTATACGCAAGGTTGTTTCGAAGTTCTAAGCATTTATTATGTCAATGAGTGATTCTTAACCAATGAGTGACCAGAATCAGTGAATAAATACCTCAGGTCCCTGGATATCCTTTCTTAGGACAATTCCAAAAAGAGTTTTGCAGGATCCCTCAAAACATCTCAAGTAATTCAGCCACAGTTGCTTACAACAGTAACCTGCTCTTTACACCATTAGAGTTTCCCCATTTTCTTATTTATGCTTATGGGAATCAACTACCAAATAAATAGCCAAGTCTTTGACCCAGGTTCTGCTCATGGGGGACTTTAAACTCTGAAATCCCAGTTGCTTGTATGAAATTTTTGCATGGAATCACAAATAAAATACCCCGGGAACAAATAAAATTCTATAAATGAATGAAAATAGGATGTGATGATATTATCACATTACTGAATAACAGGAAGTCATATCAGACAACTATTAGTATTTGGGACATAAACACTCACTTAGCATCATTAGCTCTTGCCTGATCATCAGTATCTTGGTTTAGACAACATTCTAGGCAAAGCTTTCAAATAATGCTCACTTCTCTTTAGCATATTTATTATTTAGAATCCCAGAATCAATATCAAAATCATATCAAATAAAAGTGAAGTTTCTTACTGTCCTTAAAGAGTATAATAATGATGATAAAAATACATGATTACTCCAGAAAACCTAGTTAAATAAAGAGATTATTAAAATGCATGATGTAGTGTCTTGAGTCTTGCTTTGGTGAGTATACTCATAACTATAATGTAGATTGAAGCCAGAGGTCAAGATTAGTCACTGGAGTTCATTGATAATTATGAAGATCAGTGCCATTTACTCACCTAAGGTGACTAATAAGTTCTTGTTCCCCCATGTGATTTCTAATCTGACTGCAATCAGAAGAAGAATTTATGAGTGTCTGGCCCCTTTCCGATACTCCCCTGGGAATTTGAACACACAATTCCTCATTAATACCAAAGTGTTTGAGAACAGGAAGCAATGCCATTGGGTCTTTGTTAATCATCCATGATACCTTTGATTTCCCTATTGAGGGAACATTCTTTAATATGCAATCCTCCTCCTTTCCTTGTAATTTTTTTTTTTGTAACTGCCACCACATAAAGGCTTGGATTTGGGTATACTGTTTTTTGAAAACATAGTTCAGTTTTCCCTAAATTAATATTCAGAATCTTCCACAGTAGCTTCACCAAGTTTTATATCTGATGACGAGGGCAGAATTCTTCAAACACGTTCTACAGAGTTTTTTTGTTAAAGGTGCAGAGGGAATACAAACTACGAATATGTACGTAACTCATTTTTGTTTATATATATTTTTTAATCTCAGGGACTAAATTGAGATCATCCCACTCTAATAGTATGTCCCCATTACCATCACCTATCCAAACCAAAAATCAAACCCACTGCCCTAGGGTTGATTCTGACTCATGGAGACCCTATAGGACAGAGTAGAACTGCACCATAGAGTTTCCAAGGAGAGCCTGGCAGATTCAAACTGCTGACTTCTTGGTTAGCAGCTGTAGCACTTAACCACTATGCCACCAGGGTTTCCATCACCTGTCCACATGCCCCATATGCACTTCAATTCCCCTTCCCTACATACCTTGGTCTTTTAAAAAAGTTGATATATGTCCTTAAAGAAGCATACGTCCTTGTAAAGTAAATACGGCATATGTTTTATTTTGCATGTAGATTTTGTTATATATGCCATTGTGATTACCATGACTCTCACTCAACTATGTTTTTGAGATGTATCCACTTTACTAGTGCCAAATAAAACAAATCAAATCAAGATTTTGTAACTACAGACTTATTTGGAAAAATATTGTAAGGAATGGGGGAAGAAGGAAGGGACTATTACCTTAGAGAGAATACTCTGTCATATGGTCTGCAAAGTTCTCAAGTGTTCAAGCAATAAGTTTATTTTGTAAAGATTAAACAAGACTAGAAATAATGAGATGTGGGTAAGTGGGATCAAAGGGTGGTGAGATAGAATGAGTGCACTTTTACCTTGAGGCCAATCACTCTCCTGGAAGAGCCCTTAAGAAGGGGCTGCATGAAGGTCACATAGGTGGTGTAAATGGTTTGCCCTGGACTACTAACCTAAAGGTTGACTGTTCAAACATACCCAGAGAGGCCTTGAAAGAAAAGTCTTGAAATGTGCTTCCATTTAGATTATAGCCAAGAGTCAGCTTCACAAAAGGAGTTTGGGTTTAGTTTTGTATGCTGACTCAAGCTGAGGTGGGGGGGGACCCAAAGTTCAGGGACCTAGAGGGAGGAGAGAACCTTAACCAAAGTTTCGTTGACAAGCATCTTGTTCTGATTTATCAGTGGGGGACAAGAAGCTCTGTGAATCACTTATGAGGCAAAGAATGGGAATCTGGGGAGTCTGTGTCTGGCCTTGTCACAGGTAAACAAGGGAAGTATACCTGGTTCTTATATAAGCCATGTGGTGATGGATGTTTCTTGGCAGTAAGCTGTCTCTCTGAACAGGAAAGGGTTGGAGGATTTCTTAACCTTTGCTGGTTTTCAGAATCACAAAATTCAGACAAATTTGAGCATTGTCAGTACATATGCTCTAATTCTTTACTGCCTTCTCTTGAATGATATTAAGATAATCTGTTTTTTAAAATATTTCTATCATAGACATTTAGCTAGTTTGTAACCCCTGACTTCTACAGGCATCACCACAAATAACAATATTGTATGTATCTTTCTACAGATCACTGAGTGCAGTTGTCTGAAATATGCCCTGGGGTAGGTCCAGATTCAGGACAAATAAGCAATTTTAATTACTTATTTATAGAATGATGGGTCTATTTCCAGATTACTTTTATCAATATGCTTGGCTGCTAACGAAAAGGTTGGTGGTTTGAACCAATCAGCCACTCCACAGGAGAAAGATGTGGCAGTCTGCTTCTGTAAATATTTATAAACCTGGAAAACCTATGGGTCACTATGAGTCAGAATCAATTCCATGGCAGTGGGCTGGGGTTAATTAGTATGTATTCCAGCATTGGAACATAAAAATTAAGGCTCCTGACATCAACTTATTAATTTATACTACTTACCATGTACTATCCCCATGTGTTTGTCAGTTTGTCATACTGTGGTGGCTTGTGTGTTCCTGTGATTCTGGAAGCTATGCCACTGGTATTCAGATACCAGCAGGGTCACCCATGGAGGACAGGTTTCAGCTGAGCTTCCAAACTAAGACAGACTAGGAAGAAAGACCCAGCAGTCTACTTCTGAAAAGCATTAGCCAGTGAAAACCTTATGAATAACAGTGGAACATTGTCTGATATAGTGCTGGAAGATGAGCCCCCCAGGTTGGAAGGCACTCAAAAGATGACTGGAGAAAATCTGCCTCCTCAAAGTAGAGTTGACCTTAATGATGTGGATGGAGTAAAGCTTTTGGGACCTTCGTTTGCTGATGTGGCATGACTCAAAAGGAGAAGAAACAGCTGCCAAACAGACATTAATAATCGGAACCTGCAATGTACAAAATATGAATCTAGGAAAATGGAAATCATCAAAAATGAAATGGAATGCATAAACATAGGTATCCTAGGCATTAGTGAGCTGAAATGGATGTGTAATGGCCATTTTGAATCAGACAATCATATAGTCTACTATGCTGGGAATGACAACTCGAAGAGGAATGGTGTTGCATTCATTGTAAAAAAGAACGATTCAAGATCTATCCTGAAGTACAACGCTGTCAGTGATAGGATAATATCCATACGCCTACAAGGAAGACCAGTTAATACGACTACTAATCAAATTTACTCACCAACCACTAGAGCCAAAGATGAAGAAACAGAAGATTTTTATCAGCTGCTGCAGTCTGAAATTGATCAAACACACAATCAAGGTGCATTGATAATTACTGGCAATTAGAATGCAAAAGTTGGAAACAAAGAAGAAGGATCAGTAGTTGGAAAATATGTCCTTGGTGATAGAAACAATGCCGGAGATCGAATGACAGAATTTTGCAAGACCAAATACTTCTTCATTGCAAATACCTTCTTCCACCAACATAAACGGCAACTATACACATGGACCTCGCCAGATGGAACACACAGAAATCAAATTGACTACATCTGTGGAAAGAGACAACAGAAAAGCTCAATATCATCTGTCAGGACAAGGCCAGGGGCCGACTGTGGAACGGCCATCAATTGCTCATATGCAAGTTCAAGCTGAAACTGAAGAAAATCAGAGCAAGCCCATGAGAGCCAAAATAAGACCTTGGGTATATCCCACCTGAATTTAGAGACCATCTCAAGAAAAGATTTGATGCATCGAACACTAGTGACTGAAGACCAGATGAGTTGTGGAATGACATCAAGGACATCATCCATGAAGAAAGCAGGAAAGAAAGAAAAGACCAAGATGGATGTCAGAGGAGACTCTGAAACTTGCTCTTGAGCGTCAAGCAGCTAAAGCAAAAGGAAGAATTGATGAAGTAAAAGAACTGAACAGAAGATTTCAAAGGGCCTCTCAAGAAGACAAAGTAAAGTATTATAAAGACACATGCAAAGATCTGGAGATGGAAAACCAAAAGGGAAGAACACGCTCAGTGTTTCTCAAGCTGTAAGAACTGAAGAAAAAATTCAAGCCTCGAGTTGCAATAGTGAAGATTCCGTGGGGAAAATATTAAAAGACGCAGAAAGCATCAAAAGAAGATGGAAGGAATACACAGAGTCATTATACCAAAAAGAATTAGTCAATATTCAACCATTTCAAGAGGTGGCATATGATCAGGAACCAATGGTACTGAAGGAGGAAGTCCAAGCCACTCTGAAGGCATTGGGAAAAACAAGGCTCCAGGAATTGAAGGAATATTAATTGAGATGTTTCAACAAACAGATGCAGCACTGGAGGTGCTCACTCGTCTATGCTAAGAAATATGGAAGACAGCTTCCTGGTCAACTGACTGGAAAAGATCCATATTTATGCCTATTCCCAAGAAAGGTGATCCAACTGAATGTGGGTATCTTTAATATCACACACAAGCAAAATTTTGCTGAAGATCATTCAAAAACAGCTGCAGCAGTATATTGACAGGGAACTGCCAGAAATCCAGGCTGGTTTCAGAAGAGGACGTGGAACCAGAGATATCATTGCTGATGTCAGATGGGTCCTGGCTGAAAGCAAAGAATACCAGAAGGATGTTTGCCTGTGTTTTATTGACTCTGCAAAAGCATTCAACTGTGTGGATCATAACAAACTATGGATAACACTGCACAGAATGGGAATTTCAGAACACTTAATTGTGCTCATGAGGAACCTTTACATAGATCAAGAGGCAGTTGTTTGGGCAGAACCAGGGGATACTGATTGGTTTAAAGTCAATAAAGTTTTGCATCAGGGTTATATTCTTTCACCATACCTATTTAATCTGTATGCTGAGCAAATAATCCAAGAAGCTGGACTATATGAAGAAGAACGGGGCATCAGGATTGCAGGAAGACTCATAAACAACCTGCGTTATGCAGATGATACAACCTTGCTTGCTGAAAGTGAAGAGGACCTGAAGCACTTACTAATGAAGATCAAAGACCACAGCCTTCGGTGTGGATTACACCTCAACATAAAGAAAACAAAAACCCTCACAACTGGATCAATGAACAACATCACGATAAATGGAGAAAAGATTGAAGTTGTCAAGGATTTCATTTTACTTGGATCCACAATCAACAGCCATGGAAGCAGCAGTCAAGAAATCAAAGACTCATTGCACTGGGCAAATCTGCAAAGGACCTCTTCAAAGTGTTGAAGAGCAATGATGTTACCCTGAAGACTAAGGTGCGCCTGACCCAAGCCATGGTATTTTCGATCACATCATATGCATGTGAAAGCTGGACAATGAATAAGGAAGACCGCAGAAGAGTTGATGCCTACGAATTGTGGTGTTGACGAAGAATATTGAATATACTATGGACTGCCAAAAGAACGAACAAATCTCTATTGGAAGAAATGTGGCCAGAATGCTCCTCAGAGGCAAGGATGGCGAGGCTACTTCTTACATACTTTGGACATGTTGTCAGGAGGGATCAGTCCCTGGAGAAAGACATCATGCTTTGCAGAGTACAGGGTCAGTGGAAAAGAGGAAGACCTTCAATGAGGTGGATTTACACAGTGGCTGTGACAATGAGCTCAAGCATAACAACGATTGTAAGGATGGCACAGGACCGGGCAGTGTTTCGTTCTGTTGTGCATAGGGTCGCTATGAGTCGGAACTGACTCGACAGCACCTAACAACAACAACCACATACTAATTTATATGATAAGAAATTGAAATAAAAAATTAAATTATATTTAACAGCATGGAATTACAATTATTTTTATTTACTTTGATATGTATATGTACATATCAAAACAAGTAAAATAATTATAATTATATATAACTTTAGATAGGATAAATATTGTTTCAAAAATATTCTAAATACTGGTCTGGATTTTAACTACAAAAATGTCTTAAGAACAATCAAGTAAATAATAAAAAAGAGATTGTAATAGAGACATAAACATGTAATTAAAAAAAATTTTATTGTGCTTTAAGTGAAAATTTACAAATCAAGTCAGCCTCTCACATAAAAACTTATATATACTTTTCTACATACTCCCAATTACTCTCTCCCTAATGAGACACCCCACTCTATCTCTCCACTCTCTCTTATCGTAACTATTTTGTCAGCTTCTGACCCCCTCTACCCTCTCATCTACCCTCCAGGAAGTAGATGCCAACAAAGTCTCAAGTGGCCACCTGATCCAAGAAGCTCACTCCTCACCAGCATCCCTCTCCAACCCATTGTCCAGTCCAATCCATGTCTGAAGAGTTGGCTTCAGGAATGGTTCCTGTCCTGGGCCAGCAGAAGATCTGGGGGCCATGACCACCAAGGTCCTTCCTTCTCAGTCAGACCAGTCTGGTATTTTTATCAGAACTTGGGGTCTACATCTCACTATTCTCCTGCTCCCTCAGGTGTTCTCTGTTGTGTTCCCTGTCAGGGCAGTCATCAGTTGTAACCAGGCACCATTTAGTTCTTCTGGTCTCAGGATGGTGTAGTCTCTGGTTCATGTGGCCCTTTCTGTCTCTTGGGTTCGTAATCACCTTGTGTCGTTGGTGTTCTTCATTCTCCTTTGATCCGGGGGGTTGAGACCAATTGATGCATCTTAGATGGCTGCTTGCTAGCATTTAAGACCCCAGATGCCACTCTTCAAAGTGGGTTGCAGAATGTTTTCTTAATAGATTTTATTATGCCAATTGACTTAGTTGTCCCCTGAAATCATGGTCCCCAAACTGCTGCCCCTGCTACACTGGCCTTCAAAGCATTCAGTTTATTCAGGAAACTTCTTTGCGTTTGGTTTAGTCCAGTTGTGCTGACCTCCCATGTATTGTGTGTTGTCTTTCCCTTTACCTAAAGTAGTTCTTACCTACCATCTAATAAGTGAATACCCCTCTCCCACTCTCTTTCCCTGCCTCCTCTTGTAACCACAAAAGAATGTTTTCTTCTCAGTTTAAACTATTTCTCAAGCTCTTATAATAGTGGTCTTATAACAATATTTGTCCTTTGCAACTGACTAATTTCACTCAGCATAATGCCTTCCAGTTTCCTCCCTAAACATGTAATTTTAATATAGTTTTAATATTTCAGTGTCTTTAATAGTGATAATTTTAGGGTAATGTTTATAAAGTAGACATTGAAATGGGGGAAAAAAAAAAAAAACCTGAAACATGCCCTATAGCAGACTGGCTGGGTGATTACCCAATCTTTTTTTTTTTTTTTTTTCCTGGGAACTTGGCTAGACTAATTCTCACCCTTCCTTGTAGTTAGCTGTGGTGAAGTGACAGAGTTCTAAACCAAATCACCTGTGGTATCACAGGATCAAACTCACAGTATGCCATAACTGTGTGCTTGTCCTGAACGGCTTTCCATAGTGCTTTTCTGCTTTACTTCTACTCTAATACTATATCCCATGACCATAAGCAGACCTCATGCCCATCTACTTTTTAATTCCCCTTCCCTACTTATGTAGCTTTTCTAGAAAGGTTGATATATGTCCTTAAAAAGGCATGGATCCCTGGAACCTTAAAAGCTTGCTAGTGGCCATCTACGATACAGCTATTGCTCTCTACTCATCTGAAGTACAACAGAATGAAGGAAATCGAAGACTCAAAGAAGAAAGTAGTCCACAGGACTAATAACCCACAGGAAACATGGTCTCTTCTAGCCTGGGACAAGAAGAACTAGATGGTGTCTGGCTACAACTACTGGCTGTTCTGATGAGGGACACAACAGATGGTCATGGACAGAATGGGAGAAAAACGTAGAATAAAATTCAAATTCTTGAAAAATATCAGAATTAGTGGACCAGTAAAGACTAGAGTAACCAGTGAGACTACCGCCCCTAAGATATCCTTTTAAATTGGAACTGAAGCCACTAATGAAGGTCGCATTTCAAATAAATAATAAATTAGCTTATCATAAAAAAAAAAAAAAAATGAGTAATGTGCTCCATCCTCCACAAGTCTATCAGTTTGTCACACTGTGAGGGCTTGCATTTTGCTGTGATGATGGAAGCTACGCCACTGGTGTTCAAAGTGTTACCAGCAGGGTCATCCATGGCAGACAGGTTTCAGCTGAGCTTCCAGACTAAGACTAGGAAGAAGGACCTGGAAGTCTACTTCTGAAAAGAAATAGCCAGTGAAAATCTCATGAACACCAGGGGAACATTGTCTGATATTGTGCCTGAAGATGGGCCCCTCGGGTTGGGAGGCACTCAAAATACAACTGGGGAAGGGCTACCTCCTCAAAGCAGAGTCAACCTTAATGACTTGGATGGAGTTAAGCTTTTGGGCCTTAATCTGCTGATGTGGCAGAATGAGAAGAAACTGCTCCAGATATTCATTAATAATTGGAATGTGAAATGTACAAAGTACGAACCCAGGAAAATTGGAAAATATCAAAAATGAAATAGAATGCATAAGATCAATAGCCTACACATTAGTGAGCTGAAATGGACTGGTCATCTTAAATTGGACAATCACGTGATCTACTATGACCAGGAATGACAACTTGAAAAGGAATGACATTGCATTCATCCTCAAAAGGAACATTTCGAGATCTATCCTGAAGTACAACACTGTCAATGACAATATTCACATCCCTACAAGAAAGATCACTTAATATGACTATTATTCAAATTTACACACCAACCACTAAGGTTAAACATGAAGAATTTGAAGATTTTTTACCAACTTCTGCAGTCTGAAATTGATCAAATATGCAATCAGGGTGCATTAGTAATTACTGGTGGTTGGAATGTGAAAGTTGGAAAGAAAGAAGAAGGATCAGTAGTTGGAAAATATGGCCTTGGTGATAGAAATGATGCTGGGGATTAGATGATTGAATTTTCCAAGACCTACAACTTCTTCATTGCAAATAGCTTTTTTCAACAACAAATATGGTGACTCTACACATGGACCTCTCCAGATGAAATGCACAGGGATCAAATCTACTACATCTGTGTAAAGAGATAAGGGAAAAGCTCGATATCATCAGTCAGAACAAGGCTGGGGCCAACCATGGAATGGACCATCAATTCCTTATATGCAAGTTCAAGCTGAAACTAAAGAAAACTAGAGCAAGTCCAGGAAAGCAAAATTATGACCTTGAGTATATCCCACCTGAATTTAAAGACCACCTCAAGAAAACATTTGATTCATTGAAAACTAATGACCAAAGACCAGACGTGTTGTGGAATAACATCGAGGACATCATACATGAGGAAAGCAAGCAGTCATTCATTGAAAAGGCAAGAAAGAAGGAAAAGATCAAAATGGATATCAAAAGGGACTCTGAAACTTGCTCTTGAATTTAGAGAAGCTAAAGTTAAAGGAAGAAATGATGAAGTAAAACTGCTGAACAGAAGATTTCAAAGGGTGGCTCAAGAAGACAAAGTAAAGTGTAATAATGACATGTGCAAAGTCCTGGAGATAGAAAACTAAAAGGGAAGAACATGCTTGGCATTTCAAAAGCTGAAGGAACTGAAGAAAAAAAATAAAGCCTCGAGTTACAATATTGAAAGATTTTCCAGGGAAAATATTAAACAATGCAGGAAGCATCAGAAGAAGATGGAAGGAATACACAGAGTCACTATACCGAAAAGAATTGGTGGACGTGAAACCATTTCAGGAGGTAGCATGTGAACAGGAACCGAAGGTTGAGAAGGATAGAAGTCCAAGCTACACTGAAGGCACTGGCAAAAAACAAGGCTCCAGGAATTGACTGAATACCAATTGAGATGTTTCAACAAACAGATGCAGCTGCACTCTTCTATGCCAGGAAATCTGGAAGAGAGCTACCTGACCAACAGACTGGAGGAGATCCATACTTATGCCTATTCCAAAGAAAAGTGTCTCAACAGAATGCAGAAATTATAATATCATTCATATCACACGCAAGTAAAATTTTGCTGAAGATCATTCAAAAGTGGCTGTAGAAATATCCCAGCAGGGAACTGCCAGAAATTCAAGCTAGATCCAGAAGAGGATGTGGGACAGGGATATCACTGCTGAAGTCAGATGGATCCTGGGTGAAAGCAGAGAATACCATAAAGATGTTTACCTGTATTTTATTGACCATACAAAGGCATTCAACTGTGTGGATCATAACAAATTATGGATAACATTGTGAAGAATGGGAATTTCAGAATAATTAATTGTGCTCTTGAGGAACCTGTATATAAATCAAGAGGTAGTCAGTAGAAAAGAACAGAGGGGCAATGTGTGGTTTAAAGTCAGGAAATGTGTGCACCAGGGTTGTATCCTTTCACCATACTTCAACCTGTATGCTGAGCAAATAATCTTAGAAGCTGAGCTATACAGTGAAGAAAGTGGCATCAAGATTGGAGGAAGACTCATTAATCACCTGCATTATGAAGATAACACAACTTTGCTCGCTGAAAGTGAAGAGGACTTGAAGCACTTGCTGAAGATCAAAGATGACAGCTTTAGATATGAATTACATCTCAACATAAGGAAAACAGCAATCCTCACAACTGGACCAATCAGCAACATCATGATAAGTAGAGAAAAGATTGAAGTTGTCAAGGATTTCATTTTACTTGGATCTGTAATCAATATTCGTATAAGCAGCAGTCAAGAAATAGAAAGACACACTTCACAGGGCAAAAGTGCTGGAAAAATTACGTCTTTAAAGTGTTAAAAATCAAGGACTTCACCTTGAAGACTAAGGTGTGCCTGACCCAAGTCATGGTATTTTCAATTGCATCACACCCATATGAAAGCTGAAAGAATATTGAATATACCATGGACTGCCAAAAAATGAACAAATCTTTCTTGCAAGAAGTACTACCAGAATGGTTATTAGAAGCAAAGATGGTGAGGCTACATCTCACACACTTTGGACATGTTATCAGAAGGTAGCAGTCCCTGGAGAATGACATCATAGTAAAGTAGAGGGGCAGTGAAAAAAAAGGAAAACCCTCAATAAGATGGATTGACACAGTGGCTATGACAATGGGCCCAGGCATAACAACGATTGTGAGAATGGCACAGGACGGGGCAGTGTTTCATTCTATTGTACATAAGGTAGCTATAAGTTGGAATTGATTCCATGGCACCTAACAACAACAACAATGTGGTCCCTTAAACAATGAACTATATGGAACCAAAGGTCAACATTTAGCCAAAAGCAAAGTTGAGAAGGCAAGGAAGGCAGGGAACCTAGATCGAAGGTAACAGAGCCAACAGAACAGAAGTAAAGAGAATGCTGACACACTGTGAAAATTGTAACCAGTGTCACAGAACGATTTCTATAAAAACTGTCAAATGGTATAAAAAAGAAAAGAAAAAGTAAAATTATAATGAAATGCCAAGTCCTTGGACAAATGGTGTATGTACCAAGGAGAAAGATCTGGCTTTCTATCATCTTCCAAGCAATGACTCTCATGTACCTCCACTATCCATTACCAGGCTTTTCCTTCCTTGTTTAGAGACTATGTTTTGTTGTTAGTTGCCTTCAGGTCAATTCCAACTCCTGAAGATCCCATGTATTACAGAATAGAACTTCCCAATAGTGCTTTCTTAGCTGTAACCTTGAAGAAAGACAATCACCAGGCCTTCTGTGGTACCGCTGGGTAGGTTAGATCCACTAAGAGTTCGATTAGCTCAAACTATTTGCACAACTAGATACCATATTTACAGTCTGTAAGAATTAAACCTTTTAACAGCTTACATTCTTGTGTGTGTGTGTGTCTTAGGTGAAAGTTTACCCCCAAAATTAGTTTTTAACTCAAAATTTATACATAAATTGTCTTGTGACATTGGTTGCAATCCTGGCAATATGTCAGCACTCTCTCCCCTTTCCTGTCCACACTGGGTCCTCTGTGTCCATTCATTCAGTGTTCCTGTCCCTTCCTGACTATTCATCTTTGCTTTTGCACAGGTGTTGCCCATTTGGTCTTGTCTACTTGATTGAACTAAGAAGCATGTTCTGCACTAGTGTGATTGTTTGTTTTATACTCCTATCTAATCTTTGGCTGAAAGGTGGACTTCTGAAGTGGCTTCAGTTCCTAATTATTGGGGTGTCCAGGGGCCATAGTCATGGGGGGTTCCTCCAGTCTCTGTCAGACGAGTAAATCTGGTCTTTTTTTTTGTGAATTAGTTTTGTTCTGTTTTTCTCCCTCTCTGTCCGACCCTCTATCCTGATCCCTGTCAGAGCAGTCAACGGTGGTAGCCAAGCACCGTCTAGTTCTTCTGGGCTCGGGCTAGTGGAGGCTGCGGTTCACGTAGTCCATTAGACCTTTCTAATACTTTTCCTGGTGTCTTTGGTTTTCTTCATTCTCCTTTACCCTGAACATGACAGGACCAATAGACGTAACATAGGTAGTTGCTTGCAAGCTTTAAGACACCACATGCTACTCACCAAAACAGGGTATAGAACATTTTCTTTATGAACTATCTTATGTCATTAGGCCTAGATGTTCTCCAAGACTGTGATTCCCAGCCCTCAGCCCCAGTAACTCAATCCTTCAGGTGTTCGCATGTGTCTAGGAAGCTCTATGACTTTGTCTTTGTCAAGTTGTGCTGACTTCCCCTATATTGTGTGCTGTCTTTCCTTCACTAACTTTAGCACTTGTCTATGATTTGGTTAGTGATTTCCCCTCCCCTCCCCAACTTTATGCTCCCTTGTAACCATCAAAGATTTTTTTTTTTCTCCTATGTGTATACTTTTTCTTAACGTTTTATGGTAGTGGCCTCATACAATATTTGTCTTTTTCTGATTGACTTATTTCACACAGCATAATGCCCTTCAGATTCATCCATGTTGTGAGATGAATTTCACAAATTCATCATTGATCTTTATCCTTGTGTACTATTCCATTGTGTGTATGTTCCATTATTTTTTTATCCATTCCTCTGTTGATGGGCACTTAGGTTGTTTCCATCTTTTTGATACTGCGAATAATGCTGCAATAAACATATTTGTGCATATGTCTATTCGTGTGACAGCTAGGGTATATTACTGGAAGTAGGATTGCTGGATCATATGGTATTTTCATTTCTAGTGTTTTAAGTAGGTTACATTTCACTTATAATGTGTATTTATTTGCTTTCAAATTGTTGTCTATTACTTATATAAGTTTATTTTCATTGTATAATTGAAGCATTCTTCTCTCTAGGAAGACTTATATTTTGAATTGAGATAAAATGCATCAGTATTTTTTCCATTGAAATTCATACTTTTTTAAATTAACCATTTAGTGTCTCTTCACTTAACAGAAGATTAGTCAGTAGCAAATTAAGACTTTTAAAAGAAGGTAGTTGCAGTCATATATTTATGTTAGTTTGAGTGATTGGCGTGGGTTATTCAGGAATCTCTTCAGTGCATCCTTCACTTCCTTGTTCCTTAGGCTGTAAATGAAGGGATTCAGCACTGGTATCACTAGAGTATAAAAGACTGAGGCCATATTATCAGTATCTAATGAGTGGTTGGTCCTCGGTTGCAAATACATGAAAAGGAGAGTCCCATAGAACACAGTGACTGCCATCGAGTGAGAAGCACAGATGGAAAAAGCTTTTCTTCTCCCCTCTAAGGACTGTATCCTCAAAATGGTGAGAACGATGTTGAAGTAGGATATTAAAACAATGATCATGGAAAGAAACAAATTGGTTGCTGAAAAGATAAACACTACTGTTTCTGGAATGTAGGTATCAGAACAGGACAATGCTAGCAAAGGGACGTTATCGCAGTAAAAATGGTTGATTGCATTGGAAGAACAGTATGACACAGAGAACACACAGGAAGAGGCAGTCAGTGCTGTGGTCAGACTGTAGAGGTATGTGAGGAATACTAGCAGAAGGCAAATCTGCCGAGATACCACCACCATGTAGAGCAGGGGATTGCAAATGGCCACATAGCGGTCATAGGCCATGGCAGCCAGCATGAAAATTTCAGCTACTACGAAAACTAAGAATCCCCCAAGTTGAGCTGCACAGCAATAGTAGGAGATAGTTTTCTTCTTAACCAAGAAGCTGACCAGCATTTTAGGTGCAATGACAGTAGAATTGCCAAGATTGATGATAGCCAAGTGTCGGAGGAAAAAGTACATGGGGGTTTGAAGTCGAGAGTCCACACTGGTCAGGGGGATGATGCCCAGGTTCCCTGTAACCGTCAGCCCATAGATCACAGGAAGCCAAAGAAAAGGGGGACCTGGAGCTCAGGATGATCTGAGACTCCCATGAGAATGAACTCAGCCACCTGGGTGAGATTCCCTGTAGCCATTAATTGTGTTGCTTTCATCTCTAAAAGGGAAAAATGGAACGAGATTAACAGATGATAAAATTAATTTTACTTTTAGAGGGTTATTCCTCGTAAAATTTTTATTGAAAACCAGTTTACTTTTCTTTACAAAACACTAAAGAGTTTCAGTTCTTGATTGCTATTCTTTCCATCTTTTTACGAATTTCAGAAATGCAAACTCATCAGAGAAAAACTGGTTGTTCTTAGAGTAGTTTTTCTAAACTATTTGTTCAGTGTTAAATATAGTTTAAATATTGAATTATATACACATATGTCATATATGTCATATATATCATATGCTGATGTTAGGTGCCTTCCAGTTTGTTCTGATTCATAGAGACCCTACTTACAAAAGAAGGAAACAACTGCCCAGGCCTGTGCCATTCTCACAGTCTTTACTACATTTGACCCATAGTTGCAATCACTGTGTAAATCCATCTCATTGAGAGACTTACTCTTTTATGCTGACCCCCAAGTATGATGTCGGGGACTGGTCCCTCCTCAGAACTGATCCAAAGTATGTAAGAGGAAGTCTCACCATCCTCCTTTCTAAGGAGAATTCTGACTGTACTTCTCCCATGACTAATTTCTTTGTTCTTCTGACAGATCATGGTATATTCAGTATTCTTTGCCAACACCAAGATTCAAAGACACCGATTCTTTTTAGTACTTCCTTATTCATTGTCCAGCTTTCATGTACATATGAGAATATTGAAAGATACAATGTCTTGGGTCAAGCACACCTTAGTCCTAAAGTGACGTATATATTTTTTAACACTTTAAAGAGATCTTTTGCCGCAGATTTGCCCACTGCAATGTCTGTGGTTTGATGTCATGAATGCTACTACCATGAGCATTGATTGTGGATCCAACATCAATATTTTCTCCGTTTATCACGATGTTATTTATTGCTTCATTTGTGAGGATTTCTGTTCTGTTTATGTGAGGTGTAATCCATGATGAAGACTATAGTCTTTGATCTTTATCAGTATGTGCTTCAAGTCTTCATTCTTTCAGGAAGCAAGGTTTTGTCATCTGTGTATCGCATGTTGTTAATGAGTCTTCCTCCAGCCGTGATGCTGCACTCTTCATATAGTCCAGCTTCTTGGCTTATTTGCTCAGCATACAGATCGAATACATATTGTGAAAGGACGCAACACTGATGCGCGCATTTCCTTTAAACTGTACGTTCTCTTGTTCTTTTCTAATGACTGCCTCTCGATCTATGTGCAGGTTTCTCATGAGCACAATTCAGTGTACCGGAATAACCATTTTTGCAATAGTATCCAAAATTTGTTATGAACAAAACAGACGAATGCCTTTGCATAGTCAATAAAATACAGGTAAACGTCGTTCTAGTAGTCTCTACTTTTAGCCAAGATCCATCTAACATGAGCAATGATATCCCTCGTCCCACTTCCTCTTCTGAATTTGGCTTGAACTTCTGGCAGTTCCCAGTCAGTGTACTGCTTCAACTGCTTTTAAAGTATCTTCAGCAAAAATTGCTTATGTGTAATATTAATATTATTCATCAATTTCTGCATTCTGTTGGATCACCTTTCTTTGGAATGAGCAGAAACATGGATCTTTTCCAGTCAGTTGGCCAGGTAGCTACCTTCAAAACTTCTTGGCATGGATGAGTGAGCATCTTCAGTGCTGCGTCTGTTTGTTGAAACATCTCAGCTGGTATTCTGTCAATTCCTGGAGCCTTGTTTTTTTGCCAATGCCTTCAGTGCAGCTAAGACTTCATCCTTCAATAACGTTAGTTCTGGATCAAATGCTACCTTCTGAAATGGTTGAACATTGACCAATTATTTTTGGTGCAGTGACTCTATGTATTCCTTCTATTTTATTTTTATGCTTTCTTTGCTGTTCAATATTTCAACCACAAAACCTTTCAATATTGCAAGTTAAGGCTTGGTTCCCCACCCCCCCTGCCCCTTCATTACCTTCAGCTTGAGAATTGCTGAGTGAGTTCTTCCCTTTTGGCTTTCCAACTCCATCTTTTTTTCAAATTTCCTTGTAACACTTTACTTTGTCTTCTTGAGCCACCTTTTGAAATCTGTTCAGCTTTTTTACTTATTTCTTCCTTTTATGTGGGCTATTCTATTTTCCAGAGTAAGCTTTAGAGTCTATTCTGGTATCCATTTTTGTCTTTCCTTTCCTTCCTGTCTTTTTTAATGATCTTTTGCTTTCTTCATGAATGATGTCCTGGATGTCATTCCACAAATAGTCTGGTCTTCAATCATGAGTGCTCAATGCGTCAGGTCTGTTCTTGAGATGGTCTCTGAATTCACGTGAGATATACTCAAGGTTTTACTTTGGTTTTTGTGGACTTGTTTTAATTTTCTTTATCTTCAACTTGAACTTGTGTATGAGCAAATTATGGTCTCTTACACTGTTTCCTCTATCCTTTTTCGGGCTAATGACACAGAGCATCTCCATCATCTCTTTCCACAGGTATAATCATTTTGATTCCTGTATATTCCATCCAAATACCAGCCACCAACAGGCCAAATATGAATCAACTGAAGATTTTTACCAATTTCTGGAGCCTGAAATTGATCAAATATGCAGTCAACATGCACTGATAATTACTGGTGTTTGGAATGTAAAATGTGGAAACAAAGAAGAAGGAACAGTAGTTGGAAAGTATTCATAATTCATAATATATATGTATGCATATTTTCCAATGATATTAGATGAGATGTATATATTTTCTCCCTCTGTTTTTGTAATGATAAAAAATAACTGCCTTTGAGGAGTTGTAGCTGGTGAGCCAGAGTGATCTCCAGCTATCTTTTTGCTTAACTGCCACATGCCTCCCCTCCAGCCCGTACCTTGTTATCATGTGTGGATATTTTAGGTATTTCAGTGCGTAGTGGAAAACATTTCCAGGACTGTGGCTTTTTCCTTAACAATTTTTTACCACGTCACTCTGCTTCAGCTATGTACAAATAGACCTGCATCTCAATACTTTTCCTTCTATAGTTGCAGGAAGACTGCATCTTTCTTTCTTAATCACATTTTCTTTCTTCCGCCAAATACACCCAAACCATCACTGAGATTTCCTTCCCAGACAACTCTCTCTTTTTTTTTTTTTTTTGGCAGACCTTCCTTCCTTTCCAGTTTCCTCCCTTTTCCTTAAATCGTTTGAAGCCTGTTTTGTTGTTGGTGCTGTAGTTAATTTTTATTACTTTCATTTTTGATTTGTTAACCTCAATCATTTTACTCTGCTTCTATAGAAAAATGAGCGTGATAGAATATGTTTTATTGGGGGGTCCATTATGGACGTCTTTTTGCTGTTGTTAGTTGCCATATAGCAGACTCGGTCTCATGGGGACCCCACACATGCAGAGGAGAACTGCTCCATAGTGATTTTAAGTCCGTTTTTCTGATTGTCAGTCGTGTCTCCTCTGAGTGGGTTCAAGCCGCCAGACTTTTTGCTAGCATTCCAGTGCTTACCCTTTTGCGCCACCCAGGGACTCCCATTATGTGCCTAGAAGTATGCTAAATATTTTGAAATAATTATCTCATGTTCAGCATTAGAGTTTTAGGAGATGGATGTAAGTATTTCCATGTCCGATGAGATAACTGAGGCCCAGTGAAGTTAACTTACTCAGAGTCTGCGTAGAATATTGATTGGACACGGACTAAACTTATGGTTTGATTTTTTTTTTCTTTTTAATTTGTGTTGTTTAGTTTGCTGTTCTTGTTCTTGTTGTTGTTTTAGTCCACCAAATAAGAGCTCTGTGCAGTTTATCAAATATTTATATTGTTGTATAAACCCCTTACCATCCAGTCAATTCTGACTCACAGAGACCCTATAGGAGAGAGTAGAACTGCCCAATAGGGTTTCCAAGGAGCAGCTGCCAGATTTGAACTGACAACATTTTGGATAGCAGCCAAACTCTTAACTGCTAGGCCACCAGGATTTCTGTTCTTGTACAGTGCAAATTAATAATGCACAAATATAGTTTAGGGAGCACAAAGCCTGGCACTTAATGATTTGAAATAGATGTTATGTGTAGTTTTTATTGTTATTATTGTTATTGTTAGATTGCTTTGAGTAATTTTATTCTTTTTTTGTTTCTTTTTTTTTTTGATTTCAACATCAGGGTCACATTCTAAATGACTGAAGGGTCTTATAGCCAAAAAAGAAATAGCATTTGAAGTATACTTTTCTGTATGTAAATTAGGTGTTTGTGGTGGTGTAGTGGGTAAGTGCTTCACTGCTAAGTGAAAGTTTGGCAGTTCAAAGCCGTCAACCAGTCTGTAGGAGAAACATGTGGCAGTTCGCTTCTGTAAAGACATAGCCTTAGGAACCCTATGAGGCTGTTCCACTCTGTTCTATAAGGTCACTAGTAGTTGGAATCAACTTGATGGCAAAGAGTTTGTTTTTTTGGTTTTGGTGTCTGCAAAATACTGGACCACCTAATATTTAACTGTATCTTTAACAGAACAAATCATGTTTTTCCACAAACATGGCTCTCCCCCTCCCCAATTTTTTTTTCTTTTGAAGGCACTTTATTCCCTACATCAAATGTTCCAGATAAGTTGATCCCATTGTGTTGCACCAACTAGCCCATATCTTTTGTGTCATACCATGAAATCAAAATGACAAGTTTTATAACAAGGTAAGCTCACCCTGGAAAATCTCATAGCAACACTCCCTTTGATGAAAATATTTCCTGTCTGGTTTCTACACTCCATGTTCCTCAGTGCACCATTTACCAGGCATTTGTGCAATTAGCTGTGTGGAGGGAGAATATTCATATGTATCTAGTGTGTTTGGTTTTTGTTAGTTCCCTTCTCTTTTAATATACAAATGATGGAAACATTAGAGTTGCTCTATTTCAGTGCATATATGTCAGAAAAATGGCTTCTGTAGAACAGCCCCCATTTTCTCCTGTTCCCCCCACCCCAGCACCTTGTCTGATTTAGCATTCATCCCAGAAAAGACTTATGTTAATGTACTAATGATGATTTTAATTTTCAACTTATTTTTTGAACAGAAATATTTTATAGACCTACTCACATAATAGCTTGTCAGTAAATACACTTTTGAGAAAATACACCTAATGTTAATGGTTTTAATGTCCCTTCTCACTTTCAAAAGTGTCATAATTTGGATAAGAAATGATGATGTCAGCTAATTCTCAAAGAGCTTCTGAGTTGATTTCAAGAGTATATCCCCATTTAACTTATTTGGAGGTGTAGTGTGTTAGGGGCAAAATTGCTTCTCAATATGGGCTCTCAGGGGCCACCAGCTACCTGGAGACTGACTGTTGGCACCAGAGATTTTTTCATCCTAGGTTTTATCATCCTGGGCAATGCAAAAATCAGGAAGGGGGAAAAAAACCTTCAATTTTATTTCTTTAAGAGATTTTGAAGCTCTTTCTTGGAAACATACAACCTTGTATTTCAGGAACACTTGAGAAGTTTCCTATCAGGTATTGACTGAAAACCTAACCAAACCCAGTGCTGTTCAGTTGATTCGACTCATAGTGAGTAACCGTATAGGACTGAGCATAACTGCCCCATCAGGTTCCCAAGGCTGTAATCTTTATGGAAGCAGACCGCCAAGTCTTTCTCCTGCGGAGCAGGTGGTTGGTTCGAACTGCCCACGCTTTGGTTAGCAGCCGAGCACTTAACTACTATGTCACCAAGGTTCCTTATCTGGTATAGTGTGCCCTCTAAAACATCCATCAGTTCTGCTATTTCTAAGGCAGAAAATATTTCCCTTCATATCAAGGTGATATATACTCCCTGGAATAACCATTTTCTGTATTGCTCTGGAGCTTGGATTCCCAGATTTTCAATATGTATATAATGTCTAAAAACTTTGTCATATTTTTATATGCACAGTATTATCATGTACTTATTTTTCTTTAATTTCATTAATTTGAACTAATTTTATATGAACAATATATTTTAATACAGTGTTTCACTACAACTTTAAGTAAAATTTCTACTTCCCATCTGTGTAAGATTTATAAATATGTGTATGCTTAAACCTTTATATATGCAAACACACATGTATGTGTGAGTCCATATGTATAAACAAAAATATGTTTATGTATATATACATATATTTTTAATTTCAAAAAGTTATTGCTGTCTTATCAAATATCATCATATTCGCTTCTTTAGACCATGAGTAAGAATCAAGTCTATGCCTTTTGCTATGCCATATCATCCCATCTTCCTGGCTTTCATAAACAATGGAAGAAATTAGGGCACAAAATTACTTCTGTTCTTTGTATACCTAACTGCTCATAATGTAACACTGTGCCGGGTAAGGTATAGTTAGTCAAGGATTTTAAAAATGCTCAAAAACATTTTCAACATTGACATCTGCATAGAGAAATTTTGTAACTCTCATTTCGTCATTAATCTCATTGCTAAAAGATGAGGTTTAGTCTCTTTCCATTTTTGTGCTCCAAATGCTACAGGACCCTGTCACAACTCATTACAGCTGATGGTTTTGCAGTAACTCTACCTGGATTAAGACTATCTGGTAAATACCTGCTTCCCTAAAAATATCAGATTCAACGTATGTAAAAAGCAATATGCTCAATTCTTCTCCAATCTTTTAGATAATCAAAGCTGGTCACTGATTTTACTTCTTTTTTTTTTTTTTTTTTTTTTTTTTTACAAAACTTCTTTAACAATGCTCAGTCTCATTTATCAGTAGGTATGTCTGATTACTATTTAAGGCATTACATAACTGCCACTTTCACTTAGCAATCAGTGGGCAAAGAGTGTAGTCACTTAGAAAAGAGGACAGAGAAGGAATCATTTCAGGTCTGCGTTTGATTTGAATGGATAGAGCTTTCAGGATACTTAGTTATTACAACTAGACCTAGTAGTAGGTAAAACATTTGGTTTAACTTACCTGTGCAGAGAGATCTGCTGAGATCCACGCCTAAGTTTACTCCATGAAGCATGCTGGAGAATTTTACAAAGATCTGAAGTCCCTGTAGACCTTCTCACTAAAATATGTTTGTTTCTAGGTCCCAATCCCTGAACATGAGGACTAGAATTCCCAGATGAAGGTCTGATTCCCCAGGGAAAGAAAAGACAAATTGAAGGTTCATTAGGCAAGGCTCCTCTCAAAATTTCACCCAGTGAAAATGTGGAGATAGCTTAGGGAATTGTTGAAATGATGACATTGAATGACAAACACATACAATAATTCCACCTTTTTTTTTTTTTAATGTACCCTTAAATTCTTGGGGCAGTACTCTTGGCCGCCGGCTGAAGAAAATTCAACAGTTGGAAAGCACAGGATTCTGGCTCCAGTGAACAAATTTAATGTGAATATTAGGGATAGAACTTAACACAAAGCCTCCCTTCTAGTGTCAAGAACAAGCCCTGGTGCACTTATTGTGAAAACCAGATGATATTTGCCAAATTCAAAATGTGAAATTTGTAGAGACTATCAATTTTATTAAAGTTATCAATGTATAAATCATATCTGGTATCACTTCTAGTTTTTTTCATTCAATTTATTTGAGTGAAAAATATATTTTCATATCAGCCTGCAATCTTCTTTCAAATAATGTATAGTTATTACTGCTAAATATAAATAAAAAAATTTCTTATTCCCTCTGGGGCATTTTCTAGTCCATAAGCTTTGTAATAGAAAGGGGCATGTCTGGATAGTTTACATTTCTATTACTAGTTTCTAAAATAATACTCAGGAAAGAGAAGGTGTCCAAAAATTATTTGGTAACTAACTCACTGACCAATGGAATGAATGAATGAATGAAATACCCATTCTGCACCATGAAATTAAATATCAGAAGAAGTCTGTCTTGGAAGAAATACAGCCAGAGTGCTTCTTGGAAGCAAGGATGTTGAGACGTTGTCTCACGTACTTTCCACATATTATCACCAGTGACCTTCCCCTAGTGAAGGACATGATGCTTGCTAAAGTAGAAGGTCAGCAAAGAAGAGGAAGACCCTCAACAAGATGGAATGACACGGTGGCTGGAACAATGAACTTAAACATAACAACTATTGTGAGGATGGCACAGGGCCACATGTACGACAGAACCTTCTGTTGTACACGTGGTTGCTATGAGTCAGAACTGACTCAATTGCACCTAGCAACCCAAACAACAAATTGCCCAATTCTCAAATATATGGAAAAAAAAAATATACTCTGAGATTTGCATTGTGCCCATGTCATTATAACTGACTCTTAAGGGAGTTATGAGAAAGTCTCTTATCCACCTGTTCCCATCCTCCAAATATAGCTTTCTCAATTCACTTTCAACATGAGAAATTTATGACATGAAGAACTGCTCAGGATGAAAACTCCCCTCAGTGAATGAGAGGAGAAAAGAAACCCCCAAACCTGGATATACAGGGTGTTGGAAGATCAACAGTACTGAAAGTTGAATGCATATGTCTGATTTATAGTTCTTCCAAGGATTGACGATCCCTGGACTTTTAATTGTGCTGATTTAAAACTCAGCCTTAATTAAAAATATATTTGGAGATGCTTCTAAGCCTTAGCCTCACTGCCTTATGAATAAGAACCTGGAACTGTCATACAAAGATAGACAGTAGGTGCCAGGCATGCTATTACTGCAGCAAAATGAGTATATTAAGTCAAGATGTCTAATATTTTATTTTGGCTTTGCCATCAACTTTCAATGGCAAATGTTACCACAGAGAAAAATGTGTACTTCCTCACCCCCATCACCTTGGCTACCTCTGACTGTAGCCCTTGTAGATATTTTCTGGCTTCCTGGCGGCAGTTTTCCACGTCAAGTGTTTTACTCCTTTGCCCCTGGGGCTTTTGTCAGTGCCTTGGGAGCTTGCTCAGACCATATGAAAGGCAATGTGGAAGTTCCCAGCATTTCATATATCGATGAGCAATTCTCAACTAATAAGTTACAAGAATCAGTGAATAAATACCCCAAATCCCCGGCTTTCCTGTCTTAGGACAATTCCGAGAAGGGTTTTGCAGGACATCTCAAAATATCTCAAGCAATTGACACAGTTGCTTACCACAGCAATCTGCTCTTTACACCATTAGATTTTCTCCCTTCTCTGTCTCTTATTCTCCATTTCCTCATTTATGATTCCTGGAATCTCCTGCCAAATAAACATATAATCTAGTCTTAAGCCCAGGGTCTGCTTATGGGAGCATTTAAACCCTGACAATCTCAGTTTCTTGTGTAATATTTTTGGATACAACCACAAATGAAATATTCTCATCACAAAGGACATTGTGTAAATGCATGAAAACAGGGTATGATGATACTATTGCATTGTTGAATAACAGGAATCCTTATCATAAAACTATTACTATTTGAGACATGAACACTCACTCAGCATCATTATCCTCAACTTGACCAATGGAGTCTTGGTCTAGATAACATTCTAGGCGAAGCTTTCAAACAATGCTTATCCGCCCTCAGAATATTCAATTTTTGGAAGCAAGATGGCTAGACTTTGTCTCACATACTTTGGACATATTATCAGACCAGATCAGTCCCTGGAGAAGGACATCATGTTTGGTAAAGTAGAGGGTCAACGAAAGAGAGGAAGAAGCTCAAGGAGATGCACTGACACAGTGACTGCAATGATGGGCTTAAGCACAGCAAGGATTGTGCGGATGGTACAGGACCGGGCAGTGTTTCTTTCTGTTCTACATAGAGTCTCTATGAGTGGGGACCAATTTGATGGCAACTAACACACGTACACAGAAAATTCCAGAATCAATATGGAAATCATAACAAATAGAAATGAAGTTTTTTGCTTTCCTCAAAGAACATAATAATGGTGGTAAAAACACATGATAACATAGTTAAGACGTTATCAGTAGATACGGTATAGTGTCTTGAGTCTGACTTTGCTGACTATACTCATGAGTATAATCTAAATTGAAACCAAGGGTCAAGAATAATGACTGGAGCTCATTGATAAACACGCAGACCAGTGCCATCTACTCACCTAAGGTGAGAAATAAGTTCTTGTTCCCCCAAGTGCTTCCTAATCATACTGTAATCATAAGAAGAATTTAGAATTGACTCTTTGGCACTGTTTTTTTTTTTTATTCTCCCCTTGAGATACTCCCCATGGAGCTTAAACATAAATTTTCATTAATCCTAAAGTATTTGAGAACAGGGAGCAATACCATCGGGTGTTTGTTAATTATCCAGGATACATTTGATTTCCCTATTGAGGAAACCTTTGATGTGCAATTCCCCAGCTTTCATTGTAATTTTTTTATTGCCTGCACTCAAAAACCTGGATTGAGGTACACTATTTGTTGAGTATATGCTTCAATTTTCCATAAATTACTGTAATATTCAGAATTTTCTACAGCAGCTTAATCCGTTTTATATCTGATGATGAAAGCAGAACTCTTTAAACATGTCTTATAATGTTTTTTTAAAGATGCAGAAGGAATTCAAATTATGAATATGTATGGCTAAAGTTACAAATTGATTTACTTATGTAAGCCTCACAATTCCTGGTTTTGAATTATGTCTGACTTTCCTGAAAATGTCATAGCTTTATTCCCAGACCCTGTCTTTACCTCATATGTCTTACCCACTATGCCTCACTCCACCACATCTTAGTAGCATTGTACATGTATAGATATGACTCCTACGAGTTTTAATTTTTTTTTGCTATAGGTTTCCAGAGAATTGTTACCTTTTAAGCGATGACATTTTTGATCTAATAATATTTTCACCCAAAACACACTAAATAAAATGTGCTAGGAAGTTGTGTTTAATGTTATGGTTTATTGCAAAGATAACAAAGTCTACACAATAGTTTTTAGTATGAGAATATCCTATGGAAAACTTTGAATTTTGTCATGATTAGCTGAACATCAATTTTTGCTTTGCATACTGGTGTTGAGAGAGAGGAGGAAAAAGGTAGAATGCTTTTATGTTTATTTCAGTCTGCTGTGGCACATGTGGCCTTTCAAAGCACCCTAGGCTTAATGCCTGTTTACTTCTCTGGGTTATAAATTTATTTTAAGAGCAAGACAACAATGGAGGAACAAAAAATGTGATAGATGGAGAAAATGGTGCCAAAGTTATATGAATGGAGAATATGGTATTAAAAAAAAAAAGTAAACTTATAATAAAATGTCTAGCCCTTGGACAAAAGGTGGGTGTACCAAGGAGAATGATCAGGTTTTCTATCATCTCATCTCGCAAGCAATGGTTCTTATATATCTCCACCACCCTTTATCAGGCTTTCTCTTTCTTGTTTAGAGACTATGATGTTGTTGTTAATTGACATCAAGTCAATTCTAACTCTTGACATCCCCATGTGTACATAGTAGAACTTTTTCATGTGGTTTTAATGGCTGTAATCTTAAGGGAAAAAAATCAGCAGGCATTTTCTTCTTTGGTACCACAGGGAGTTCAATATACAAAGCTTTAGATTAGGGCAAATATTTTGTACCATCTAGCTATCTTATTTAGACAGAATAAGAAACAAATCTTTTAATAACTTGTATTCTATTTATAATACATGTTTTTTTTTACCTTCAAATTGTTGTTTATTACAAATGTAAGTTTTTAAAAATTTTTTATTGTGCTTTAAGTGAATGTTTACAAATCAAAAAAATATGGAACACTCCACAAATTTGAGTGTCGTCCTCGCCCAGGGGCCATGCTAATATTCTCTCTATCGTTCCAATTTTAGTGTATGTGTTGCCTAAGTGAGCACTGTTTTTTTTTTCATTGCATTTTTGAAGCATTTTCTATCTAGGAATAGTGGGTATTTTTAATTGGGATAAAAATGCATCGATATTTTCCCCTTTGAGATTAATAGTTTTTCTTTTTCTTCTTCTTCTTTTTTTTTTTTTAGCTATTTAATGCCTCTTCACTTAACAGCAGATTTTTCAGGACCAAATTAAGACTTTAAAAGGAGACATTTGTACTTATATATTTACATTAGTTTGAGTGATTTGCATGGGTTATTAAGGAATCTCTTCACTGCCTTCTTCACATCCTTGTTCCTTAGGCTGTAAATGAGAGGATTCGGCATTGGTATCACTAGGGTGTAAAAGACTGAGGCCATTTTATCAGTACCTAATGAGTGGTTGGTCCTGGTTGCAAATACATGAAAAGAAGAGTCCCATAGAACACAGTGACCACTATCATGTGAGAAGCACAGGTGGAAAAAGCTTTTTGTCTCCCCTTTGAGGACTGTATTCTCAAAACAGCAAGGATAATGTTAAAGTAGGATATTAGAACAATGATCATAGAGAAAAACAAATTGATCCCTGAAAAGGTAAATGCTGCTATTTCTGGACTGTAAGTGTCAGAACAGGACAAGGCTAGCAAAGGGACATTATCACAGTAAAAATGGTTGATTACATTGGAAGAACAATATGATACAGAGAACACACAGGAAGAGACAGTCAGTGCTATGGTCAGACTGTAGAGGCATATGAAAGATATTAAGAGAAGGCAGATTTGCCAAGATACCACCACCATGTAAAGAAGGGGGTTGCATATGGGCCATTGTGACCAGCATAAAAATCTCTGCCACAATGAAAACTACAAATCCACCAAGTTGAGCTGCACAACAGTAGTAAGAGATAGTTTTCTTCTTAAACAAGATGTTGACCAGCATTTTGGGGGCAATGACAGTAGAACTGTTGAGATTGATAATAGCCAAGTATTGGAGGGAAAAGTACTTCGGGGTTTGAAGTTGAGAGTCGAGACTGGTGAGGGTGATGATGCACAGGTTCCCTACCACAGTCAGCCCATAGATCACCAGGAAGACAAAGAAATGGAGGACCTGGAGCCCAGGACGGTCTGAGAGACCCATGAGAATGAACTCAGTCACCCATGTGAGATTTCCTGGAGCCATGTATTGTGTTGATTTTGTCTTTAAATGGGAAAAATGGAAAGACATTAACGGATGGCAAAAAAAATTTTGCTCTTAGGTTATTCCTTGTCAAAGTTTTATTTACAGTCATTTTACTTCCATTCAAAAACAGTTAAGAGTTCCAGATCTTACTTTTCTCCCTGTTTTTTCACAAATTTCAGAAATACAAAGTCACCAGAGAACAACTGAGGACTGAGGTTGTTTCTTTGAATTGTTGGCCCAAACTATTTATTTATTCACTGTTAAACCTAGTTTCAATATTAGATTTTACATATATTTACATATATATTTAATTTCAAAAAGTTATCACTGTATTATCAATTGGTATCGTATTCACTGCTTTAGATTGTGAATAAGAATCAAGTTTATGATTTTTTCTATCTCATATCATCATATTTCCCTGGCTTTCATTCACAATGGAAAAAGTAAGCACACATAATTACTTCCATTCTTTGTATCCCTAATTGCTAATAATAGAAATGTAAGACCGTGGCTAACGTAGGGTATCAATAACTAGAATTTCAAAAATGCTCAAGAAATTCTTCAACTTTGACATCTGCATAGAGAAAATGTGAAATTCTCAATTTATTGTTAATCTCACTGGAAGATGATAAGGTTTAGAATCTTTACATTTTTGTGCTCCAAATGCTCCATGACCCTGTCACAACTCACTACAGCTGATAGTTTTAGCAGTAACTCTACCTGGGTTAAGACTATCTGGTAAATATTTGCTTCCCTAAAAATATCAAGTTCATCATATGTAAAAAGCAATATGCTAAATCTTCTCCATTCTCTTAGATAATCATCACTGACCATTGATTTGGTTATTTTTTTCACATCTTCTTTAACAATGCTCAGTCTCATTTTTCAGTAGTCATTAAGACTGTTATTAATTTATTAAGACATTTACTTAAGTCATTAAAGACAGTTACTTCAGTCATTACACAGCCATCACTTCCACTCAGCTATCAGTGGGCAAGGATTGCCGTCACTTGGAAAAGACCAAAAACCAAACCAAACCCACTGACATCGAGGCAATTCCAACTAATAGTGACCCTAGAGGACAGAGTAGAACTGCCCCAAAGAGTTTCCAAGGAGCATCTGGTGGATTTGAACTGCTGACCTCTCGGTTAATTACTATAGCACTTAACCACTATGCCACCAGGGTTTCCACCTGGAAAAGAGACAGAAGAAACCATTTCAGTTCTGAGTTTGACTTGAATTCATAGAGTTTTTAAGATACTTAGTCCTCACATCTAGACCTAGTAATAGGGAAACATTTGGTTTAACCCACCTGTGCACAGAGATTCGAGATCCACTCCTAAGTTTACTCCACGAAGCATGCTGGAGAGTTTTACAAAGATCTGAAGTTCCTGAAGACCCTAACACTAATGTATGTATGTGTCTAGGCCCCAGTCCCTAAACATGAGGACTAGAATTCCCAGATAAAGGTCTGATTCCCCAGGGAAAGAAAGACAAATTGAAAGCTCCTTAAGCAAAGCTCCACTCAAAATTTCACCCAAAAAATGAGAATGTGGAGATAGTCTAGGGACTTGTTTAAATGAGTACATTGAATAAGAAACACGTGCTGCGTTTCTGTATCATTATTATTATTTTTTTTAATATACCCTTCAATACTCTGGCCCGTGTTCCTGGGTTATGGATGAAGAAAATCCAGCCGCTGGAAAATACAGAATTCTACCCCTATGGATAAATTAAATGTGAATATTGGGGATAACACAAAACCTCCCTTCCAATATCAAACTCTGGTATATTTGCTGTAAAAACCAGATGATATACACCAAATTTGAAATGTGAAGTTTATAAAGAGGCTAAATATCAACTTTTTATTAAAATTATTAAAGTAGAAATCATATCTGGTATCATTTGTAGTTTTTATATTCAGTTAATTTAAGTAAAAAAATGTATTTTTTCACATCAGGGTACAATCGTCTTTCAAATAATAAGTAAATATTGCAATTTAATATCATCACCAATTCTTTCTTACTTTCTTGGGGCATTTTCTAGCCTATAACCTTTATAAGAGGGAAGGATGTGTCTGATTAGTTTTCCTTTTTATTACCATCTTCTAAAATAATACCCAGGATAGAGTAGATGTCCAAAAGACACTTGCTAACCAACTCACTGACTGATGGAATGAATGAACAAACGAATGAATGAAATACCCACCCTGAAATGTGAAATTAAACATCAGGATTTTGTATCCCATGCTGTAATCAATCTGTAAAATTATTTTAACTTTGACAAAGAAACCATGACAAGTTGTGTCTCATTCTCTAAGATACTGACTTCTATCGTGCAGGATACACCTCTTCCTTCTTGATTTTGGTATTCCTAATACCTAATACCTAATACCAGTTTCCCTCCAGCCAATTTTGACTCAAGGTGGCTCCATATGTGTCAGAGTAGAACTGTGCTCCATACCGTTTTCAACGGCTATAAAGTTTCAGCAGGTCTTTTGAGGTGCCTCTGCTTGGATTCAAACCACCAGCTCAGAGTATCCTTACCCAGAGGTAACCCTTATCCACAACTTTTAATGATATTCTTGTTGTTATTAACTATATATTTATGTACCCATCAAAACATAAATCTGAAGATATCTTTAATTATTTTACATAGTACTGAGTGTCTTATTTTGCAATTTTCTGCTCACTCAAATGTATGTTTGCAGATTTATCCATGTTGATTTCTTTAGCTATATGTTGTCCACTGATTTTGCTGCACGTAAAAAAATTCATTAGAAAAAGAAAACAAGTTCTGCTCAAACAACTCCTGAATAATTTTTTTAAAATTTATTGAAACTTTACTTTTAAATTTTTATTAATTACACCACACTAAATAAATACATTTTACTATTTTTTCATTTCCAAGTATATATGTATAAGCAAGACAACATAAATACACAATATTCTACATAAAGATCATATACGTATATGTCTTCATGTGTATATATGTGTATATTACAGCCATTATGTGTATGTGTATATGTATATACATATATATGCATAAATACACATATACATATCCAGTATGAACACTTTGTTGTTGTTGTTAGGTGCCATGGAGTCATAGCGACCCTATGTACAACAGAACAAAACACTGCCCGGTCCTGCACCATCCTTACAATAGTTGTTTGCTTGAACTCATTGTTGCAGCCACTGAGCCAGTCCACCTCGTTGAGGGTCTTCCTCTTTTCCGCTGACCCTGTACTTTGCCAAGCATAATGTCCTTCTCCAGGGACTGATCCCTCCTGACAACACGTCCAAAATATGTAAGACTCAGTCTCGCCATCCTTGCTTCTAAGGAACATTCTAGTTGCACTTCTTCCAAGACAGATTTGTTAATTTTTTTGGCAGTCCATGGTATAGTCAATATTCTTCGCCAACACTACAGTTCAAAGGCATCAATTCTTCCCCAGTCTTCCTTATTCTTCGTCCAGCTTTCACATGCATATGATGCCACTGAAAATACCATGGCTTGGGTCAGGTGCACCTTGGTCTTCAAGGTGACATCTTTGCTTTTCAACACTTTAAAGAGGTCTTTTGCAGGAGATTTACCCAATGCAATGAGTCTTTTGATTTCTTGACTGCTGCTTCCATGGCTATTGATTTTGGATCCAAGTAAAATGAAATCCTTGACAACTTCAATCTTATCTCCTTTTATCATGATGTTGCTCATTGGTCCAGTTGTGAGGATTTTTACTTTACGTTGAGGTGCAATCCACACTGAAGGCTGTGATCTTTGATCTTCATTAGTAAGTGCCTTTCAGCAAGCAAGGTTGTGTCATCTGCTTAATGCAGGTTGTTAATGAGTCTTCCCCCTATCCTGATGCTCCATTCTTCTCATATAGTCTGACCGCTCTGATTATTTGCTCAGCATACAGATAGAATACGTATGGTGAAAGGCTACAGTCATGATGCATACCTTTCCTGACTTTAAACCAATCAGTATCCTCTTGTTTTGTTGAAACAACTGCCACTTGATCTATACAAAGGTTCCTCATGAGCATAATTAAGTGTTCTGGCATTTCCATTTTTTCAGTGTTATCCATAATTTGTTATGATCCACACAGTCGAATGTCTTTGGATAGCCAATAAAACACAGGTAAACATCCTTCTAGTATTCTCTGCTTTCAGTCAAGATCCATCTGACATCAGCAATGATATCCCTGGTTCCTCTTCTGAAGCCAGCCTGAGTTTCTGGCAGTTCCCTATTGATACGCTACTGCAGCTGTTTTTGAATGATCTTCAGCAAAATTTTGCTTGCGTGTGATGTTAATAACATTGTTCTATATTTTTCCCATTCCTTTCGATCACCTTTCTTGGGAATAGGCATAAATATGGATCTCTTCCAGTCAGTTGGCCAGGAAGCTGTCTTCCATATATCTTGGCATAGGCTAGTGAGCACCTTCACCTCTTCATTTGTTAAAACATCTCGATTGATATTCCATCAATTCCTGGAGCCTTATTTTTCGCCAATGCCTTCAGAGCAGCTTGGACTTCATCTTTCAGTACCACCTGAATTTAGAGTCCATTTCAGGAAAAGATTTCACGTGTTGAACACTAGTGACTGAGGACCAGGCAAGTTGTGGAATGACATCGAGGACATCATACACGGAGAAAGCAAGAGGTCATTGAAAAGAAAGAAAAGAGCAAGATGGATGTCAGGGGAGACTCTGAAACTTGCTCTTGAATGTCAAGCAGCTAAAGAAAAAGAAGGAATGATGAAGTAAAAGAACTGAAGATTTCAAAGGGCAGCTGGAGAAGACATAGTAAAGTATTATAATAACATGTGCAAAGAGCTGGAGACAGAAAAACTAAAAGGAAGAACATACTCGGTGTTTCTCAAGCTGAAAGAACTGAAGAAAAAATTCAAGCCTCAAGTTGCTATAGTAAAGGATTCTATGGGGAAAATATTAAAAGAACCAGGAAGCATCAAAAGAAGATGGAAGGAATACACAGAGTCATTATACGAAAAAGAATTAGTCGATGTTCAATCATTTCATGAGGTAGTATGAACATAATAAGAAGCAAACTCATGGCAAAAAAATTTTTATTTTTTTTTCATGGCATAGTTTTTCTGCACATGTTTTAAAATAGCATACATTAAGACATCTTTATTTCAAATGTTCAGAAAGAATAGAAAGACACTAAGAAACTAAAACAAAAATTTATTTTTTGTATATCTTTTTCATATTGAGACATAGATCTTGACTCTTGATTTTTTTAATTGTTATTGCTAAAAATATGCCTTATTGTATATTTCACACTAACACATTTTTTTATTGTTTCTTTTACATCTTTGTTCCTCAAACTGCAGGTAATGGTATTCAGCATGGCTGTCACAACAGTGCCAAATACTGACACTATCATGCCATGACCCAAAGTGTAGCTGGAACTTGGTCTCACAAATATGAAGGGGATTGTTCATGGTAAACTGACACTCCAGTTAAGTGAGAGCCAAAAATGGAAAACACTTTTCACCTCCTATCAGCAGAAGGAATCTTCAGAATGGCCAAGAAAATGAAACCATAGGGTATCAAGACAATCAGGGTGGTGAATATCTCTCTAAAAAAAAAAAAACCCTCTATAGAACCCACAAAATAGAAGAAAAGAAGGTGGTCGATGTAAGTGTCAGAGCACAACATATCAAAGAGTAGAGGGATATTACACAAAGTACATCTAATTTCGTTGATTGCACAAGACAGGTTAAAAGTTCGTACTGTGTGTTAAGTAGCAGAGCAAAATACGAGCAACCTAGAAAGCAATGATGGGTGGATCATAGAGTCTGGGTGACATGTTAACTGGTAATATAATTGGAACTATAGATGAGGTCGAAATAGATGTTTATTCCATATCATAAAAAACATTTTTTGTTTGATCAAGCACTTAGTGTTAAAACAAAATCAGTATCTTATTTTTTTATTCTCAGGCTCTTGAAGGGATTCAATATGTGCTCCACTCAAGAGTTACACACTTGCCATGCTGTCTGACCAGACAGCCCTACCTTATGGAGTTGGGAGAGAGCTCTAGCCTCTCCTGCAATACAGCCTGTGGGCTCCTGTGGCAGCTGTTTGAAGCCTTTCCTACCTTTCACACTTTTGCCCAGGTGGTGGCTTGCTTCAAAACTTCCAGGCACCCCATCTTGCCTCATCCCCTCAGTGGTTTTACTATAGCTGTTCAGGCACAAGATGCCAGGGAACCACCTTGGCACCCGGACAGGCATAACCTGGAAGTTTGGAGGTGCTAATGCTCCCATGGGGTAAACTTTGACAGTAGAAGACTGGAGTTGAGAGATAAATTGTTTTTCATATCTTACTTCATTAAAAATATATGCTTGACCAATATGCCTGGTTGGTTAACTTGTCTGATTCAGAATTTCTCACTAGAAGTGTAACAAATGATATGTGAGTGCATGTTTATCTGGGTACACTCTTTCTGCAATCTTCAAGCCAAATGTTTTGTTGTTGTTGTTCATTCTTAATCCAAGAAGTCTCAATGTATAGTTTGTATAGAACAAATTTTGTATCTAAACAATGTAAAACAGATATATATTGTGTACATTTTAGTGGGATTATTTTATTGAGCTCTTGTACTTGAGAGAGGTGCAAGATTTTACATTGTCTAATTTCACAAAATATTCCAATGTGATGTAGAACACAGTTTCACGAACCCTCAAAGATGTCCAAATCCTAATTCCCAGAAACTGTGAATATATTACATGACAAAAGGGACTTTATTGATATAATGTGTCCCAGGGTTGTCCAGGTGAGCCCAATGTAATCAAAAGAGTTCTTAGAAGACAAAATGTATGCAGGAGATCCCGAGAAGGTAATGGAAGCAGAAGTGAGAGTGATAGGATTGATAACTGGAAGGGGTCACTATCCAAGGAATATTTGCTGCCTCTACAAGGTGAAAAAGGCAGGAAACATTCTCCTCTAGGGCATCCAAGCTAACACCTTGCTTTTAGTGCAATTAGACTCATTATGGACTTCTTACTGTCAAAACTGTGAGATAATACATTTGTGTTGTTTTTAGGCATTAAATTTGAGGTAATTTGTTATAGCAATAAGAAAGTAATATAAAAACAGCATAATTATTTTTAGGAAATACATACATGTGAACCAAATTATAAGGTAGAAAACAGTGAACTTCCCATTTTTGATCTTTATTCATTTAGCAAAATGTTTAACAATCCACCAAACTGTATATGTATTTCAGTGTATTGCATTGGATAGAGTCCCTGGATGTTGTATATTTGTTAAGTACTTGACTGCTAACTGAAAATTTGGTGGTTTGAATCCACCCAGAGGTGTCTTAGAAGAAAGACTTGGCAATCTACTTCTGAAAGGTCATTGAAAACCTTCTGGGAAAGTTCGACTCTGATACACATGGGGTTGCAATGTGTAGGAATCACTCTAAGACAACAGGTTTATTTATTTATTCATTCATTTATTTTAAACAGCATTGGAAATGTTGTAATGTGAGTTTAGCCTTTTGCTCTAATTCTACACATGGAGCCATACCCAAAGAAAATAGTTTTCTAATGGGAAACACTTGTGTAATTGTAAGCTGCTGAAGCCAAACACACTCTGAATAAAGTAAAAGCAAAGAAACACATTAGCAATTAACATGAAAAGTTTACAGACTAATGGGATTAAATTATAGCTGATTTTGTCTTTTGAGGTCAGAAATGTCCATCACATATTTTATCTTGCCTGCCTTCAGCTATTCTGTTTGTTTATGACCAAAGTTAGAAATGGACTCATTTCTGTGAATCTCCGAGTTCCTGGTTGTGCCTCATGTCTGACCTTCCTGAAATTGTCATAAGCTTATTTTATGTCCAGAGACTGTCCTTACATCACATGCCACACCTACTCTCCCTCACGCCATTGCATGTTAGTAGCATTGTACATACACAGCAATAACTCACATGACTATTAACTTTTTTTTTCTTTTTTGTAGTAAGTTTTTTGATAATTGTTACCACATTTAAGAGATGACATTTTTGGTCTAATAACACTTTCACCACACTAAATAAAAATCTGAGAAGAAGTGATGTTTAATGTTGACAGTTTCATATTAAAGATGATAAAGTATACAACAGATTTTAGTATGAAAATATCATTTGGAAATAATTTAATTGTAAAACATGACTAGCTCAACATAATTTTTTTTTGCTTTGTGCACATGTCTATGAGAGAGGAGGAAAAATGCAGAATGCTTATATATTTATTTCAGTCTGCTATGGCACAAGTTGTGTTTCAAAGCACTCTTGGGCTTAGTTTTTATTTTCCCCTACATGTTTACTTTCATATGTTATAAGTTTATTTTAAGTGTAAGACAACAATGGATTCACAAATGTGATAGATGGAGAAAAAGGTGCAAAAGGTTATTAATGGAGGATATGGTATTAAAAAATGTAAAATTATAATAAAATGTTTAGTCCTTGGGCAAAGGTGAGTGTATCAAGTAGAATGATCTGACTTTCTATCATCTTTCAAGCAATGACTCTCATATACCTCCATCAGCCATTATCAGGTTTTCTCTTCCTTGTTTACAGACTACATTGTTGTTGTTAGTTGCCGGCAAGTCAATTTCAATTCATGAAGACCCCAAGTGTTACAAGGTAGAAACTCTCCAAAGTGTTTTCTCGGCTGTAATCTTAAAGGAAGAGAATCACAAGGCCTTTTCTTACCCCTGGGTGTGTCTGATTCTCCAAAATTTAGATTACTGAAAACAGTTCGTACCACCTAGGTACCTTTTGTTTGCAGCTATGCCTTCTCATTTGCAAACAAGTATGGCACCTAGGTTGAAGACCCTCAAGGAGATGGATTGACACAGTGGCTGCAACAACAGGGTCAAGCGTAACAATGATCATGAGGATGGCTCAGGACCAGGCAGTGTTTCCTTCTGTTGAACATAATGTCAATATGAGTACGAATCAACTTTATGGCACATATCAACAACAACAGATACCATATTTAGAGGGTATAAGACACAAACCTTTTAACGAGTTGTAATTTATTTATAGTATGTATTTGTTTATTTTTAAGTTGTTGTTTATTACATATGTAAGTTTGTTTTCATTGTGTAATTGAAACCTTTATCCCTCTAAAAAAAAAAAAAGACTTTCTCAAATACAGTCCACCCACACATTGAGTCCTCCCGTGTCCAGAGGGAGCACGTTCCAATCTGCTCTCCAGGAAAGGAAAGCATGTTTGTAAGTCACTCTGATTGCTTTCGTCTGTTTAGCAACAGGTCTCGGCTCAGCCCTTTCTTTGCCTGCAGAGGGCAAGATCACATTTGCTCACGAAGGAGTGAGCTTGCAGAGCAGGTTGTTACACCTCCCATACAACTCCAATCAGAAAAAAATCCTCCTTTGTCTCGCAGAAAGGAGCCCTGGCAGCACAGTGGTTAAAAGCTCAGCTGCTAACCAAAAGGTCGGCAGTTTGAATCCACCAGCTGCTCTTTGAAAAACCCTATGGAGCAGTTCTGCTCTGTCCTCTACGGTTGCTATGAGTCAGAATTGACTCAACGGCAATGGGTTTGGGGTTTTTTTTGGTGGCTCGCAGAATGGTTCCTCTATGGTGCCTGTCCTAACTCCTCCTTTGATCTCATTTCCTACATCCAGTCATATTGACTATCACCTGGTCCCCAAAACGTCAAGGCCATTGTCCCCTCAGGGCATTTGAATGTACTGTTCTGTCCCTCTAGGGGGACTGATATTTTGAATTGGGAAAAAATGCATCAGTAGTTTTCCCACCGAAATTAATAGTTTTTTTTTTTTTTTTAAACCATTTAGAATACTTCTTCACTTAAAAGCAGCTTTGTCAGGAGCAAAATAAGACTGTTAAAAGAAGACAGTTGTAGTTATACATTCACATTAGTTTGAGCGATTTGCATGGGTTATTAAGGAATCTCTTCAGTGCATCCTTCACGTCCTTGTTCCTTAGGCTGTAAATGAGGGGATTCACCACTGGTATCACTAGGGTGTAAAAGACTGAGGCCATTTTATCAGTATCTAATGAGTGGTTGGTCCTTGGTTGCAAATACATGAAAAGGAGGGTCCCATAGAACACAGTGACCGCCATCATGTGAGAAGCACAGGTGGAAAAAGCTTTTTGTCTCCCTTCTGAAGACTGTATCCTCAAAATGGCGAGAACAATGTTGAAGTAGGATATTAGAACAATGATCAAGGAGAAAAACAGATTGGTACCCGAAAATATAAACACTGCTGTTTCTGGAATGTAAGTATCAGAACAGGACAAGGCTAGCAAAGGGACGTTATCACAGTAAAAATGGTTGATTACATTGGAAGAACAGTATGACACAGAGAACACAAAGGAAGAGACAGTCAGTGCTGTGGTCAGACTGAAGAGGTATGTGAGGGATACGAGCAGAAGGCAGATCTGCCAAGACACCACCACCATGTAGAGCAGGGGATTGCAAATGGCCACATAACGGTCATAGGCCATTGCGGCCAGTATGAAAATTTCAGCCACCACGAAAACTAAGAATCCACCTAGTTGAGCTGCACAACAGTAGTATGAGATGGTTTTCTTCTTAACCAAGAAGTTGAGCAACATTTTAGGGGCAATGGTGGTAGAATTGCCAAGATTAGTGATAGCCAAGTGTCGAAGGAAAAAGTACATGGGGGTTTGAAGTCTGGAGTCGACACTGGTGAGGATGATGGTGCCCAGGTTCCCTACCACAGTCAGCCCATACATCACCAGGAAGACAAAGAAAAGGGGGACCTGGAGCTCAGGAAGGTCTGTGATTCCCATGACAATGAACTCAGTCACCCATGTGAGATTCCCTGGAGCCATTTATTGTGTTATTCTGCCTTTAAATAGGGAAAGTGGAAAGAAATTAATAAAAGGTAAAATTAATTTTGCTGTTAGAGGATTATTCTTTGTTACAGTTTCATTTAAAATCTGATTACTTTTGTTCATACTTAGGAGTTTCAGATCTTGTTTCTCCCACATTTTCAGAAGTTTCAAAAAAAAAAAACTCATCAGAAAACAATTTATTTTACTGTTGGATATAGTTCAGATATTGAATTGTATGTATGTGTGTGTGTATATATATATAGTACATACAATGAAACAAACCAAGAAAAACAAACCCATTGACCTCAAGTTGATTTCAACTCATAGGACCCTATAGGACAGAGTAGAACTGACCCATAAGGTTTCCAAGGAGTGCCTGATGAATTTGAACCGCCAAAATTTTGGTTAGCAACCTTACCTCTTAACCACTACACAACCAGGTTTTTCTATATTTACATAGAAGGATAAATATTGAATGATATATTATGAATTTCATATACATATTTATATATATGTTGTACATGGGGTTGCTATGATTCCAAACTGAATCAATGGCACCTAACAACAGAATAGAATTTTATATATATATATATGGAAACCCTGGTGGTGTAGCGGTTAAGTACTATGACTGGTAACCGAAGGGTCAGCAGTTCAAATCCACCAGGCACTCCTTGGAAACTCTATGGGGCAGTTCTATTCTTTCCTATAGGGTCGCTCTGAGTTGGCATCGACTCGACGGCACTGGATTTGCTTTGGAGATATATATATATATCATAATACAGACGCATGAATATTTTTCATTGCTATTTTTTTTTATTGGGTGAGATGTACATATTTTCTTTACCACTGGTTTTTAAGTGATGAAAAAGAACTGCCTTTACAGAGTTGGAGTTGATGAGCCAGAGGGATCTCTAATTATCTTTCAGCTTAACTGCCACAGGCCCCCTCTCCAGCCCATGCTGCTTCATCTCCTTGGATATTTTACGAATTTCAGGATCTCTGTGGGAAACACATCCAGAACTGTGGCTTTTTCCTTAACAATTTTTACCACATCTCTCTGTTTCCGCTACGCACAGATAGACCTGCATCTCAATACTGTTCCTTCTGTAGGTGCCGGAAGACTGCACCCTTCTTCTTAATCACATTTTCTTTTTTCTGCCAAATACACCAGAGCTGTCACTGGATTTGTTTTCTAGATTACTTTCTATTATTACTTTTTAGCAGGCTTCCCTTCTTTTTCCAGTTTAGCCTCCTTTTCCTTAAACTGTTTGAAGCCTGTTTTGTCATTGTTTTTATAGTTAAGTTTTATTACTTGTGGTTTTGATTTTTAAAGTTCAATCATTTTACTCTACTTCTGCAGAGAAATGAGTGGGACAGAATGCTAACTTTTATGTCGTGTTCACTATGTGCTTCTCGTTGCTGTTGTTGGTTGACATCTAGCAGATTCTGACTCACGGTGACCCCACGTGTGCAGATCAGAACTATTTCACAGGGCTATCAAGACCGTGACCTTCCTGAAGCCAGTCACCCAGCCTGTCTCCCTTGGGCGGGTTTGAGCCGCCATCACTTCTGCTGGGATCCAAGTGCTTAACCTTTTGTGCCACCCGGGGCCTCTCAGTATGTGCCTGGAACTAAGTAAAATGTTTTGAAATAATTATCTCTTATTCTGCATTGGAGCTTTAGGGGATGCATGTGAATGTTTTCATACCTGATGAGATACCTGAGGCTCAGTGAAGTGAAGTTACTCACAGGCCACACAGGATATTGACTGGATAAAGGCATTCTTTTTTTTTAATTTAGTTTGCCCTTGTTGATATTGTTTTATTCCACCAAACACTAGCTCTTTGCTTTTGCTCAAATATTCATATTTTGTGTAGTGCAAATTAACTAGCATAATGCACATATATAGGTTAGTAAGCACAAAGCTTGGCACTTAATGATTTCAGAATAGGTGTTACCTGTAGTTATTACTATTATTATTAGCTTATTATGAGTGATGTTAATAATTTTTCTCTTTTTTTTAATTTTAAGATCAGTGTCACATTCTACCTGATTGAAGACTCTTATAGTTGAAAAAGAAATAGCAGTAAAATTATAATTTTCTATATGCAAAATAAGTGCTTCTGATGGCACAGTGGTGAAGTTCTCCACCGCTGACTGAAATATTGGGCGTTCAAAGCCACCAGCTGCTCTGTGGAAGACAGATGTGGCAGCCTGCTTCCCTAAAGATTTACAACCTCGGAAACTCTATGAGGTAGTTCCACTGTCCTTTAGGGTCCCTAGGAGTCAGGATCGACTCAACCGCAATGGGTTCGTTTTTTTGGTTTTGGTATATTCAGACACTGGGCCACCTGATACTCAGCTATATCTTTCACAAAACAAAACATGCTCTTCCACATACAACTCTTCCAAGGTTTTTTTTTTTTTTTTCATTTAAAGGTATGTCAAATATGTATCTGATAAGCTGATCTGATTTTGTTGCACCAACTATCCCATATCTCTTGTCTCCTGCTATGAAACCAAAAAGAATGTCAAGTTTTATAACAAGGAAAGTTTACCCTGGAAATCCTCAGAGCAACATTCAATTTGATCAAAATATTTCCTGTCAGGTTGCTATACATAATGCTATTCAGTACATTGTTCACTCTGAAATATAGTTTATAAATACATCCTTGCTTTAACAAGAATGAGAATATCAGCAACAAGAATACCAATTACTGATTATCTACTGTGCATTAGTGCAATTAGCTTTGAGGAGGGAGAGGGTTTGTATATATCCTTATTGTTAATTCTCTTCTCTATTGAAATACAATTGATGAACAAGGAGGGTTGTTCAAAGAGTACATGTCAGAAAAATAAAGTTTCTGTAGAATAACCCCCTATTTCTCCTGTTTTTTTTTTCCCCTGCACCTTGTCTGATTTAACATTTATCCCTGAAAAGAGTTATTTTAATTTTCTACCAAATAATCTTGATTTTAAATCATTTTTGAATACATATATTTTATAGATCTACTCACATAATGAAAAAATGACAACAGCAACAACAAAAAACAGGCCCTTGAGTAGTTTCCGATTCATAGTGACCCTGAAGGACAGAGTAGAACTGTCCCATAGGGTTTCCAAGGAGTGCCTGGTGGATTCAAATTGCCAGCCTTTTGGTAAGCAGCCTGAGCTCTTAACCACTAGGCACCAGTGTTTCCACTCACTTCTTGGAAACCTGTGGGGCAGCTCCACTCTGTCCCATGTGGTCTCTACCAGTCAGAATTGACTCTACAGCAAATTTTATTTGGAGCTGTGTGGCATTAAGTATAAAAATTACTTCTTAGTATGAGATCTCTGTGGCCACCAGGACAAATAGACTAATTGTTGGCACCAGGGAATCTTTTTATCCTAAGGTTTATCACCCTGGGCAAAGCGAAAATCAAGAAGGGGAAAAATCTCTGGCTAAGTACTATTGTAGCTGTGTCTCAGAAATGTAGACTTTTAAATTTCAGGGGCACTGAAGTACTTTCCTGTCTGGTATAGACTAAAAATTAAACCAAAACCATTGCCTTTGAGTCAATTTTGAACCACAGACCAATTAGGACAGAGTAGAAATGTCCCACAGGGTCCCCAAGGCTGTGACCTTTATGGAAGGAGACTGCCACATCTTTCTCCCGCAGAGTGGTTGGTGGGTTCAAACTTTTAGCAGCCAAGAACTTAACCACTGTGTCACTTATATGATATAGAGTGCCTCCTAAAACATCCATCAGTTCTGCCAGTTCTAAAGCAGAAAGCATTTCCCTTCATACTAAGGCAACATGTACTCCTTGGAATGAGGGTTCATTATTCTATATTGTTCTGGAGCTTGGATTCTCAAACTTACAATATTTAGATAATGCCTTTACATTTTCTGCCATATTTTTATGTTCATAGTACTATCATTTTCTCATTTCTTCTTTAATTTCCTTAATTTGAACTACTTTTATATGAAAGATATATTTTAATAGGCAATATTTCATTACTATTTAAATAAAATTCCTACATGCTATTGTGTAAGATATAAAGATATGTGTAGATTTAAATATTTATATATACATACACACATATCTGTGTGTGCATACATATACATATGTATATATATATATTTAATTTCAAGAAGTCTTTGCTGTGTTATCTAATATCATATTCACTTCTTTAGATTGTGAATAAAATCAATCTCTGCTTCTTTTGCCCCATATCATTGCATCTCTATGGTTTTGTTTACAATGGAAGAAATTAGGGCACATAATTACTTCCATTCTTGTACACCAAACTAATAATATAAGAATGTGCCAAACATAGGGTATAATAAGACTAAGATTTCAAAATGCTCAAGTAAATTTTTCAACATTGACATCTGCATGGAGACAATATGAAATTCTCCAGTTATCATTAATCTCATTGGTAGAAGATGAGGTTTAATATCTTTCAATTTTTTTGTTCCAGATGCTACTGAATCGTATCACAAATCATTACAGCTGATATTTTTTAGCAGTAACTCTGCCTGGATTAAGGCTATCTGCTAAATACTTGCTTCTACAAAAATAGCAAATTATCATACATCAAAAGCAATATGCTAAATCTTCATTCTTTTAGACACTCAGAGCTGGTCATTAATTTTCACATCTTTATTTTGAACTTCTGTAAAAATGCTGAGTCTCATTTATCAGTTGGAATGTTTGACTGTTATTTATGGCATTACATGGCTGTCACTACCACTTAGCAATCAGTGGGCAAGGATTGGAGTCACTTGGAAAAGAGGACAGAGAAGGAATCATTTCAGTTCTGAGTGTGATTGGATAGAGCTTTCAAGATACTTAGTTCTCACAACTAGCCCTAGTAATAGGTAAAACATTTGGTTAAGCTCACCTGCGCAGAGAGATCTGCTGAAATCCAAGCCTAAGTTTACTCCAGGAAGCATGCTAGAGAGTTTTAAAAAGGTCCTAAATCCCTGCAGACCTTCCCACTAGTACATGTTTGTTTCTAGGCTCCAAAATCTGAACATGAGAACCAGGGTTCCTAGGTAAAAGTCTGATTCCCCTGGGAAAGAAAGACAAATAGAATGCTTCTTGGGCAAGTCTCCACTCAGAATTTCACTCAAAGATTAAAAATGTGGAGATAGCCTAGGGACTTGCTTAGATGATCACGCCAAATAACAAATACATCGAATGATTCACTCATATTTTGTCTTTTAATGTACCTTTATATGATCTGGGTAGTGCCCTGGCAATTGTATTAAGAAAATCTTACAGTTGGAAAACACAGGATTCTGGCCCAACGAAAATTTTTAATGTGAATACTTAGGATAAAGCTTAACACAAAGCCTCCCTTGTAGAATGAAGAATAAGCCCTGGTGTGTTTACTGTAAAAAACAGATGATATACACCAAATTGAAAATGTGAAGTTTCTGAAGAGACTGAATATCATCTTTTTATTATAATTATCAAATTACAGATCACACATTGTATCATTTCTAGGTTTTTTATTCAACTGATTTGAGTGGAAACGTATTTTTTCACATCAGCCTGCAAGACTTTTTCAAATAATGTATAAGTCTTGAAATTAAATATCAATAACAATCTTTTCTTATTCTGTCTATGACGTTTTCTAGCCTATAACCTTTGTAAGAGGAAGAGATATATCCAAATATCTTACCTTTTTATTACAAGCTTCTAAAATAATATAAAGGGTAGAGTACATGTCCACAAGATATTTGGTAACCAACTCACTGACTGATGGGATGAATGAATGAACACAATATCCATCCTAAAATCTGAAATCAAAGATCGGAATTTTATTTCCAGTGCTGCAATCAATGTTTATGTTATTTTAACTTTGACAAAGAAACCATGACAACTTTCATCTCATTCTCTAAAATTTCCACTGCTTTAGGGCAGGACACAACTATTCTTTTGTTTTTTTGGTAATATCTAATACAAGTCTCCGTCCAGCCAATTCTGACTAATGGTGGCCCCTATGTGTGTGAGAGTAGAAATGCCCTCCATGTGGTTTTCTATGGTTGTCGTCATTCAGAAGATCTTCAGAGGGCCATCTGGGTGAATTCAAACTACCAGCCTTTTACCATTATGCACCCAGTGTCTTCTTAACCAGAGGTAACACTAATCCACAATTTTTCATTGACATGCTTTATAAGTTAACTATATTTTCACTCATTCATCATCAAAATATATGATAATTTTGATGATGTCTTTAATTACTTTTATAATACTGTGTCTCATTCTGCAAATTTTTTCACTCAGATGAATGTTTGTAGAATTATCCAAGTTGATTCATTTAGCTATACATTGTTCACTGATATTGCTGGGTATATACAATTCATTAGAAAAAGGAAAATGTGCTGTTTAATCTGCTCCAGATATTTTAAAAATAATTAATACTAATTCTCAAATTTTCTAATGTCTGAAACTACACTGTACTAAATAATTGCTTTAGTAATTTTTCATTTCCCAAAATATAAGCAAGAGATAAATAATATAAAAGTATAAAAATTAAATATAATAGAAAATAAAGTATAAGAAGAACAGATTGTACTTTTTATAATATAAAAAATACTGATTGTATACATATATATGTGCACATGTATATATAACAGAATCATTGTATGTATGTGTATATATATGCATGTATATATACCCATACACACCTGCACGTATGTACATATATCAGCATGAACAAAGTAAGAAGGAAATTTATGGCATGGTTTTTCTGTACGTGTTAACATAGCAGAGGTTACAGGTTGACTATTATCTTTATTTCAAAATATTCAAGAAGAACGGAAAGACACTAACAAACTAAAACTGAAATTTTCAATTTTTTATATCTTTATATTGAGACACTGGCTATGACTCTTGATTTTTTAATTTAATTTTTAGTGCTAAAAATACACTTTATTCATAAACCAATTTTTCCCAAACACTTTTTTTACTGCTTCTTTTACATCTTTGTTCCTCGAACTGTAGATAATGGGATTGACCATGGGAATCACAATAGAGTAGAATATAGACACTATCGTGTCATGATCCAAAGCATAGCTGGAACTTGGTCTCATATACATGAAGAGGATTGTTCCGTGGTAAACTGACACTTCAGTTAGGTGAGAGCCACACGTGGAAAACACTTTTTGCCTTCCTTCAGCAGAATGCATCTTCAGAATGGCCAACAAATTTAAGCCATAGGAGATTAGGACAATGAGGATGGCGAATATCTCCATAGAACCCACAGCGTAGAAGAGTAGAAGCTGGTTAATGTGAGTGTCAGAACAGGAGATAGCAAGAAGTGGAGGGATATCACAAAAGATATGTCTAATTTCATTGGATGCACAGAAGGAGAGGCTAAAAGTTGCTACTGTGTGTAAAGTAGCATGTGAAATACCAGAAACATGAAGCAATGATAAGCGGCACATAGACTCTGGGTGACATGTTAACTGAATAGAGAAGTGGGTTATAGATGGCTACATAGCGATCATAAGCCATGGCTGCCAAGAGAAAGCATTCTGTGGTCCCAAAAGTTATATCCAGAAACATTTGTGTTGCACATCCAAGGAATGAAATGGCTTTATTCTTTGACATAAAATCTACTAACATATTTGGGGTAACAGATGATGAATAGCAGGCATCCAAGAATGATAACACACTCAGAAAATAGTACATGGGGTTGTGGAGCCGGGAATCCCCAATGACCAATACAACCAGTCCTAAATTTCCAATCAGAGTAAAGAGGTAGATTGCTAGAAATAGAAAAAATAAGACGATCTGCAGTTCACGATTGTCTGCGAAGCCCTTCAGTACAAATGTGGTGACTTCTGTGTCATTTTTCACGTTGACACTTCATGGAACAAACTTGAAAATATACATGAAATCACAATTTTTATTTCTATGACAGGGATGCAGAATATGTGACTAAAAGGAATGTTAACTATGTCCTCTTATTGATTTTTCAGAAATGCATGATTTCCCAGCAGCAACTCATAAGACAATGACAAGACAGTGAATGAATAGTCAGTAACACTCACTGAAGAATTAAATGGAAGATAAAGACCTTTACTCATTGGTTAATAACATGTCATTACCAAAACAATTGAGGTAATTGGTTTATTTATTAAAACCAGTCATTTATTTAAAGTAATTTCTTGCTTGCATCCAAACACTTGAGATAATATATTAATGGACAGAGCGTTAGAATTTAACACCAGAGTTCTAGTTCTTTCAGCAATTATGTAAAATTGTTTGCTATAATCTTCTAACCTGCAGAACAAGGTTATTAATTTTATCTTTCAAGATTGAGACGAACATTAAAATAGATAATTAAATTAATGAAATTTAATCTTTAAAATAATTTAAAACATGGAATATGCTGATTGGAATTGGTCTTAGGAAGTAGCACCCGCCTGTATTATAACATCTAATAAGCTACTCTCTGAGTATTCTTCAGTTCCATTACCAATTTTTGGATTTTTATGAATGGAATTTATCAAATTGTTTTTTGAGGAAAGATTCACCATGAATGAATTCAAAAATTACGTGATATCTTATGTTTCCTTCAGAGAGCTTTCTTAGGTTCATGGTATTGTATTGTCCTTTTTGGGCTATATATTAGGCCACTGGTGTTTTTGATAATCTATATGCTTTCCTACTCCCTCAAATATTTCTGGTGAAACTGTAAGAAATTACTGAAGATGTTAAAAAAAAAAAAATCATGACTTTCATACTTTTCAACTATTTTCTTCCAAGGTATTTTTGTTCAAGATTTTATACCTGTTTATGTTTTGTTGCTTGTGGATTCAGTGAAATAAGAATTAAGTAACTTTTATCTTACTATTAGAGTAGTAAGTAAAAAAAAAATTAAATTTCCTTTGAATGTAGAAATAAGATTTAAGATTATAAATAAAGAAAGAGATGGATTGTAGAAAGAATAAATTAACTATTTTCTGGTTGGCCCCATAGATAAGCAACTCAGAAGTTAAAGAGTTACCAACTCTGTTATTGAATATTTAAATTACTAGCTCATAGTGTACCACCTGTTTGAAGGATATGTATTATAATACTGTTTTAATAAAATATTTATTTTTAACATATTCTCCCTTTTTTTTTTTTTTTTCCCTACACTATATCTTAAACTACTCTAATTTGCTGATGAGGAAATTTGAGTCAGCTTTATGCGTACTTAATCTGCTACAAATATTAATCTGTAACTACTTAAATTAATGATCCAAATCAAGCTCCAGTTTTAGTGAATTGATATGGATCTCTCAGTAAAAGAAACATCTAGATTAGAGCAATTAAAGGAGAATAAATCCAAATACCTATAATATTCTGGGAAAGTAAAATCAGAATTACCTTAAAGTATTGTAAATATTTACCGAATGTATTTCCATAGGAATTTTGTAAAGAGTAAAGTTATAGGAAAAACATATTGAAATGATTTGTCAGAGAAGACAATATATTTTAGATTGAATTCTCTTTATTGGACACAATAATTTAAGACAAAACAGATTAGAAGTCCTATACCAACTACTTGAATTAACCTTATACTTTTGAGTGACTACAGAACTATAAACTGCTTTTAAATACACCATTTAATTAAAAAAAAAAAAATCTGTTTTACTGACTTAACTGGGAAATTCCTAAATATATTTCTTATTTTGAAAAATGTCATTGGTAGGGGAGAGGTGAACGTGGATATTAACTGAAGAGATATTGAGACAAAGGTGATTATGTAAATAAGATAAATACAGAGTCAATGGAAATAAAATGGAAACTGTGATGAATGAATGAAAAAAATTCATTATATTATTAAAAATATTATTAGGAGTCTAAAGAAAAAGATGATTTTGTAATACAACGTTTGACATCATTTCAACAATGTGCCTAAATTTACAATGGTACGAGATAATTAGCATAGGGTATGGAATCTGAAAACGTATGCTCATCGTTCAGTTCTGTGATTAGAAGTTGTATGCGATGTTAGATTTTCTCTTTAAAGTTTAGTCCTCTTTAAATTGGCAAAAAAGTTTAATGAAGAAGCCGTTCAGGCACAATTTGGATGTGTGTGCACATAAAACACAAACAGACACTTTCATGCAGACATAGAACCAGGCACAGTAATTAAATATGCAGAGCAATTTCTTTTAAATATTTCAATTTTTGGTCATCAGTGAAACAGAAAAATATCACTGAATTTTTTTTATCAGATTTATTTCTTCTTGAAAATCAAATTTGAGTAACAATATTTTAGTCAAAGCATTAAAAAAAATGTGTGTCCCCAGAGACAAGTACATTTAATGTACCTGTTTTGTGATTATCAATATGCACTCAAGCATTATTTCGTCAGGATCGAACTAAATGAATCATATTACGATTAAAAAGGGCTATAAAAGTGGATTTAGTCATTTTCTTCTGCCTTTTCATTTCACAGAAATAGTATAATTTTTATTAGTAAAGTTTCATTAGTATGAAATAAGTTTATTCTTTAGAGGGTAAAAGAGTTCTGTGAGTTGTGTGATCCACTGATAACAATAAAATCACATGAACATTACAGCATTGACATTTGTTCAATTCCAGTGTGGTTAATTTGGCTTTCTATAAAAAAAAATGTTAAGCACTTGAGTTAAATGTCTCTCAACACAAGCTTTTCTGCTATGTGTCAAAACAAAAGTTATACTGAGTATGACTAAGTCAATATTAGCACGTCTGGAAAGGCATCAAAGTCGTAAAAAGAAAGTGTTATGATTAGTAAATAATTTAATAGGATCAATCTTAAGAAATTAATGTAAAGTCATGTCCATAAGAATCATTTTAAGGAAAAGAAGATAACTGTAGATATATTGGGTCCAACACTGAAACACTAATAATACAAAGGAGAGAAATAATAACAGCTATCATTTGTTGGTGTCATTTGTTGAGCTTTTGCTGTATGAATGGACTTTTCTGCACATTACTTTATAATACCTTTACAGCAATCTTCAAAACAATAAGTATCAGAGCCAAGACTCAATCCCAGCTCTCCGTGATCTCAAAGTGTATTTTCTTTCCATCCTTCTATACTGCCTCCTATTACACTTACGCTTAATTCAGCAACTGCCCCTTCCGCCATGATAAATAAAACAAAACACCATTCTTGCAGTGTTTGGGTATTTTTCAAGTCATTAATACCAGAGAAATATTATGAAATGAAAAACTGAAGTGATTTCTAGATTTAACAACTAGCAAAATAAACTTTAATTATCTTCCCCTCATTTTTTATATCCAAATATAAGGCCCCATGCAGTGGAACAGTTCAAATATTCTTGTTTTCTATTACTATATTAAGTTTTCACCTTTTCTCCCATAGTTCTTACTTTGAACTAGACTATCTTCTTTCATCAGGAAAACTAAAGCATACACCCACTTTGGAGGCTCTTGCTTACCCCTACAAGCATATATTTAATGTTTCTATTTTCTCTGTTCTTTTCTAGGAAGTATGGGTTTTAAATTATTGGGTAGAAATCTGCATATGTTAGATTTTGATGGATCTATAAAAATCACCAATGCAATAGGGAAGAACTAAAGTTTTTTTTAATACTGGAGATATCACAGCATATTCTACCTTGATATTTTAAATTCTTTCCCCTAAATATTCTGCAAATGATCTGATATTTTCCCTTACCTGTAGAATAGCAGATGCAGGGTTAGGTACACTATCAATACATTTAATTTAGGTCTTTTATATCCACTTGCCCTGCTGTTAAAGAAACCCATAGGAGATGCCCAGAGGGGAATACTCCCCAATTAACTTCTGGTTCAAAACAGCAACATAATAATTTACACAATGATAAAGAAGAAAGCAGTTTTTGAATAATATACAAAATCTTGACATTTGTTGAATGAGTATAGTTCTTTGAATTCTGCTTTAAAATGATGTCATAGGGAAAATTGCAATTTAATATTAGATAATAGATTGTAAGATATTAGACAAAATCTTATAGCTCTGACACTGGGTTAGCACTTAGCTTCTCTGAGACCCAGTGTCCTCATACCAGCAGTATAATGAATATGGATGACCATAAACCCTTGTGCTCGATTCAGCAATTGATATATTACTGTTTTATCTTATTACATTTTACTGTATTTCTTGATTTGTTACAATATAAAGTGTATTTATATTGGTAAAACAGTAATATATCAATTGTCGAATCTAGCACAAGAGTTTATGGTCATCCATATTCATTATACTTCTACACTGTTCAAATTATAAAGCCCTTGAAATGAGTTTATTAAAAGGCATACAATTCAAGAGATAAGAAAGTACAAAAATGTAATAGTTACATAGAGAAGGAGACATTAAATATTTAATGATCTGGAATACTTCATAAATCAAACATTTTTTTGATTCCTAAACAGCAAAAACTAATCTATGGTTTACTCAGATGAAATAGTAATAGCACAGGCAACAGAGATTATGACATTTGAGTAAACACTCTATAATGAAAGAGGAAACAAAATAAATAAATACTGAAAAAGAACTAAATGACTCTGATACAAAGCTAGCAGAATAAAATTAAAGCAACGCCTCATTAAAGAAATAATAATTTCTTCCAATACTATCACACACAAACCCTAAACACTAGTACGCACACACTAAATGCATAGGCACACACATGCTCACATGCACCCATGTGCAGGACAAAAGAGAAATTTAGCACTGATTGATGAGCAAGGGCCAATAGAGTCTTTAATTTTCTACAATTCTCCAGATGATTCGGGTGGGCAGCCACGTTGGAAGCAAGAAATCTAGTGAAAGCTGAAGTCTGGAGTAGAGAACTAACTTGTATAACCATTCACGTGTTTATCCGAACTTCTCTTTGAAAGATTTCTATGTGGCAGAAAAACACAACAAATAAACAAGGACAGACTATAAACACTATGAAGAGAAGCAAAGCCAAGCCAAGGAATAAAGTAAGGCATTGTGGGACCCAGATATATTTTTCAGAGGATGTAGTGTGAGCCTCTATGATTAGAGGACACAGGAACCAAAATCTGAATAAAACGATGCAACATGACACTCAGAATTCCTTTCACTTTTAAGAATGCACAGACAATAGAGATTATATTTGAGTAAATCCTTTGCCATAAAATGAGTCATCAACAACAGCAATAAATAAATAATTAGATAGATAAATAAAATGTTAAATGGAAATTTTTATCAAGCAGAAGGTAATTAAAGAAATTTCTCATTAATAAACCCAGAATCTCCTCCAGAACACTTCCTTAAAAAATTGCATACAAACAGCAAAGAGAGAAGTGAAAGAAAAAAAAAAAGAAAAGATGACTTTAACAAAATTAAACCACAAAAGAACCCCGTTAACCCCGGCTTAAGAACTTTCAGGTATTAAGGGCACCCACAACAGCAGCCAAAGGGTAATCAAAAAAGAAAGTAGTAATAGGACCAGCTGGAACTGACTTGACAGCAACAGGTTTGGTTTTTGGTTTTTGGTTAGTATTAACTCTGAAAACTGCATAACGGGACTCTGAAAGTAGAGAGTGGAGATCTAAGCAATATCAACCAGGGAAAATGGGAAAAGCTTTCAGGATTCCAACTGCAGGTAGATGACTACTCCTCCATCCTCACCCAAACCCACAGCAAAGAATCACAAAAGGATTTCTGGAGAGTCAAGTGGTTCTCTGGGACATTGAGGACCTCAGAAGTAAGCATCACACAATTCCTTCAGAAAGAATAAGGTTTCCCCATAAGGAAAAAAAAAAAAACTGAGAGGAGAATTTAAATTGAATAGGCAGGAAAGACAGGAAAGGAACTTTTCAAAGAAGAGAGGGGGGTGTTCTAGAAGACATAAGCCTCAGAAAAGATAGCTACAACAATATATACTTTCTAAAGTGCAAAATATCCCTTTGGTAACCAAGACTTGTAGATTTATTGCGCTGTTGTTAGGTGCCATCGAGTCGGTTCCGACTCATAGCGACCCTATGCACAATAGAACAAAACACTGCCTAATACTGTGCCATCCTTACAATTGTTACTATGCTTCAGCCCAATATTGCAGCCACTGTGTCAATCCATGTTGTTCTAGATCTATGGAACTCATTAACCCAGAAGCTTCTCTCATGCTGTCTTCTTGTCACTACCTACTCTGTAAAAGTAACACCAGCTCTGAAGAAAAGATTAATTGATTTAACAGTTAGTTTTTAAAGTGAAGGCTATCGATTTTTAATATAAATACAGAAAATCCACCATACATATAGGGACCAGGTAGTTTACTTTGCTTCAAAAAAAAAATAGACAAAGTAGCAATTGTGGCCAATGGTTTGGTTGGTCAGGTACGAGGAAGGAACATACTTGGAAAATTGATGAAAGGAATGTCTGGAGAAGAGGTATGGGAAAAGACCTTTCTGAGTGGGCAAAAAATGTGAAGATATTTGTGTCCCAACTTTGTTTCCAACTTTCACATTCCAAATACTAGTAATTATCAATGCATCTTGATTGCATGTTTGATCAATTTCAGACTGCAGCAGCTGATAAAAATCTTTTTCTTCATCTTTAGCCCTAGCAGTTGGTGCGTAAATTTGAATAATAGTTGAATTAACTGGCCTTCCTTGTGGGCGTATGGATATTATCCTATCACTGACAGCATTGTACTTGAGGATAGATCTTGAAATGTTCTTTTTGACGATGAATGCAACACCATTTCTCTTCGAGTTGTCATTCCCACAGTAGTAGACTATATGATTGTCTGATTCAAAAGGGCCAATACCAGTCCATTTCAACTCACTAGTACCTGGGATATCAATGTTTATGCATTCCATTTCATTTTTGATGATTTCCAATTTTCCTAGATTCATAACTCCTACATTCCAGGTTCTGATTATTAATGTCTGCTTTGCAGCTGTTTCTTCTGCTTTTGAGTCATGCCACATCAGCAAATGAAGGTTCCCAAAGCTTTACTCCATGCACGTCACTAAGTTTGACTCTACTTTGAGGAGGCAGCTCTTCCCTAGTTATCTTTTGAGTGCCTTCCAACCTGAGGTGCTCATCTTCCAGCACTATATCAAACAATGTTCTACTGCTATTGATAAGGATTTCACTGTCTAATGCTTTTCAGAAGTAAACTGCCGGGTCCTTCTTCCTAGTCTGTCTTAGTCTGGAAGCTTAGCAGAAACATGTCTTCCGTGGGTGGAAAAAAAGAAGAAGGATCAATAGTTTGAAAATATGGCCTTGGTGATAGAAACAATGCCAGAGATCGAACGATAGAATTTTACAAGACCAACAACTTCTTCATTGCAAATACCTTCTTTCACCAACATAAACGGCAACTATACACATGGACCTCGCCATATGGAACACACAGAAATCAAATTCACTACATTTGTGGAAAGAGACAATGGAAAAGCTCAATATCATCTGCCAGAACAAGGCCATGGGCCGACTGTGGAACAGACCATCAATTGCTCATATGCAAGTTCAAGCTGAAACTGAAGAACATCAGAGCAAGTCCATGAGAGCCAAAATATGACCTTGAGTATATGCCACCTGAATTTAGAGACCATCTCAAGAATAGATTTGACACATTGAACACTAGTGACTAAAGACCAGATGAGCTGTGGAATAACATCATGGACATCATCCATGAAGAAAACAAGTGGTCACTGAAAAGATATGAAAGAAAGAAAAGACCAAGATGGATGTCAGAGGAGACTCCGAAACTTGCTCTTGAGTGTCGAGCAGCTGAAGCAAAAGGAAGGATTCCTGAAGCAAAAAAAAAAAAAAAACTGAAGATTTCAAAGGGCCTCTCGAGAAGACAAAGTAAAATGTTATAATGACATGTGCAAAGAACTGGAGATGGAAAACCAAAAGGGAAGAACATGCTCCACGTTTCTAAAGCTGAAAGAACTAAAGAAAAAATTCAAGCCTTGAGCTGCAATAGTGAAGGATTCCATGGGGAAAATGTTAAATGATGCAGGAAGCACCAAAAAAGGATGGAAGGAAAACACAGAGTCATTATGCCAAAAAGGAGTAGTCGATATTCAACCATTTCAAGAGGTGGCATATGATCAGGAACCAATGGTACTGAAGGACGAAGTCCAAGCTGCTGTGAAGGCATTGGTAAAAAACGAGGCCCCAGGAATTGATGGAATATCAATTGAGGCGTTTGAACAAACAGATGCAATGCTAGAGGTGCTCAATCGTCTATGCCAAGAAATATGGAAGACAGCTTCCTGGCCAACTGACTGGAAGAGATGCACATTTATGCCTATTCCCAAGAAAGGTGATCCAACCGAATGTGGAAATTATAGAACAATATCATTAATATCACACACAAGCAAAATTTTGCTGAAGATCATTCAAAAACAGCTGCCTCAGTTTATCAACGGGGAACTGCCTGAAACTCAGGCCGGTTTCAGAAGAGAACATGGAACCAGGGATATCACTGCTGATGTCAGATGGATTCTGGCTGAAAGCAGAGAATACCAGAAGGATGTTTACCTGTGTTTTATTGACATTCAACTGTGTGGATCATAACAAACTATAGATAACATTGGGAAGAATGGGAATTCCAGAACACTTAATTGTGCTCATGAGGAACCTTTACATAGATCAAGAGGCAGTTGTTTGGACAGAACAAGGGGATACAGATTGGTTTAAAGCCAGGAAAGGTGTGCGTAAGGGTTGTATTCTTTCACCATACCTATTTAATCTGTATGCTGGACAAATAATCTGAGAAGCTGGACTATATGAAGAAGAACGGGGCATCAGGATTGGAGGAAGACTCATTAACAACGTGCATTATTTAGATGACACAAACTTGCTTGCTGAAAGTGAAGAGAACTTGAAGCACTTACTAATGAACATCAAAGATCACAGTCTTCAGTATGGACTGCACCTCAACATAAAGAAAACAAAAATCCTCACTACTGGACCAATGAGTAACATCAAGATAAATGGAGAAAGATTGAAGTTGTAAAGGATTTCATTTTGCTTGGATCCACACTCAACAGCCATGGAAGCAGCAGTCAAGAAATCAAAAGACGCATTGCATTGGGCAAATCTGCTACAAAGAACCTCTTCAAAGTGTTGAAGAGCAAAGATGTCACCTTGAAGACTAAGGTGTGCCTGACCCAAGCCATGGTATTTTCAATCAGATCATATGCATGTGAAAGCTGGACAATGAATAAGGAAGACCGAAGAGGAGTTGACGCCTTTGAATTGTGGTAAGTTGGCAAAGAATGTTGAATATACCACGGACTGCCAAAAGAATGAACAAATGTATCTTAAGAGAAGTACAGCCAGAATGCTTCTTAGAGACAAGGATGGCGAGACTGCATCTTACATACTTTGGACATGTTGTCAGGAGGGATCAGTCCCTGGAGAAGGACATCATGCTTGGAAGAGTACAGGGTGAGCGGAAAAGAGAAAGACCCTCAAGGAGGTTGATTGACACCGTGGCTGCAACAATGAGTTCAAGCATAACAACGATTATAAGGATGGTGTAGGACCGGGCAGTGTTTTGCTCCGTTGTGCATAGGGTCGCTATGAGTCCGAGCTGACTCAATGGCACCTAACAACAACAGCAATTTGTGTCCCATATGAATACTCACCAGTGAGTTATCTTAGCAAAGGAAGATTTTCATAGTCAAGTTAATAGGATGATCTGTTCTGTGTCTAAAACTCAGCTTCTTTGGAAATCCTTGTGACGTAGTAGTTAAGTGCTACAGTGGCTAACCAAAAGGTCGGCAGTTGGAATCCACCAGGTGCTCCATGATAACTCTATGGGGCAGCTTTACTCTGTCCTATAGGGTCGCTATGGGTCAGAATCGACTCAATGGCAATGGGTTTGATGTTTTTTTTTTTTTTTTTTTCTTTTTGCCCCGCCACTCCTGCCATTGCCCAGTGGATTCACGGACAAAGTGGTCGTGTTTGAAGTGATGGAGGTTGTACATGAGTTCAGCGACATGAATTTCCACTCACCAAAGACAACCCAGCTATGGCTACTGCTAAGTGCACAACCTGCAAGCAGCAGAAATCAACACTGAGTACCCAGTATGATGTCATCCCCCTGAGTGATCAGCCAGCTAGCTACCTGATGGTGAATTTATTACACTGGACAGCTTCCGTCGTGGAAAAGGCAATGTTGTTCTTATTGGGCTAGGCATTTCCCTTAGATATGGATTTGCTTTTCCTATGCACAGTGCTTCTACAAAAACTGCTATCCAGGGCGCTACAGAATGCCTAACTCTACTATGATTGGACTCCACACAGCATTGTTTCTGGTCTGTAGATTAGTATATGAGATTACAAAGACAAGAAAGACCCTCTGCAAATCAAATTTTGATCTTTATTCTGCCAGACCTCTGATATTCTAATGTTCTATCTCATAGAATATTAATAGTTACCTCTATGAAACATTCTCTATTCTTATAACTTCTTATCCACCTGTTTACAGTGTAATTATGTGTACTAATGTCTTATCTCTTATATTAAACTTTCAGTGTGCTTACATCTAAAACTCAAAGAATTTAGAATCTAGGACCTTATAATTAAGATGAGAAATGGAGTTATTTTTATTAAACTATTACAAATTCTGACATATGTTTTGCTTTCACATTATTTAATAATATACGTGATCACAGGATTGAGGGAGAATTAAGCTGATTATACTTCCAGAAGGAGCAAGCTGTATATAAGGGGATTTAAATTATTAACAAATGACACATAGCTAATTAACACCAGAGCTAGGAATATGTTCTCTATTACTAGATTTATTTTCCAATCCTAAACCTTAATCTTTTCCACTAAGAGATCAGTTTCATACAGGCCAAAGTGATTATTTTAATCTTTTTTATCTAGTTTGTTTTTCCAAAGCTGTTCTCTTGTTATTGCACGAAATTATCCATCTAACAACCTATCTACCTACCTACCTATCTACCTACCTACCTATCTACCTATCTACCTACCTACCTATCTACCATCTATCTATCTATCTGTCTGTCTATCTAATCTATCTACAATCTACCTATCTACTTGTTTTTGTTGTTACTTTTCTGCCCCAAAAGAGAATTTGCAATTTTTCTCCTTGGTGCATCCCCTGTGGACTACAACAAGAGCTCAAAAGACAGGTTTAAGAATCTAAACACAATCATAGCATACTTTGAGAGAGCAGTTCAGTTATACAGGTAGGAGGAAAAAAACTTCATCACATCCAAAATATTTTAGAAGTTTGAACCATTAATTTCCAACTAGAATATATGCCTTGATATTTAAACTGAATTAGGTGATGCTAGATAATGCAGACTTGTATTAAAAACTAAACGTTTTCTGGAGGCGGGGCCAAGATGGCTGACTAGGTAGAAGCTACCTCGGATCCCTCTTGCAACAAAGACTCAAAATAACAAGTGAATCGATCACGTACATGACAATCTATGAACCCTGACCATCAAACACAGATCCAAAGAGTTGACCTAAGTGACAGAAACTGAGAACAAACAACCACGGGGAAGCAGCAACTGTTTTCGGAGCCTGGAGCCAGCATCCCAGTCAGGAAACCTTCGCGCCGGGCTTTGGATTGGGAGCAGGGGAGCTGAGCACGGCATCCTGTGATGGCGCAAACACGGGGCGCAGCCCTAACCCCCTGAACTGACCTCGGGGGAAGCCCAGCCAGTGCACATAGAAAGCGCAGTGACGCGGCTGACAGCAGGAGAAGTCACCGGGAGGCAGCGACTGGTTTTGGAGTCGGGAGTGTGGCGTCCCAGCCGGGGAACCTTGGCACTGGGCTTTGGACTGGGAGCGGAGGAACTAACCACAGCTTCTGAGACAGCGCAAGCACAGAACGCAGGACTGACTTTGGGGACAATCTCTACCAAGCCAGTGCACAGAGTCGACGTGCCCCATGGGAATCTCAGATAAAACACTCATACCAAGCAAGATAAATAACTTTGTCTATGTTCCTGGATGCTACTTTCTCCTATTTATCTGAACCCTCCCCTCCCCTTCCCAGGCAGCTTCATTATCATTGGAATTTCCTGAGCCAGAGAGTGAACCGCCCTGTGGTTTTTTTTGGGGGGGGGAGTCTTTTCCTAACCCATTCTCCTGGCCTGAGAGAAGCAGCTACAAAAAACCTAGGGACCAAAAATCCTTCCCTAATTGGAGTAAAAACACAGAACCAGCTCCAGACAAGCATATGTGATCCACAGTCTTGGGCTTTCACCCCTACAGGGAACAAGGTGGGTATTATAATGCAAAGGCATTCTGATAGGGATCTGACTGTAATTGTTTCAGCAGATTAATGGAAAGACAAATTTCCCAGGTCTGATATCTCTGCGTATTCAACAGAGCCCTCACTGACCCACAACAGGGAACTGAGGGCTGAAGCTCCCCCCAGACCACCTAGCCTCCTGCCTTAGGGGTCTAAGGAGGGTGACAAATACCAATCTGTAGAGGTACTTGCATTCAGGGCCTAAGGTACAGCTGCACAGCCCACCCGCCAAAGTGCTTTAGGAATAGAGACACACCTACCTCACTGGCACTCGGGGGAAGTCTGTCAGCACACTGCCCCCCCCGGAGTGTGAACCCCAGTTGCTACTAGAATCTGGTGCACACAACTATCACCACTACTTCTCTAGGTGGATAGGTGACAGTCTATACCACACACTTGATGACCCAAAATCAGATTCTACTCAAGAATAGTGAATGAACTCTTAGGCATATATATCTGGTAACAGCCCAAAGCAGCTGGTAATAGGACATAAGTGAGTCAAGAGCTACAACAATCAAGACACTGCAATCTAGTACCCCATCTATGTATATTGAAAGAAAACAAAACAAGATAAGACTCAGTGAGCAAATATAGAGTAAATCACTACAATGTCTTAGTGATGGCTCGGAGACAGCAGTCGATATCAAACCACATAAAGAAGCAGACCATGATTGCTTCTACAACTCTCCAAATTAAAGAATCAAAATCTTTCCCAAATGAAGATACAATCCTGGAATTACCAGATACAGGATATAAAAAACTAATTTACAGAATGCTTCAAGACATCAGGGATGACCTAAGAAACAAAATACGGCAATCTACAGAAAAAGCCAAGGAACACACTGATAAAGCAGTTGAAGAACTCAAAAACATTATTCAAGAACATAGTGGAAAAATTAATAAGTTGCAAGAATCCATACAGAGACAGCATTCAGAAATCCAAAAGATTAACAATAAAATTACAGAATTAGACAACGCAGTCGGAAGTCAGAGGAGCAGACTCAAACACTTGGAATGCAGAATGGGAGATCTGGAGGACCAGGGAATTGACACCAATATACCTGGAAAAAAATTAGATAAAAGAATTTAAAAAAATGAAGAAACCCTAAGAATCAAGTGGGACTCTATCAAGAAGGATAACTTGTGAGTGATTGGAGTCCCAGAATAGGGAGGGATAACAGAAAACACAGAGAGAATAGTTGAAGATCTGTTGGCAGAAAACTTCCCTGACATCATGAAAGACGAAAGGATATCTATCCAAGATGCTCATCGAACCCCATTTAAGATTGATCCAAAAAGAAAATCACCAAGACATATTATCATCAAACTTGCCAAAACCAAAGATAAAGAGAAAATTTTAAAAGCAGCCAGGGATAAAAGAAAGGTCTCCTACAAAGGAGAATCAATAAAAATAAGTTCAGACTACTCAGCAGAAACCGTGCAGTCAAGAAAACAATGGGATGACATATAGAGAGCATTGAAGGAGAAAAACTGCCAGCCAAGGATCATGTATCCAGCAAAACTCTCTCTGAAATATGAAGGCAAAATTAAAACATTTACAGATAACCACAAGCTTAGAGAATTTGCAAAAACCAAACCAAAGCAACAAGAACTACTAAAGGAAATTGGTCACAAAACCAATAATATCAGATACCAGCACAACAGAAGGACACAAAACACAGCATCCTGATATCAACTCAAATAGGGAAATCACAAAAACAAATTAAGATTAATTTTAAAAAGAAAAAAATGTTCAAAACAGGGAATCATTGAAGTCAGTATGTAAAAGATCACAATAATCAAAAAGAGGGACTAAATACAGGAGGTATAGAACTGCCATATGGAGAGGGATACAAGGTGATATAGGACTATACAAGTTAGGTTTTTACTTAGAAAAATAGGGGTAAATATTAAGGTAACCTCAAAGAGGTATAACAACTCCATAACTCAAAATAAAAACCAAGAAAAACATAACGACTCAGCAAACATAAAGTCAAATACTATGAAAATGAAGAACACACGATTTACAAAGAAAAACATTTCAGCACAAAAAAGTAAGCGGAAAAACGAAATTGTCAACAACACACTTAAAAAGGCATCAAAATGACAGCAGTAAACACATACTTATCTATAATTAGGCTGAATGTAAATGGACTAAACGCACCAATGAAGAGGCAGAGAGTCTCAGACTGGATAAAGAAACACGACCTGTCTATATGCTGCCTACAAGAGACAAACTTTAGACTTAGAGACGCAAACAAACTAAAACTCAAAGGATGGAAAAAAATATATCAAGCAAACAGTAAGCAAAAAAGAGCAGGAGTAGCAACATTAATTTCTGACAAAATAGACTTTAAAGTTAAATCCACCACAAAAGATAAAGAAGGACATTACATAATGATAAAAGGGACAATTGACCAGGAAGATATAAACATATTAAATATTTATGCACCCAATGACAGGGCTGCAAGATACATAAATCAAATTTTAACAGAACTGAAAAGTGAGATAGAGACCTCCACAATTATAGTAGGAGACTTCAACACACCACTTTCAGAGAAGGACAGGACATCCAGTAAGAAGCTCAGTAGAAACACGGAAGACCTAATTACAACAATCAACCAACTTGACCTCATTGACTTATACAGAACTCTCCACCCAACTGCTGCAAAGTATACTTTTTTTTCTAGCGCACATGGAATATTCCTTAGAATAGACCACATATTAGATCATAAAACAAACTGTTGCAGAATCCAAAACATCGAAATATTACAAAGCATCTTCTCAGACCACAAGGCCATAAAAGTGGAAATCAGTAACAGAAAAATTAGGGAAAAGAAATCAAATACTTGGAAACTGAACAATACCCTCCTGAAAAAAGACTGGGTTATAGAAGACATCAAGGAGGGAATAAGGAAATTCATAGAATGCAACGAGAATGAAAATACTTCCTATCAAAACCTCTGGGACACAGCAAAAGCAGTGCTCAGAGGCCAATTTATATCAATAAATGCACACATACAAAAAGAAGAAAGAGACAAAATCAGAGAACTGTCCCTACAACTTGAACAAATAGAAAGTGAGCAACAAAAGAATCCATCAGGCACCAGAAGAAAACAAATAATAAAAATTAGAGCTGAACCAAATGAATTAAAGAACAGAAAAACAATTGAAAGAATTAACAAAACCAAAAGCTGGTTCTTTGAAAAAATTAACAAAATTGATAAACCATTGGCCAAACTGACTTAAGAATTATAGGAAAGGAAACAAATAACCCGAATAAGAAACGAGATGGGCCACATCACAACAGACCCAACTGAAATTAAAAGAATCATATCAGATTATTACAAAAAATTGTACTCTAAAAAATTTGCAAACCTACAAGAAATGGATGAATTCCTGGAAAAACACTACTTACCTAAAAGACATCACAAAAAAAGAAAATTACAGACCTATATCCCTCATGAATATAGATGCAAAACTCCTCAACAAAATTCTAGCCAATAGAATTCAACAACATATCAAAAAAATAATCCACCATGACCAAGTGGGATTTATATCAGGTATGCTCTTTTTAGTTTTTATGCTGGTTTATTAGAAAAAGCATTAATGTAATCCACCATATAAATAAAACAAAAGACAAAAACTACATGATCTTATCGATTGATGCAGAAAAGGCATTTGACAAAGTTCAACACCCATTTATGATAAAAACTCTCAGCAAAATAGGAATTGAAGGAAAATTCCTCAACATAATAAAGGGCATCTAAAAAAAAAATTTTTTTTTCTTTTTTATACAAAGCCAATAGCCAACATCACTCTAAATCGAGAGATCCTGAAAGCATTTTCCTTGAGAACGGGAACCAGACAAGGATGCCCTTTATCACCGCTCTTATTCAACATTGTGCTAGAGGTCCTAGCCAGAGCAATTAGGCTAGACAAAGAAATAAAGGGCATCCGGATTGGCAAGGAGAAAGTAAAATGATCTCTATTTGCAGATGACATGATCTTATACACAGAAAACCCTAAGGAATCCTCCAGAAAACTACTGAAACTAATAGAAGAGTTTGGCAGAGTCTCAGGTTATAAGATAAACATACAAAAATCACTTGGATTCCTCTACATCAACAAAAAGAACATTGAAGAGGAAATCACAAAATCAATACCATTCACAGTAGCCCCCAAGAAGATAAAATACTTAGGACTAAATCTCACCAAAGGTGTAAAAGACCTATACACAGAAAACTACAAAGTACTACTGCAAGAAACTAAAAAGGACCTACATATGTGGAAAAACATACCTTGCTCATGGATAGGAAGAATTAACATAGTAAAAATGTCTATTCTACCAAAAGCCATCTATACATACAATGCCCTTCCGATCCAAATTCCAATGACATTTTTCAATGTGATGGAGAAACAAATCACCAACTTCATATGGAAGGGAAAGAAGCCCCGGATAAGTAAAGCGTTACCGAAAAAGAAGAAGAAAGTGAGAGGCCTTACTCTACCTGATTTTAGAACATATTATACAGCCACGGTAGTCAAAACCGCCTGGTACTGGTACAACAACAGGCACATAGACCAATGGAACAGAATTGAGAACCCAGGTATAAATCCATCCACATATGAGCAGCTGATATTTGACAAAGGCCCAGTGTCAGTCAACTGGGGAAAAGATAGTCTTTTTAACAAATGGTGCTGGCATAACTGGATATCCATTTGCAAAAAAATGAAATAGGACATGCACAAAAACTAACTCCAAGTGGATCAAAGACCTAAACATAAAGACTAAAATGGTAAAGATCATGGAAGAAAAAATAGGGACAACGTTAGGAGCCCTAATACAAGACATAAAGAGAATACAAAACATTACCAAAAATGACTAAGAGAAACCAGATAACTGGGAGCTCCTCCTATGCTCATCTCAAGACTTCACCAAAAGAGTAAAAAGACCACCAATAGATTGGGAAAGAATTTTCAGCTATGACATCTCCAACCAGTGCCTGATCTCTTAAATCTATATGATTCTGTCAAAACTCAACCACAAAAAGACAAACAACCCAATCAAGAAGTGGGCAAAGGATATGAACACTCACTTCACTAAAGAAGATATTCAGGCAGCTAACAGATACATGAGAAAATGCTCTCAATCATTAGCCATTAGAGAAATGCAAATTAAAACTACCATGAGATTCTATCTCACTCCAACAAGGCTGGCATTAATCCAAAAAACACAAAATAATAAATGTTGGAGAGGCTGCGGAGAGAATGGAACTCTTATACACCACTGGTGGGAATGTAAAATGGTACAACCACTTTGGAAATCTATCTGGCGTTTTCTTAAAAAGTTAGAAATAGAACTACCATACAACCCAGAAATCCCACTCCTCGGAATATACCCTAGAGAAATAAGAGCCTTCTAAGGAACAGATATATGCACACCCATGTTTATTGCAGCTCTGTTTACAACAGCAAAAAGCTCGAAGCAACCAAGGTGTCCATCAACGGATGAATGGTTAAATAAATTGTGGTATATTCACACAATGGAATACTACGCATCGATAAAGAACAGTGACCAATCTGTGAAACATTTCATAACACGGAGGAACCTGGAAGGCATTATGCTGAGTGAAATTAGTCAGAGGCAAAAGGACAAATATTATATAAGACCACTATTATAAGATCTTGAGAAATAGCATAAACTGAGAAGAACACATACTTTTGCAGTTACAAGGGAGGGAGGGAGGAAGGGTGGGAGAGGGTTATTTACTAATTAGTTAGTAGATAAGAACTTACTTTAGGTGAAGGGAAGGACAATACTCAATACACAGAAGGTCAGCTCAACTGGACTGGACCAAAAGCAAAGAAGTTTCCGGGATAAACTGAATGCTTCAAAGGTAAGCGGAGCAAGGGAGGGGGTTTGGGGACTATGGCTTAAAGGGACTTCTAAGTCAATTGGCAAAATAATTCTATTATGAAAAATTCTGCATCCCACTTTGAAATGTGGCGTCTGGGGTCTTAAATGCTAACAAGTGGCCATCTAAGATGCATCAATTGGTCTCAACCCACCTGGAGCAAAGGAGAATGAAGAACACCAAGGTCACACAATAACTATGAGCCCAAGAAACAGAAAGGGCCTCATGAACCAGAGACTTACATCATCCTGAGACCAGAAGAACTAGATGGTGTCCGGCCACAACCGATGACTGCCCTGACAGGGAGCACAACAGAGAACCCCTGAGGGAGCAGAACAGTGGGATGCAGACCCCAAATTCTCATAAAAAGACCAGACTTAATGGTCTGACTGAGACTAGAGGAATCCCAGCGGTCATGATCCCCAAACCTTCTTTTGGCCCAGGACAGGAACCATTCCCAAAGACAACTCATCAGACATGGAAGGGACTGGACAATGGGTTGGAGAGAGATGCTGATGAAAAGTGATCTACTTGTATCAGGTGGACACTTGAGACTGTGTTGGCATCTCCTGTCTGGAGGGGAGATAGGAGGATAGAGAGGGTTAGAAACTGGCAAAATTGTCACGAAAGGAGAGACTGGAAGGGCTGACTCATTGGGGGAGAATAAGTGGGAGTATGGAGTAAGGTGTATATAAGCTTATATGTGACAGACTGACTTGGTTTGTAAACGTTCACTTAAAGCTCAATAAAAATTACTAAAAAAAACTAAACGTTTCCTGAGAGCATAGAAAACAGAAAGGATCCTTTACATATATAAGTCAATAAAGGTGTAAATTAGAAATTTGCTTTGATTTTCCTTATAGTAGTTACATTTATAAATTAAAACATGATTATGAGGATGGCCCAGGACCGGGTGGTGTTTTGTTCTATTGTACTTAGGGTCACTATGCGTTGAAATTAACTCCTGACACCTAAAAAAAGCAATAAATTAAAAAGTCTGGGAAATTATTAAACGGAAAGAAAATGAAACTTCAACCAGCATTTGGTTATATGCTTAATTTGTGATGATAATTTTTTTTTCTTCTTTGGGATATAAACTATTTTAAAACTTATTTTTCTCTAGGAGCTATTTTCGATACATATACATTTTCCAATTTCATGTCTATTTAAAGTGGATGATGTTAAAAAATAATTGAAATAGGTGAGAATTTTCTTTTTTTGTATTACTTTAATGGCTGATAATTCCAGATAATGACATGGCACCATGGGATTGCAATATGGTCAAGTGGAATTGGAGAAATCTGCGTGAATCCTTGCTTGACTAGTAACTATCTGTGTGCCCTTGGTCAAGGTTTATGTCTAGGTAGGCTTCAGTTCTTTCTCTTATCTATAAAACAACACTAAATAATTTAGTTCTCAGCATGCTATGTAGATCATATGTATGTCATGGCTTGAATTGTGTCACCCAAAAATATGTAACAGATTGGTTTGGCCATGATTCCCAGTGTTGTGTGGTTGTTCCCCATTTTGTGATTGCAATTTTATGCTAAAGAGGATTACGGTTGGGATTGTAATACCCTTACTAAGGTCACAGCCCTGATTCAATGAAGAGGAAGTTTCCCCGAATTGTGGGCTGTACCATCTTTTATCTAATAAAAGATAAAAGGAAAGTGAAGCAATCAGAGAAGTGGGGACCTTACACCACCAAGAAAGAAGCACCAGGGGCAGAGTGCATCCTTTGGATGGGGATTTCTGTGCAGAGAAATTCTTAGCTCAGGGGAAGATCGACAAGAAGGACCTTCCTCCACAGCCAACAGAGAGAGAAAGCCTCTCCTGGAGCTCATGTCCTGAATTTGAACTTCTTTTTAGCCTACTAGACTGTGCGAAAATAAATTTCTCTATCTTAAAGCCATTCCCTTGGGTTATTTCTGTAATACCAGCACTAGATAGCTAAGACAGAATTTGGGATCCTGAGAGTGGGGTGCTGCTCTAACAGACACGTAAAAGGTGGAACTGGTTTTGAAACTGTGAATGAATACAAGACTCAGAAGGAAGTCCAGAGAACTATTAACAGCAGAGGAGGCTCAGAGGGTGATAAACAGAAGCAGAGGACTGGCAGCAAGAGTAAACTGGCAGCAACAGAACCAGGAGACCATTGCCAGATGGTGTTGGAGCTGATCCACAGATCGAGAGAGCTGAGTGCCTGTGTGTGGGAGGCTTCTTGGTGGATTGGGGTGCCTCCAAGTATATATTGGTAGAGTTACTGAGCTTTGGAATACTTGCCCCAGCAGGTCAGATGCAAGTGTGAGGCCCAAGGACTGAGAGGGCAAGGAAAACAGGAAGCTGAGCCGCTCATACCATCAAGAAAGAAGCACTGGGAGTAGAATACATTCTTTGGACTGGCATTTCCTGTGCAGAGAAGTTTCTGCTCCAGGGGAAGATTGACAAGAAGGACCTTCCTCCAGAGCTGACAGAGAGAGAAAGCTTTCCCCTGGAGCTGATGCCCTAAATTTGGACATCTAGCCTACTAGACTGTGAGAAAATAAATTTCTTTTTGTTGAAGTCATCCACTTGTAGTATTTCTGTTATAGCAGCTGTAGATTACTAAGACAGTACAGTAATGCATACAAAATATCTGGCCCCTTGAATCCACTTAATAATATGTGGTAGCTTCTCTCATGCTTTCTTTCTTCTGAAGCCTAGTGTTTGTAGTACTATTCTGATGGACACCTGGTACTTTATGTTTTCTGGCTTTGTGACTGTATGAGAGTTGAGGAACTGATATATTTTTAGTCTTACAGTTGGATATGTTTTGTTAAAAAAAAATTAGAATCTATGTTTCCGTGTTCCTAGCCTCTACAGGGAGCCCTGGTGGCACACTGGTTAAGAGTCCAGCTGTTAACCAAAAGTTTGGAAGTTCAAATCCACCAGCCTCCCTTAGAAACCCTATGGGTCAGTTCCACTCTGTTCTATAGGGCCTTTATGATTCAGAATCAACTCAATGACAATGGGTTTGATATTTTGGTTTTAGCCTCTGTAAGGAGCACTGATGGCACAGTGGTTAAAAGCTTGGCAGTTAAAGGTCAGCAGTTTGAATCCACCAACAACTCCTTGGAAACTGTGGAGCAGTTCTACTCAATCCTATAGGGTCACTATGAGTCAGAATCGACTAGAAGGCAATGTTTTCTGTTTTTGTAATTGTTGTTTTGGCTTAGCCTCTATAATTAAATCAATTGGCCATAAACACAACCAACCGTTTGTCATCTTGTCTACTCTGACTCAAGGCAATGTCATATATGTCAGAGTAGTACTCTGCTCCATAAGATTTCAGTGGCTGATTTTTCAGAAGCAGATCACCGGGCCTTTCTTCTGAGGCACCTCTGGGTGGACTCCATCCTCTAAACTTCCTATTAGCAGCTGAGTGCCTTAACCATTTGCATCACTCATGGACTCTGTCATAAACACTAACAGTTCTGATATCCTTAAAGATTAGCTAACAGAAATGTCTGTTTGAAGATGCTTTCCTCCTCTATCAATTCTCTGTTTCCCTGTAGTGAAGTAGATCATTGCTCTAACAGGACCAGATTTGGTATAAAATATTCTTTCCTTCATTAGATCACATTCTTGCTCTACAGGTAAGAGCAGATCATAAAGGGTACCTGAAAATTATATCACCAAGAGTATCCACATAATTTAAGCAAAGACACTATCATTTTCATGAGTAGCCCAAAGGCAGATGTGGTGCCAGAGATGGATACCCTATGGGGCAGTTCTACTCTGTCCTACAGGCTCACTAGGGGTCAGAACTGACCGAAGGTAATGGATTTGGTTTTTGGTTTTTAATCCCTCCATTGCCTAGGATATTGTTATGGCCTTCTAAGAAACAAACATGAAGATGTAATCAGGTGTACTCTGCTCAAGAGAGCATTGCAATTACCAGTTGTCATCTGGTTGCCTAGTAGATTCCAACTCAAGGCGATTCCAGGTGTGTCAGAGTAGAATTGTGCTCCATAGGGTTTTCAAAGATTGATTTTTCAGTTTGTCAGTTCTTTCTTTTGACTTGTCTCTGGGTAGAAATGAACCACCAGATTTTCAGTTAGAGGCAACTATGTTAATTCTTTGCACCAACAAGAGAATCCAATTGTATTCAGAACCTATAAACATCAACCGAAATGTCAGTGCTATCATTATGACAGGATCCATAGAAGATTCATTTGAAGGACATCACTGAAGTCACTGTGTTTATATTGCTGGTCTTCACATATGACTTTCAGCTACAAGTTTATCTCTTTTTACTATTTTTCGTAATCTGTATTTTTATCCTGGTGGGAAATATGGGACTGGTTTTATTAGTCATGATGGGTTCCTGATCCCCAACCCCATGCACTATTTGTCAGTGTGATATTGTTCTTGGATGCCTACTATTCTTCAGTTTTTGCCCCCAAAATGTTGGTTAATTTTCTGTCAGAGGATAAAGCCATTTCATTCCTTGGATGTGCAACAAAGATTCTGCTCATTGTCACTTTTGGAACCGCAGAATGGTTTTCTTGGTGGCAATGGCATATGATCAATATGTCGGACTCTAAAACCCACTTCTGTATTCAGTTAATATGTCACCCACAGTCTATGTGTCACTCATGACTGCTTCATATGTTGGTGATATTTTGCATGCTACTTTACACACAGTAGTGACTTGTAACTTCTCATTCTGCGCATCTAATGAAATTAGACATGTCTTTTGTGGTATCTCTCCACTCCTTTCTATCTCCTGTTCTGACACTCACATCAACCAGCTTCTACTCTTCTACTCTGTCAGTTCTATTCAGATATTCCCCCATGTGTATGTCACTTTGCCAAACAGTGGGGTCTTGTGTGTTGTTGTGATGTTGGAAGCTATGCCACTGGTATTCAAATACCAACAGAGTTACCCCTGGTGGATTGGTTTCAACTGATCTTCCCGACTAAGCCAGACTAGGATGAAGGACCCAGTCAACTACTCCTGAAAAGAATTAGCCAGTGAAAACTTTCTTTTGAGACCTTCGTTTGCTGGTGCAGTAAGGCTCAAAAGGAGAAGAAACAACTGCAAACATTCTTTAAAAATCGGAGACTAGAATGCAGGGAGTACGAATCTAGAAAAACTGGAAACTGTCAAAAATGAAATGGAATCCACAAAGATCAATATCCTAGGCATTAGTGAGCTGAAAGGGACTGGTATTGGTCATTTTGAGCCAGACAATCATATGGTCTACCATGCCAAGAATGACAACTTGAGGAGGAATGGTGTATTCATCATCATAAAGAATGTTTCAAGATCTAGCCTGAAGTACAACTCTGTCAGTGATAAGATAATATCCATAGGGCTACAAAAAAGACAAATTAATATGAACATTATTCAAATTTACACACCACCACTAAGGCCAAAGATAAGGAAATTGAAGATGTTTACCAAATTCTGCAGTCTGAAATTGATGGAACATACAATCAGAATGCATTGAAAATTATTGTTAATTGGAATTAGAAAGTTGGAAACAAAGAAGAAGGATTGGTACTTGGCAAATACAGCCTCAGGGATAGAAACAATGCCGGAGATAACATGATAGAATTTTGCAAGTCCAGCAACCTCTTCATTGCAAATACCTTTTTCCAACAACAAAAACATTGATTATACACATGGACCTCCCAAGATGGAATACACAGTAATCAAATCAACTACATCTGTGGAATATGACGATGAGAAAGCCCAATATCATCAGTCAGAGCAAGGCCAGGAACAGACTTCAGAATAGACCATCAATTGCTCATATGCTAGTTCAAGTTAAAGCTGAAGAAAATTACAAGTCCATGAGAGCTGAAGTATGATCTTGAGTATATCCCACCCCAGTTTAGAGGCCATCTCAAGAACAGATTTGACATGTTGAACACTAATGACCTAAGACCAAAAACTTATGGAATTGCATCAGGGACATAATACATGAAGAAAGCCAAAGGTCATTGAAAAGACAGGGGAGAAAGAAAAGACCTAAATGGTTGTCCAAATAGACTGGGAAACTTGCCCTTGACCTTCTAGTAGCTAATGCAAATGGAAGAAATGATGAAGTAAAAGAGCTGAACAAAAGATCTCAAAGGGTGTCTAATATCTTTGTAAAGAATAGGAATTCCGGAAGCATTAACTGTGCTCATGAGGAATCTGTGCGTAGAACAAGAGGCAATCATTTGGACAGAACCAGGGGCATAGTTTAAAGTCAGGAAAGGTGTGCTTCAGTGTTTTATCCTTTACCATTCTTATTTAGTCTGTATGCTGAGCAAATAATCTGAGAATTTGGACTATTAGAAGTCAAATGCAGCCTCAGGATAGGAGGAAGATTCATGAACAACCTACATTATGCAGATGACACAGCCTTACTTGCTGAAAGTGAAGAGAACCTTAAGCACTTAGCGATGAAAATGAAAAACCACATCCTTCAGTATGGATTGCACTTCAACATAAAGAAAACAAAAATTCTCACAGCTGGACCCATAAGCAATGTCATGATAAACGGAGAAAAGACTGAAGTTGTCAAAGATTTCATTTTACTTGGATTCACAATCAACACTCATGAAGAAATCAAAAGATGTGTTGCATTGGGCAAATCTGCTGCCAAAGACCTCTTTAAAGTATTAAGAAGCAAAGATGTTGCCTCGAAGACTAAGGTGCACCTATGTAAGCCATTGTGTTTTCAATTGCCTCACGTGCATGCAAAATGTGGACGATGAATTAGGAAGATAGAAGAATTGACATCTTTGATCTCTGCTGTTAGCAAGAAATATTGAATATACCATGAATTGCCAAAAAAACGAGCAAATCTGTCTCGGAAAGGTATAACCAGAATTCTCCTTAGAAGCAAGGATGGTGAGGCTAAGTTTCACAAATTTTAAACATATGATCAGAAGGGATCAGTCCCTAGAGAAAGACACCAGTCTTGGTAAAATAGTGGGTTAGTGTTTGTTGCACATAATGTTGCTATAAGTCTTGATGGCATCTAACAACAACAACAAGCAGAAGACAGATCTGTGGAAATACCACCACCATGTAAAACAGGGGGTTGCAGATGTCCTCATAACCATCCTAGACCCTTACGACCAGGATGAATGGTCTTTGACTGATGCACTTAGAACATGTTATCAAGAGGGATCAGTCCCAGAAGGACATCATGCTTAGTAGGGGGCCATGGAAAAAGAGGAAGGCCCTCAACCAGATGGATTGACACAGCTACTGCAAAAATGGGTTCAAGCATAACATCAGTTGTGAGAATGGTGCACAACCAGGGAGCGTTTCATTCTGTTGTACATACACTCGCTATGAGTGGGATCTGACTCGATGGCACCTAATGACAGTGACAACATTCTAAATAAGTTTGCTTTATTTTCTCCGTATCCCAATCAAAATTTATAAGAAGAAAAAAATACAATAATTTTAAAAAGATTATATACATATATGTGTATGTATATATATATAAATCAGAATCATTATCTGTATATGTATATATGTGTATATATGCCCATGCCCACCTGCACATATACACCTGTATCAGTAAGAACATGTCAGAAGGAAATTGATGGCCCAGTTTTCCTGTATGTGTTAAAAGAGCCTAGGTTGAGGGTTGACTATGGATTTTACTTCAAAATTTTCAAGAAGAATAGAAAGACACTAATAAACTGAGACAAAAAATTTCGTCTTTGTCATATCTTCTTCATATGGAGGCATGGGACATGACTCCTGATTTTTTTTCATTTTTAGTGCTAAAAATATACTTTACTGAAAAACAGATTTCTCCCAAACACTTTTTTCATTGCTTCTTTTACATCTTTGTTCCTCAAACTGTAGATAATGGGATTCAGCATGGAATCACAACAGTGTAAAATGTTGACATTATCATGCCATGATCCAAAGCAAAGCTAGAACTTGGTCTGACATAAGTGCAGAGGATTGTTCCATGGTAAATTGACACTCCAGTTAGGTGAGAGCCACAAGTGGAAAAGACTTTTCGTCTCCCTTCAGCAGAACGCATTCTCAGAATGACCAACCAAATGAAACCATAGGAGATCAGGACAATCAGGATGGAGAATATCTCAACAGAACCCACAAAGTAGATGAGTAGAAGCTGGTTGATGTGAATGTCAGAACAGGAGATAGCCAGAGGTGGAGGGATTTCACAAAAGACATGTCTGATTTCATTGGATACACAGAAGGAGAGGCTAAAAGTTGCTACTGTGTGTAAAGTAGCATATGAAATCCCACCAACATATGAAGCAGCGATGAGTGGCACAAAGACTCTGTGTGACATGTTTACTGAATACAGAAGTGGGTTGTAGATTGCTACATAGCGATCATACGCCATTGCTGCCAAGAGAAAGCTTTCTGTGTTCCCAAAAGTAATACCAAGAAACATTTGTGTCGCACATCCAAGGAATGAAATGGCTTTATTCTCTGACATAAAATCTACTAACATATTTGGGGTTATCACTGAGGAATAGCAGGCATCCAAGAAAGATAACACAGTCAGAAAACAGTACATGGGGTTGTGGAGCCTGGGATCCCCAATGACCAATACAACCAATCCTAAATTTCCCATCAAAGTAAAGAGGTAGATTGCTAGAAAGAGAAAAAATAAGATGATCTGAACTTCACGATTGTCTGTGAAGCCCTTCAGTACAAATGTGGTGACTTCTGTGTCATTTTTCATGTTGACACCTCGTGAGAGAAACTTGAAAATATTCATGTAATCACAATTTGTATTTCTAAGACAGGGTTGCACAATATTGTGACTCAAGGGAATGTTAAGTCCATGCTTATATTGGTTTTTCAGAAATGCGTGATTTCTCAGCAGCGACGCCTAAGACAATGGCAAGACAATGAATAAAGAGTCAGTACCACTCTGCAGAATCAAATGGAAGAAGACATTTAGTTATTTGTTAAAATCATGACATTCTCAAATTAATTGGGATCACTGGCTTATTTATTAAATTCTGTTATTTATTAAAAGACATTTTTAAAATCATGTCATTTTCTAAATAAATGGGTTAACTAGGTTATTTATTAAAGACAGTTATTTATTCAAAGAAATTTCCTTCTCACATCAAACACCTGAGATAGTGTGTCAATAGATAAAGCATTAGAGTAGAACCTTCTATCTCTTTCAGTAATTGTGTAAAAGTATTTGGTACAATCTTCTCACCTGTAAAATGAAGATATTAATGTTATCTCCCAAGATTGGGATAAACATTGAGAGAAAAATAACTTAATGAAATTTAATCTTTAAGATAATTTAAAATATAAAATATTTTGAATCAAGTTGGTACTATAGAGTAGCACTAACTGGTATTGAAATATTTAACGAGCTAAATAATCTGAATATTCTCCAGTTCCATTAGTTGTTCTTGGATTTTGCAAAACAGACTTTCTTAAGATGCTTTTTAGGGAAAGATTCTCTGTAACTGAATTAAAAAAAGTGTATGACAGTTTATGTTTCATTCAAACATCTTTCTTAATTTCAATGTATTGTGTTGTCCTTTTTTGGCTACATATTTGACTATTTATATTTCAGACAATCTATTTTTTTTTTCTACTTCCTCAAGTATTTCTGGTGAAAATGTAAGAAATTACTGGAAAATTAAAAAAAAAAAAGAGAAAAGAAATCATGACATTCATGGTTTCAAAGTATTTTCCTATGAGGGAATTTCTTTGAAGTTTTTATAATTGTTTATGTGATGATTGTGGACTCAATGAAATAACAGCTAAGCCAGCTAAGTAACTATTATCTAGGTCTTAAAGTAGTTCATAAAAAATATTTTCAAAGATCATTCATGTAGATATAAGACAGTATTTAAGATTAAAAAGAAAGTGATGAATTCTGGAAAGAAAAAATTAACTAGTTTCTGAAAGGTCCCAAGGCTAAACAAATAAGAAGCCAAGGAGTTACCTGGTAAAAAAAATAAAAAATTTATTTCTTTATTTTTATTTAGGAGGACATATATTATAAAGCTATCTTATTGCAATTTTTATTTTTACATATTCTCTCCACACTTTATCTTACGTTACTATATTTACTGATCAGGAATTTTGACTCAGTCTTCTGGGTACATAATCTGCTACAAATAATAATCTGTAAATTATTTAAATTAATAATCTAAATCAAGCTCCAGTTTTAGCACGTTGATAATGATCTCTAAGTAAGAGATAGAACCATTTACATTAGAGTGATTAAAGGAGAACAAATACCAGTATCTACAGTATTATTGGAAAAATAATGTCAGAATTTTCTTGAAAAATTGTCAGTATTTAGAGATACTTCCTTAAGAATTTTATAAAGGATAAAGTCAGAGGAAAAAATACTGAAATAATTTGACCAAGAAGATAATATATTCTAGATTGAATTATCTTTACTGAAAATAAAAATTTAGGCAAAAAACAGACTAGAAGTCCTAAGCCATTTATTTTAAATATCTTAATATTTTTGAATGACTATAGCAACAAAAATGTTTATAAATGCATCATTTTATTAAAAAACTGTTTCACTGACCTAGAAATTCCTAAAAAGATTTCTTTGAGAAATGTCATTGCCCACATAGAAAGGGATATTGAGACAAAAATATGTAAATAAGAGAAAAATAGTCAATAAAAATCAAATACGAACACTGATAAATGATGAATGAAATCAATCCGTTATATTTTTTAAAATGTTATTATGAGTCTAAGGAAAAAGGTGATTTCTAATACAACCCTTGACATCACTTCGACACTGTGCCTGAATTCACAATGGTACAAGGTGAATAACATAGGATTTAGAATCTGAAAATACACGCTCATCACTCAGTTCTCTGATTAGAAGCTGTGTGTGATGTTAGATTTTCTCTCTAAAGCTTACTCCTCTTTAAATTCATGAAAAAGTTTAATGACCAAGCTATTCAGACAAAATTTTTATATGTGTACACAAACACACACACACACACAAACACATGAAGAACAATTTCCTTTAAATATTTCAATTTTTGGTTATAAATGAAACAGATAAATATAATTGAAATTTTGTCTTCAGTTGTATTTATTTTAAAAATTAAATTTGGGTCACAAAATTCACATTTTAATAACAACATTGACAAGTGTATGTACCTAGGGATTTAAGTACATGTAATATCAATTTTTTGTTTTGTTTTTTAATATCAATATGCACTCAAATATTATTTTGTCAGGATCAAACCAAATGAATCATATTATGATTGAAAAGAGCTCTAAAGGTAGATTTAGTCATGTTCTTCTGCCTTTTCATATCAAAAAAGGTACAATTTTTATTAGCAAAGTTTCAGAAATATGAAGTAAGCTTATTCTTTAGAGAGTAGGAATTTTGTGCATTGTGTGGTCCACTGGTAAGAATAAAATTGACACATATTACAACAACTAGATTCGTCACATAACAGTGGGGCAATTCTACTCCGTCCTATAGGGTCGCTATGAGTCGGAATCGACTCGAGGCCACTGGGTTTCTGGGTTATAATGAAAAAGGTAAAAAAAAAAAAAAGAAGAAATATTAAGCACTTGAGTTAAACTTCTCTAGAAACTAGCTTTTCTGCTATATGTCAAAAGAAAAATTACACTGAGTATGACTAAGTCTATATTAGTACATTTCGAAAGGAGTCAAAGTGGTAAAGAAAAAGTGATTATGATTTTTGAAGAGTTAAATAGGCTCGATTTTAAGAAATGAATGTAAAGTCACTTCCATAAATATCATTTTAAGAGAAAGAAGATAATTCTACATATCTTAGGGCCAACATTGAAACACTTATAATGCAAAGGAGAGAAATCATAACAGCTATACTTGTTGGGCACTTGAGGTGAGAATGGAATTTTCTGCATATTACTTTATAGTGTGTTTACAGCAATCCTCACAACTAATAAGTCCCAGAACCAAGATTCAATCCCAGCTCTCCCTGATCCCAAAGCGTATGTGCTTTCCAACTTTCTAGACTGCCTCTTGGAACTCTGGTGGGGAAGTGCTTAAAGATCTTAACCAAGAGGACAGCAATTTAAATCTACCAGCTGCTCTTTAGAAACCCTATGGGGCAATTCCACTCTGTCCTATAGGGTCGCTATGAGTCTGAATCTACTCAACGGCAATGGATTTGGTTTTGGTTTTATACTGCCTCCTATTACACTGTGTCTTAATTCTGCAACAGCCCCTTCCCCCATGATAAATAAAACCAAACACCATTCTTGCAGTGTTTGGGTATCTTTTAGGTCATCAATACCAGAGAAATATTATGAAGGAAGTAATAATCGGAAGTGACTTCTAGATTTAAGAGCTAGCAAAATAAAGTCAATTATTTATTGCCCCCTCATTATTTATATCCAAATATAAGCCTGCAGACAGTCAAATAATTCAAATATTCCTGCTTTCTATTGACATATTAAATTTGGACCTTTCTTTTCATTGTTCTTATTTGAACTGGGCTATTTTCTTCCAACAGGAAAATTAAAGCATACATTCAATTGGGAGTCTCTTATTTACCTCTATAAGCTTATAGTTCATATTTTCTCTGTTTTTTTTCTAGGAAGTATGGATTTTAAATTATTGGGTAGAAATCTGAATAAATCAGATTTTGACAGATATGTAATAATCACCAATGCAATACGGAAGAAATAAAGTTTTAAAAACTGGGGACTTCACAGCATATTCTACCTTGATATTCTGTCTCTTAAATATTCTGCAAATGATCTGATATTTCCTCTTACCTGTAGAATAGCAAATGCAGGTTTAGCTACACCAGGAAAATGCTTTATTTATGTTTTTTATATCCACTTGCTTGGCTGTTAATGAAACCCATAGGAGGTGCCCAGAGGGGAATATTCCCCAATTGTCTTCTAGTTCAAAATAGCAACCTAATGATTTCCTCAATGATAATGAAGTAAATTGTACTTGAATAACATACCAAATCTTGACATTTGTTGACTGAATACAGTTCTTGGAGTCTGATTTAAAATGACACCTTAGAGAAAAAATATGCTTTAACATGAGATAATAAATTGTAAGATAGCACTTAGCTTCTCTGAGACCCAGTGTCCTCATACTGGGAATATAACCCATTTTATATTGCAAAAAATAACACGTATGGTAAAATACAGAAAGAGGAACTGTGATATATCAATTCCAGAATATAGCACAAGGGTTTATAGGTATCCATATTCATGATATTTCTATGTTGCTAAAATTAAAATGTGTTTGAAGTAAATAAGGGATATGTTTTGAGTTTATTAAAAGTCATATATCATTCGAGTGATAAGAAACACGAAAATATTCTAGCTATATAGAGAAGAGGACATAATATAATGTTGAATAATCATGAGAGAGGATCAAACAATGAGAAAAATAATTACAATAGAAAATACCGCAGCAAGAAGAACTGATTGTAGCCGTATTGATTATTCGGTGACCAAGAAGTAATATTTTAAACATCTCAGTCTTAGCATCAAAATATCTTACTTAGCTAATTCATAAGGGTTTAATTTGCATACAAAATCTCATGAGTCCAGGTCTTAAATCAATAATATCTACTATTGGGTAAACATTAATAACCATTACTATTCAGTAAAAAATTCTATTAAATCTTTGAAATATATCTGTATTAGAAAGTGTGCTATTTTCAATCATTAAGAATTTGACCGTTATTGCTCAAACTGCTTTTATGAATAGAATAACTTTTTAAGAAATTGTTAATACAGTTGTTTTGCTACCTAGGAATATGCAATTGTGTTAGATGAGGCTCCTCAAGCCTATCTAGATGTTAAGGGACAAGAACATCTCTATCATGGTAGACAGAAATTACGAGACCCTCCAATTCCTTGATTTTGCTTTTGAATTAAAATAATGCTGAATCATGTTCACTGCTTTCTCCCTCTTTTTAAGTTATTGATGCAGTAGAAAAGTCCTTAAAACTGGAGAGAATTGGGATACATGTATAATAATGACATACATGATCATAGTCTTTCAGAACCAAATGAATATCTCAAGGAATCTTTAGTGAACATAACAGGGACTTTCAATCAGATGGGTTTAGCTTGTAAGGCTGTATAATGATAATTATGATTCTTCTGAATCAGGAAGAGTTTATTGACTTTCCTTATTCTCGGGCTTTTGGAGAAATTCAATGTGTTCTCCACCCAAGATTTACTCATTCGCCATGCTGTCTGACCAGGATAGCCTTGCCTTGGTAGAGCTGGGTGAGAGAGTTCTAGCCTCTCCTGCAGTGCAAACTGTGGGCTCCTGTGGCAGCTGTTTGAAGCCTTTCCCAGCATTCACACCTTTGCCCAGATGGTGACTTGCTTCATGACTGCCATGTATCTCCTATCCTGCCTGAATGCATCCATGCTTTTGCTATAGCTGCTCAGGCACAAGATGCCATGGCACCACGTCAGCACACAGAGAAGAATTACCCGGATGTTTGGAGGCATTAATGCCCAATGGGGTGAACTTTGAGCAAGGAAGACTGGAGATTAGAGAGATATTATTTTTCACATCTTACTTCATTTAAAATGTGTGCTTGACAGATATGCCTAGATGGTGAAATGACTTGATTCACAATTTCTCAATAGAAGTGTAACAAATGGTATGTGAGTGTATCTTTATCTAGGTACACACTTTCTGCAATCTTTGAGTCGAATACATTTTTGTTCATCCTTAATTCAAAGAGGTCTCTGTGTATAGTTTGTATAGAACAAATTTCATAGCTAAATCATGTAAACTAGGTATAAATTGTGTGCATTTTAATAAGACTATGGTATTGATGTCTAATAAATGAGACAGGTACAAGGTTTTACGTTGTCTAATTCGGCAGTGGGTGGGTAATTCAGAAAATATTCCGATGTGATGTGGGAGAAAATTTCATGAACACTCAAAGATTTCCAAACCCTAATTCCCAGAAACTGGGAATATATTATGTATATGGCAAAAGGGACTTTTCTGATATGCTGTGTTCAAGGCTCGTCCACGTAGTCCAATGTAATCGGAAGAGCTCTCAGAAGGCTAAAAGGCATGAAGGAGAATTCCAGAAGGAGATGGAATCAGAGGTGAAAGTGATACAGGAGATGACTGTAGGGGACTGCTAGCCAGGGAATATTTGTAGCCTCTAGAGGCTGAAAATGGCAAGAAACATGCTCCTCTAGGGTATCCAGAAGGAATACAATTAGCTGACGTCTTGCTTTTAGTGAAATGAGACTCATTTTGGACTTCTGATTGCCACAACTGTGAGATAATACATTTGCATTGTTTCTGGTCATTAAATGTGTGATAATTTGTTACAACAATAGGAAGCAAACATAAGAGACAACATAATTATTTATAGACAATACACATGTGTAAACCAAATTAAAAGGTTGAAAACACTACAGTTCTCATTTTGACCTTCATTAATTTAACAAAATAGTTAGCATTGAACAAAATCGTATAGCATATAGCAATGTATTGCATTGGAAGGAGTCCCTGGGTGGTGCAAATGGTTGAACACTTGTCTGCTATCTGAAAGGTTGGTGGTTAGAATGTACCCACAGGTGCCTTAGAAGAAAGACTTAGTGACCTACTTCTTAGAGGTCATGGAAAACCCTTTGAGGAAGTTCTACTTTGACACATCTGGGATCACGATGAGTCGAAATTCACTTGAGGACAACTTGTTTGTTTGTTTGTTTGTTTGTTTGTTTGTTTAGTTACCCATTCATTTATTTTTATTTGCATTGGAAATGTTGTAATGTGAGTTTACCCTTTTGCTCCAAGTTTATTATTCTAGCCAGACCCAAAGAGAATAGTTTTCTACTGGGAAACAAAACTCTTTAATTGCAAGCTGGTAGAGTCAAACATACCCATAATAATATAAAAACAAACACATCAGCAAGTAACATAAAAAACTTAGAGGCTATTGGGATCAAATATAGCTGAATTTGTCTCTTGAATCCAGAAATACCCATCACAAATTTTTATTTGTGTCTATTTGTTACTGAACTCGGAAAGGTGGGTCTTTGCCTGGTGTACTCAGACTTGCCAAAGATCTGGACACTGGTCTTTGAGAAAGAGAAAGTAACTTTATTGTAATGCACAGAGCAAGGAACTGGGGGAAGCGCCTTAGAACTGACTCCCTGAGCTATGGGGAAGCAGGGCTTGTATGTGATTTGGGCAGCAAAATGGCAGCCACGCAGGCATAATGGGGAGGGAGAATTCTAGAAGATGACCAGGAAATAGGAGATGACGTGGTTCTTGTCAGACCTCTGGCCTTGGAATAAGGTCTGGGGGATCATTTTCCTTCTGATTCATTCCACTTGTTGCTGCGTTCATTCTCTGTTGAGGTCAATTAATGGTCACATCTGGCCTTTCTGCACATGTGGGGTGGACCAAATCTGGCTTGGCCTAGTTTAAGGACTAAGAGAAATTTACCGGCATTCTTAGGCTCAGGTTTCACCTTAAGCTGTTCTGCTTATTCATGACCAAAATTGGGAACTGATTCACGTATTTGAGTCTCACAGTTCCTGGTTTTGAATTATGTCTGACCTTCCTGAAAATGTCATATTACTTTATTTCCAGACACTGCCTGTACCTCACATGCCATACCCACTCGGCCTCACTCCATCACATCTTAGTAGGATTGTACATATATAGGTACAACACCAGTGAGTGTTATTTTTTTTGTGTGTGATGGGTTTCTGAGAATTGTTATCTTTTAAGACACGACATTTTTAGTCTAATAGTATTTTCATCCACAAACACACTAAATAAAATGTGCTAAGAAGTTTTGTTTAATGTTATGTTTTATTACAAAGGTAATATACTCTACACAACTGTTTTCAGTATGAGAATATCCTCTGGACAACTTTTAGTTTTATGTCACGATTAGCTCAACATGAATTTTTGCTTTGTGTACATGTGTTGAGAGAGAGGAAGAAAAAGGTAGAATGGCTATATGCTTATTTCAGTCCGCTGTGGCACTTGTCCTCTTTCAAAGCACTCTAGGCTTGGTGTTTATTCCCCCGCATGTTTAGTTTTCTGGATTATAAATTTGTTTTAAGTGCAAGACAACACTGGATTAAAAAAAAGAAAAGCGATAGATGGAGAAAATGGTGCAAAAGGTTATGAATGGAGAATATGGTATAAAAAAACAAGAAAAAATAAAATTATAATAAAAATGTCTAGTCATTGGATAACAGATGGGTGTACCAAGGAGTGTGATCTGACTTTCTATCATCTTACAAGCAATGTTTCTCATATATCTCCACCACCCATTATCAGGCTTTCTCTTCCCTGTTTAGAGACTATGATGTTGTTGTTAGTTGATGTCAAGTCTATTCTAACTCTTGACAACCTCATGTGTACAGAGTAGAACTGTTCTATATGGTTTTAATGGCTGTAATCTTAAAGGAAAAACACCAGCAGGCCTTTTCTTCATTGGTACCATGGGGGGGGGGCGGAGCTCAATGCACCAAACTGTAGATTAGCACAAGCTATTTGCACCACCTAATACCTTATTTAGAGAGTGTAAGAAACAAATATTTTAATAACTTGTATTCTATTTATAATACACATTTATTTACTTTCAAATTGTTTTTTGTTAAAAATGTAAATTTGTTTTCATTGTATAATTGAAGCATTTTTCTATATAGGAATAGTATTTTGAATTGGGATAAAATGTATCAATATTTTATCCACTAAAATAATAGTTTTTTTTTTTTTTTTAACCATTTAATACCCTTCATTTAACAGCAGGTTTTTCAGGAGCAAATTAAGACTCTTAAAAGAAGAGAGTTGTAGTTATATATTTACATTAGTTTGAGCAATTGTCATGGGTTATTCAGGAAGGTCTTCAGACCATCCTTCACGTCTTTGTTCCTTAAGCTGTAAATGAAAGGGTTTCAGTATTTAATCAGTAGGGTGTAAAAGACTGAGTCCATTTTATCAGAATCTAATGAGTGGTTGGTCCTGGGTCGCAAATACATGAAAAGGAGGGTCCATAGAACACAGTGACTCTCATGTGAGAAGCACAGGTGGAAAAAGCTTACTGTCTCTGCTTTGAGGACTGTATCCTCAAAATGGCAAGGGTAATGTTAAAGTAGGATATTAGAACAATGATCATGGAGAAAAACAAACTGATCCCTGAAAATGTAAATGCTACTATTTCTGGAATGTAAGTATCAGGACAGGACAAGGCTAACAAAGTGACAGTCTCATAGTAAAAATGGTTGATTATATTGGAAGAACAGTATGATACAGAAAACACACAGGAACAGTCAGTGCTGTGGTCAGACTGTAAAGGTATATGAGAGATACTAACAGAAGGCAGATTTGCCAAGATACTACCACCATATAGAGAAGGAGGTTGCAAATGGCCACAAAAGAGTCATGGGCCATTAGGGCCAGCGTACAAATCTTGGCCACAATGAAAACTGAAAATCCACCAAGTTGAGCTGCACAAAAGTAGTAACAGAAAGTTTTCTTCTTAAACAAGAAGCTGACCAGCATTTTAGGGGGAAAAGCCCACTGCCGTCCAAATGACAGTAGAATTGCCAAGATTGATGATAGGCAAGTGTCGGAGGAAAAAGCCCATGGGGGTTTGAAATAGGGAGTTGACACTGGTAAGGGCGATGATACACAGATTCCCAGCCACAGTCAGCCCATAGATCACCAGCAAGACATAGAAAAGGGGAGCTGAAGCTCAGGACAGCCTGAGATTCCCATAAGAATGAACTCAGTCATGAAGTAGAGAAAATACACTTTCTGTAGTGTTCAAAAAAAAAAGAGAGAATATATTTTCTAGTTCAGCTGTGTAAGCTGTGATTAAAATCTTTAGTCTTTAAAAACGTCGATTATTTGCTCTGGAATCTGTCTCACGGTTGTTCCAATGTAGAAAAACAAATTCCATTGTAGAAAAACAAGGCAATCAAGATTTTTGTTGTTGATTAAACCATGTTTCTCTCCGAGGTGACAAAAACAATGAGCGATACCATCAGCACCTGAGATAACTGAGCAAAACCCGGACCCATCCAGTGACCGAAACCAGGATGGCGTCAAGACGCCTGCAAGACGTCAACAATAAGTCACTTCATCATTACTTCCCCCTCGAAGAAGAGTCAACATTCCCGGGAATTTCTAAACCCTGACCCTCTCCCTATAATACCCTTTTGTAGCCTTCTTGCGGCAGGCAGAATCTGGGGAAAACTTTGCCCCCTCTGTCTCTTGAACACAGTGTTCTATAAAGCCCTCTTGCTGCTTACTTCCTCCTGTCTCACTATTGGTTTGTGGCAGGCGGCTCGAATCCGCAATTTGCAGTTACAGTCACCCACATGAGATTTCCTGGAGCCGTTAATTGTGTTGCTTTCGTCTTTAAATGGGAAAAACAGAAAGGGATTAATAGAGGATAAAATAAATTTTGTACTTTGAAGGTTATTCCTTGTCAAATATTTATTTAAAATCATTTTACTTTTGTTCACAAACACCTAGGATTTCCAGAACTTAATTGTTTTTCTCCCTGCTTTTTCACGAATTTCAGAAATACAAACTGAACAGAGAACAACCAAAGACTTAGGTTGGTTCTTTGGATTGTTTGCCTAAGCTATTTATTTATCCACTATTAAACACAGTTTAAGTATTAGATTTTACATATATATTCATTTTCAAAAGTTATCATTGTGCTATCAATTAATATCTTATTCACTGCTTTAGATTGTGAATAAGAATCAAGTTTATGATTTTTTCTATACCATATCATCGTATCTCCCTGGCTTTTGTCCACAAGGGAGAAATTAGGGCACATGATTACTCCCATTCTTTGTACATGTAATTGCTAATAACACAAGTGTAAGAATGTGGCTAATGTAGGGTATAATTAACTAGAATTTCAGAAATGCTCAAGAAATTCTTCCACATTGACATTTGCACAGAGATAATATGGAATTCTCAATTTATCATTAATCTCTTTGTAGAAGATGAGGTTTATTGTCTTTGCATTTTGTGCTCCAAATGCTACATGGCACTGTCACAACCATTTACAGCTGATATTTTTAGCAGTAACTCTACCTGGATTAACACTATCTGGTAAATATTTGCTTCCCTAAAAATATCAAATTCATCATATATAAAAAGCAGTATGCTAAATCTTCTCCATTCTCTTAGATAACCCACTCTGATCATTGATTTTATTTTTTTCACATCTTCTTTAAGAATGCTCAGTCTCACTTATCAGTAGTTATTAAGACTGTTACTAATTTATTAAGACACTTAAGTCATTACACTGCTGTCACTGCCACTTAGCAATCAGTGGGAAAGGCTTGTAGTCACTTGGAAAAGAAGACAGAGAAGGAATCATTTCAGGTCTGAGTTTGATTTGAATTGATAGAGCTTTTAAGATACTTAGTCCTCACATCTAGGCCTAGTAACAGGGAAAACATTCGGTTTAACCTACCTGTGCACAGAGATCTGCTGAGATCCACTCCTAAGTTTACTCCGTGAAGCATGCTGGAGAGTTTTACAAAGACCTGAGGTTCCCGAAGACCCTAACACTAAGGTATGATTATTTCTAGGCCCCGGTCCCTGAACATGAGGACTAGACTGCCCAGATAAAGGTCTGATTCCCCAGGGAAAGAAAGACAAATTGAATGCTCCTTAAGCCAAGTTCCACACAAAATTCTACCCTAATAAAAAAAAAAAAAAAAAAATGGGCAATTTTAATGTGAATATCGGTGATAGAACTGAACACAAAACCTCCCTTCCAGTGTCAAGCTCTGGTGTAGTCACTGTGAAAACCAGATGATAGACACCAAATGCAAAATGGGAAGTTTGTATAGAGGCTAAATATCAGTTTTTATTAAAATCATTGAAGTATAAATCATATCTGATATCATTTCCAGTTTTTACATTCAATTAATTTGAGTAAAAAATGCATTTTTTTCACATCAGACTGAAATGTCTTTCAAAGAATGAATAAATATTGCAATGAAAGGTCATCACCAATTCTTTCTTACTTTCTCGGGGGCATTTCTAGCCTATAGTGTTCATAAGAGGAAGGGATATGTCTGATTATTTTACTTTTTTATTACCAGCTTCTAAAATAATACCCAGGATACAGTAGATGTTCAAAAGATATTTTTTATCCAACTCACTGACCGATGGAATGAATGAATGAAATATCTATCCTAAAATGTCAAATTAAACATCAGGATTTTTTTTTTTCCTGATGCTGTAATCAATCTTTAATATTATTTTAACTTTGACAAAGAAACCATGACAAGTCGTATCTCATTCTCTAAGACATTCATTACTGTAGTGCAGGATACAATTCTTCCTTCTTCATTTTGGTATTCCTAATATCTACAACCAGTTTCCATCCAGCCAATTTTGACTTATGTTGGCCCTACACGTGACAGATTTGGTCTGTGTTCTATAGGGTTTTCAAAAGCTACAGAGTTTCAGTAGATTTTTCAAGGTGCTTCTCATTGGATTCAAACCACCAGCTTTTATCCTTATCCACCCAGAGTCTCCTTATTCAGAGGTAACCCTTATGCACAACTTTTATTGATATTCTTGTTGACATTAGTTAATATGTATTTATGTACCCATCAAAACATAATTTTGAAGATATCTTTAATTACTTTACATAATACTGAGTGTCTTATTCTGCAATTTTTTTTTATTCAGCTATATGCTTGTGGATTTATCCGCATTGATTTATTTAGCTATATATTGTCCACTGATCTTGCTGCACATATAAAATTCATTAGAAGAAGAAAACAGGTTCTGCTCAAACAACTCCTGATTTATTTCTTAAAATTTATTAAAACTTTACTACCCAATTTTTATGTTTTATATTATACCACACTAAATGTTTTACTATTTTTTTCATTTCCAAGTATATATTTATAAGAGAGAACAAAAATGTACAATATTCTGAGAAAAGATCATACACCTCTATGTCTTTGTGTGTATATATGTCCATCAGAACCATTATATGTGTGTACATATCTCTATATATACATATATATGCATAAACACACATGTATGTATTTCAGCATGAACACAGAAAGAAGCAAATTCATGGCATAGTTTTTCTGCACATATTTTAAAATAGCATACATTGAGAGTTGACTCATCTTTATTTCAAATGTTCAAGAAGAATAGAAAGACACTAATAAACTAAAACAAAAATTTCATGTTTGTCATATCTTCTTCATATTGAGACATACATCTGGACTCTGGATTCTTTTTTAATTTTTATTGTTAAAAATATGCTTCATTGTATGTTTCACTTAACACATTTTTTATTGTTTCTTTTACATCTTTGTTCCTCAAACTGCAGGTAATGGCATTCAGCATGGTTGTCACAACAGTGCCAAATACTGACACTATCATGGCATGACCAAAGTGTAGCTGGAACTTGGTCTCACATACATGAAGAGGATTGTTCATGGTAACCTGACACTCCATTTAGGTGAGAGTCACAAATGGAAAACACTTTTCTCCTCCCATTGGCTGAAGGAATTTTCAGAATGGCCAACAAAATGAAACCATAGGATATCAGGACAATCAGGGTGGTGAATATCTCTAGAGAACTCACAAAGTAGAAGAGTAGAAGGTGGTTGATGTGAGTGTCAGAACACAACATAGCAAAGCGTAGAGGGATATTACCCAAGGTATGTCTAATTTCATTGATTGCACAGGACGGGTTATAAGTTCCTACTGTGCATAAAGTAGCAGAGCAAAATACCACCAACACAGAAAGCAATGATGAGTGAAAAATAGAGTCTGAGAGACATCTTAATTGATAATATAATTGGCACTACAGTTGAAGTTGAAATAGATGTGTTTTACATATAATATAAAAATCGTTATCTGTTTGATGAAGAACTTAATGTCAAAACAAAATATTTAAACTTTAAAGAGTGTGGATATCAATATCTTATTCTTATTCTCAGGGTCTTGGAGGGATTCATTATATGCTCCACCCAAGATTTATACACTCGCCATGCTGTCTGACCAGGCAGGCCTACCTTATGAAACTGATTGAGAGTCTAGCCTCTCCTGCAGTACAGACAGTGGGCTCCTTCGGCAGCTGTTTGAAGCCTTTCCTAACTTTCACACCTTTGCCCTGATAGTGACTTGCTTCATGACTGCCATGTATCCCCTGTCTCGCCTGATCCTCTCCATGGTTTTACTGTGCCTGCTCAGGCACAAGATCCCATGAAACTGCCTTGGCACCCAGATAGGTGAATCCTGGAAGTTTGGAGGTGTTAATGCCCCATGGGGTGAACTTTGACCATAGAAGACTGGAGTTGAGAGATAAATTGTTTTTCATATCTTACTTCATTAAAAATGTGTACTTGACCAATATGCTTGGTTGGTTAACTGACTTGATGCAGAATTTCTCAATAGACGTGTAACAAATGATATGTGAGTGTGTGTTTATCTGGGTACACACTTTCTGCAATCTTTGAGCCAAATTTTTTGTTGTTATTGTTCATTCTTAATTCAAGGAGGTCTTTGTGTATAGTTTGTATAGAACAAATTTTGTAGCTAAATAATGTAAAACAGGTATATATTGTGTACATTTTAGTGGTATTATTTTACTGAGCTCTAGTAAATGAGATAGGCGCAAGATTTTACATTGTCTAATTTCACAAAACATTTCAATGTGATGTAGAAGACAGTTTGATGAACCCTCAAAGATACCCAAATCCTAATTCCCAGAAACTGTGAATATATTACTTACTTGACAAAAGGGACTTTGCTGATATAATGTGTTCAAGGATTGTCCAGGTGGGCCCAATCTAATCTCAAGAGTTCTTAGAAGACCAAAGTTATGCAGCAGAATCCAAGAAGGAGGTAGAAGCAGAAGTGAGAGGGATAGGATTGATACACGGAAGAGGCCACTATCCAAGTAATATTTGTAGCCTCTAGAAGGTGAAAAAGGCAGGAAACATTCTCCTCTAGGGCATCCTGAAGGAATACAATTAGCTAACACCTTGATTTTAGTGCAATTAGACTCATTATGGACTTCTTACTGTCAAAACTGAGATAATACATTTGTGTTGCTTTTAGACATTAAATTTGTTATAGCAAGCAATAGGAAAGCAATATAAAAAATAGCATAATTATTTTTAGGAAATACATATATGTGAACCAAATTAAAACATAGAAAAACACTAAACTCGTTTTGACCTTTATTCATTTAAAAAAATGTTTACCAATCAACCAAACTGTATATGTATTCCGGTGTATTGCATTGGATAGAGGCCCTGGATTTTGTATATTGTTAAGTACTTGACTGCTGACTGAAAGTTCTGTGGTTTGAATCTACCCAGAAGCGCCTTAGAGGAAAGACTTGAGGATCTACTTCTGAAAGGTCATGGAAAACCTTCTGGGAAAGTTCTTCTCTGACACACATGGGGTTGTGATGTGTAGGAATCACTCTAAGACAACTGTTTATTTATTTATTCATTCATTTATTACAAATAGCATTGGAAATGTTGCAAAGTGAGTTTAGCCTTTCGCCTCAGTTCTCTACATCTAGCCATACCCAAAGAAAATAGCTTTCTAATGGGAAACATACTTCTGTAATTGTAAGGTGCTGAAGCCAAACACACCCTGAATAAAGTAAAAACAAAAACACATTAAAGATTAACATGAAAAGGATAAAAACTGACAGGATTAAATTATACCTGATTTTGTCTTTTGAGATTAGAAATGTCCATCACGTATTTTATCTTCCCTACCTTTAGCTATTCTGTTTATTTATGACCAAAGTTAACAATTGACTCATTCATGTGAGTCTCAGAGTTCTTGGTTGTGGCTTATATCTGACCTTCCTGCAAATGTCGTATATTCATTTTATTTCTAGACACTGTCCTTACAACACCTGCCACACTACTCTCGCTCATGCCATTGCATGGTAGTAGCATTATACATACACAGCAATAACTCACATGACTTTTAATGGTTTTCTGTTTCTTTTTTGCAGCAAGTATGGTTTTTTATCTTGAGGAATGTTACACTTAATACGAGATGATGTTTTTGGTCTAATAACACCTTCTCTCCACTAAATAGAAATATGAAAAGAAGTGATGTTTTTAATGTTGATAGTTTCATATTAAAGATAATAAACTCTACACAATGGATTTCAGTATGAGAATATCATGTGGAAAATATTTAATTATCTATCGTAATTAGCTCAACATAATTTTTTTGCTTTGTGCACATGTCTACGAGAGAGTGGGAAAAACGTAGAATGCTTTTACGTTTATTTCAATCTGTTATGGCACATGGCGTATTTCAAAGCACTCTTGAGCTTAGTTTTTATGTTCCCCTACATGTTTACTTTCATGTGTTATAAATTTAAGTGTAAGACAACAATGGGTTCACAAAACATGTGATAGATGGAGAAAATGGTGCAAAAGGTTATTAGTGGAAAATATGGTATAAAAAAAAAAACAGAAAATGTAAAATCTTTTGTCCTTGGGCAACAGGTGAGTGTATCAAGGAGGATGATCTGACTTTCTATCATCTTTCAAGCAATGACTCTCATATAGCTCCACCACCCATTATCAGGCCTTCTCTGCCTCATTTAGGGACAATGTTGTTGTTGTTAGTTGCCAGCAAGTCAATTTCAATTCAGGACCAACCCATGTGTTACAGAGTAGAAATTTTTCCAGTGTTTTCTTGGCTGTAATCTTAAAGGAAGAGAATCACAAGGCCTTTCTTTCCTGGCACTGCTGGGTGAGTCTGATTCTCCAATCTTTGGGCTAGCAAGAACAATTTGCACCACCTAGATACCTTTTGTTTGTAGCTGTTTCTTCTTATTTGCAAACAAATATGGCACCTAGGTTGAAGACCCTCAAGGAGATGGATTGACACAGGGGCTGCAACAATGGGCTCAAACATAACAATGATCAGGAGGATGGCTCAGGACCAGGCAGTGTTTCCTTCTCTTGTACATAATGTCCCTATGAGTAGAAATGGACTTGATGACACCTAACAACAACATGTAGAGGGTATAAAACACAAACCTTTGAACAAGTTGCAATTTATTTATATGATGTATTAGTTTATTTTCAAACTGTTGTTTATAACATAGGTAAGTTCATTTTCATTGTGTAATTGGAAACTTTATCCCTCTAGGAAGATTGGTGTTTTGAATTGGGAAAAAAATGCCTTAGTATTTTTCACATGGAAATGAATAGATTTTTTTTTTTTAACCATTTAAAATGTCTCTTCACTTAACAGCAGCTTTGTCAGGAGCAAATTAAGACTTTTAGAAGACGACAGTTGTAGGTATTTATTTACACTAGTTTGAGAGATTTGCATGGGTTATTAAGGAATCTCTTCAGTGCATCCTTCACTTCCTTGTTCCTTAGGCTGTAAATAATGGGATTCAGCATTGGTATCACTAGGGTGTAAAAGACTGAGGCCATTTTATCAGTATCTAATGAGTGGTTGGTTGTTGGTTGCATATACATGAAAAGGAGGGTCCCATAGAACACAGTGACGGCCATCAAGTGAGAAGCACAGGTGGAAAAAGCTTTCTGTCTCCCTTCTGAGGACTGTATCCTCAAAACGGTGAGGAAAATGTTGAAGTAGGATATTAGAACAATGATCAAGGAGAAAAACAGGTCGATACCTGATAACATGAACACTGTTGTATCTGGAATGTAAGTATCAGAACAGGACAATGCTAGCAAAGGGACGTTATCACAATAAAAATGGTTGATTACATTGGAAGAACAGTATGACACAGAGAACACACAGGAAGAGGCAGTCAGTGCTGTGCTCAGGCTGTAGAGGTATATGAGAGATACTAGCAGAAGGCAGATCTGCCGAGATACCACCACCATGTAGAGCAGGGAGTTGCAAATGGCCACATAGCGGTCATAGGCCATTGCCGCCAGTATGAAAACTTCAGCCACCACGAAAACTAAGAATCCACCTAGTTGAGCTGCACAACAGTAGTATGAGATGGTTTTCTTCTTAGCCAAGAAGTTGAGCAACATTTTAGGGGCAATGGTGGTAGAATTGCCAAGATTAGTGATAGCCAAGTGTCGAAGGAAAAAGTACATGGGGGTTTGAAGTCTGGAGTCAACACTGGTAAGGGTGATGGTGCCCAAGTTCCCTACCACAGTCAGCCCATAGATCACCAGGAAGACAAAGAAAAGGGGGACCTGGAGCTCAGGAAGGTCTGCGATTCCCATGAGAATGAACTCAGTCACCCTTGTGAGATTCCCTGGAGCCATTTATTGTGTTGTTTTGTCTTTAAACAGGCAAGTTGGAAAGAGATTAATAAAAGGTAAAATTAATTTTACCATTAAAGGATAATTCCTTGTTACAGTTTCATTTAAAACCTGTTTATTTTCTTTCACACTTAGGAGTTTCAGATCTTAATTGTTTCTCTCCCACATTTTCAGAAATTTCCAAAATATAACATCATCAGAAAACAGCTGAGGTTGGTTCTTAAAATTGTTTCTGTAAACAATTTATGTATTCACTGTTGGAAGTAATTTAAATATTGAATGATACATATATATTGTACATAAAATGAAACAAACAATAAAATCCAGCCAGTTGCCATCTAGTTGATTCTGACTCATAGGATCCTATAGGATAGAGCAGAACTGACCCATAAGGTTTCCAAGGAGTGCCGGGTGAATTTGAACTGCCAAACTTTTGGTTAGCAGCCATAGCTCTTAAACACTAAACCGCCAGGGTTTTCTATATTGTACATTAAAAAAAAGAATCGAATTATATGTATATGTATATACACACACATGTATGTTGTACAGAGGGTTACTATGATTCCAAACCAAATCAATGGCCCCTAACAGCAGAATATAATTATATATATACATATATATGTGTCATAATATATATATATATATGCATGAATATTTTTCCAGTGATGTTGGATGAGATGTATATATTTTCTTTAGGATGGTTTTTCAAGTGATAAAAAAGAACTGTCTTTACAGAGTTGAAGTTGGTGAGCCAGAGTGACCTCCAGCTATCTTTCTGCTTAACTGCCACAGGCTTCCTCTCCAGCTCTCCCAGCTTCGTCTCCTTGGGTGTTTTATGTATTTCAGTATCTCGTGGGAAACCCATCCAGAGCTGTAGCATTTTCCTTAACGATTTTGAGCACATCACTCTGCTTCCACTACGCACAGATAGACCTGCATCTCAATGCTCTTCCTTCTTTAGTTGCCAGAAGACTGAATCCTACTTTCTTAATCGCATTTTCTTTCTTCTGCCCAATACACCAAAACTCTCACTGGAATTGTTTTCTGGATTACTCTCTATTTTTACTTTGTATCAGACTTCGCTTCCTTTTCCAGTTTATCCTCCTTTTCCTTAAACTGTTTGAAACCTGTTTTGTCATTGTTGTTAGTTAAGTTTTATTACTTACAGATTTCATTTGTTAAAGTTCAGTCACGTTAGTTTACTTCTATAGAGAAATGGGTGGGATAGAATGCTAACTTTTATTTAGTGTTCATTATGTCCTTCTCGTTGCTGTTGGTCTAGCAGATTCTGACTCATGGTGACCCCACGTGTGCAAAGCAGAACTATTTCACGGGGATATCAAGACTGTGACCTTTCTGAAGCCAGTCGCCAAGCCTGTCTCCCTTGGGTGGGTTTGAACCACCAACATTTCTCCTAGTATTCAAGTGCTTAACCTTTTGTGCCACCCGGGGACTCTCATTATGTGTCTAGAACTAAGCTAAATGTTTTGAAATAATTATGTCTTATTCTGTATTGGACCTTTAGGAGATGCATGTAAATATTTCCATGTCTGATGAGACAACTGAGGCTCCATGAAGTTAAGTTACTTACAGTCTACATAGGTATTGACTGGATAAAGGTGTTACTGCAACTTTGCAATTTAGAGCCACCTGCCCCAAACACCCAATTCTAGAGACAAGGGTGAGGTGGGTAGTAAGAGCTTTATGAGCTATACTGATATATGGACACAGAGGGGAATGATCTCCTCCAAAATCCTCTGTCTCCTGGAACTGTTGTCCAGCTGGAGTTTTATAGGGAAAGGAGGACATGGATTTTAGGAGCTTGTGGAATGTGCATTCTCTTTCTTCTATTTGGTTTTTCCCTGGTCTTATATCACACAGATTGATCTTCTGCTGCCATTATCCCAACAGCTCAGGGGATGGCTGATGCCATCCTTCCTCTTTTTTGACAGGCTTAGATCAATATCACTTGTTTTCCACAGTCTTAGAGGAAACATCGGTTAACCCTTAACCATTTGGGGAGCTAACATCAGGATCTTACTTGGAGGCAGTGATGGGCTAGAGGAATTTAACAAGCTTAGATCAATATCACTTGTTTTCCACAGTCCTAGAGGAAACATTGGTTAACACTTAACCATTTGGGAAGTTAATACCAGGATCTTACATGAAGGCAGTGATGGGCTAGGGGAGGGAAAGAAGAGAAAGAAGAAAGAAGAAGGAAAAAAAATTGACTCATGTACTGTTCAATATAAGTGCTCGACTGATAACTGAAAGCTTGAGTTCCAGTATATGGTTGAGCAGCCTGTTTCAAAGGTATGGGCTGAACATTGGGTTAATTTATTTATTTATTTTTAATTTGGTTTGTTTGTTTTGCTCTTGCCCTTGTTGATATTGTTGTTTTATTCCACCAAACACTAGGTCTTTGCTTTTGCTCAAATATTTATATTTTGTGCAGTGCAAATTAACTGGTATAATGTACATATATAGGTTAGTAAGCACAAATCTTGGCACTTAATGATTTCAAAATAGATGTTCCTTGTAGTTATTATTATTAGTAGTAGCTTATTTTGAATGACATTAATATTTATTTCCTCTTTTTTTTTTTTAATTTTAACATCAGTATCATATTGTACTTGGGCGGAGAGTCTTATAATCGAAAAAGAAATAGCAATTAAATTATAATTTTGTAGATGCAAAATGGGCGGTCCTGATGGCACAGTGGTTAAGTGCTCCACTGCTAACTGAAAAGTTGGCAGTTCAAAGCCACCAGCTGCTCCATGGGAGATAGATGTGGCAGTCTCCTTCCCTACAGATTTACAACCTTAGGAACCCTACGAGGTAGTTCTACTGTGTCCTTTAGGGTTGCCAGCAATCAGGATCGGCTCAACTGCAATGGGTTTGGTTTTTTGGTTTTGGTGTATGTAACACTCTGGGCCACCTGATATTCAGCTGTATCTTTCACAAAACAAAACAGGCTCCTCCACAAACATGACTCTCTCATTCTTTTTTTTTCCATTTAAAGGTAAAACAAATATGTATCTGATAAGCTGATCCGATTGTTTTGCACCAACTATCCCATATCTCTTGTCTCCTACTATGAAACAAAAAAGAATGCTAACTTTTATAACAGGGTAAATTTACCACGTAAAAACTTATAGCAACACCTACTTTGATCAACATATTTCCTGTCAGATTGCTGTACATAATGCTATTCAGTGCATCGTTCACTACAAAATACAACAGATTTTACAAACATATTGTTCATTCAACAAGAGCAAGAATGTCAACAACAAGAACATCAATTACTTATTGTCTAATGTGCTTTAGTGCAATTAGCTTTGAGGAGGGAGAGTGTATGTATTTAATATCCTTATTATTAATTCCCTCCTCTACTAAATACAACTGATGGAAAAGTCAGAGTTCTTTGTTCAATGAGTACATGTCAGAAAAATGACGTTTCTGTAAAACTACCCCCAATTTTCTCCTCCTTGTTTTTTCTACCCCTGCACCTTGTCTGATTGAACACTCACCCCTGAAAAGAATTTAGTTTTTTTACCAATAATTTTGATTCTAAATCATTTTGTGAATACATAAATTTTATAGATCTACTCACATAATAATACATCAGTATATAAACTTTTGAAAAATATGTACCTAATATTATTTTAATGTCCCATTTCATTTTCCAAAGTGTCATAGTTTGGATAAGAAATGGCTTAAGGAAAAGATTAGGCCAAAGGACTAATGGGCCTACAACTAGCACAGCCCCCACCAGACTGAGTCTGGCACAACTAGCTGATGCTCAGCTACCACCACCAGCTGCTCTGACAGGGATCGCAACAGAGGGTCCCAGACAGAGCGGGAGAAAATGTAGAACAAAATTCAAACTCACAAAAAAAAAAAACCAGACTTACTGATAGAGACTAGAGAAACCCCAGGAGTATGGCCTCTGTACATAGTTTTAACTGAGTGCAGAAGTCACTTCTGAGGTTCACCCCTTCAGTCAAAATTTAGACAGGCCCATAAAACAAAATGAGACAAAATGGACACACCAGCCCAGGGGCAAGGACCAAAAGGCATGAGGGGACAGGAAAGTTGGTAATGGGGACCAAAGGTGGAGAAAGGGAGAGTGATGACCTGTTGTGGATTTGGCAACCAATGTCACAAAACAATATGTGTATTAATTGTTCAATGAGAAACTAATTTGCCCTGCAAACTTGCGTCTAAACACAATATTAAAAAAAAAAAAAAGAAACGATACTGCTAGCTAATTATTAAAGAGTTTTTGAGTTGATTTCAAGAGTATATTTCCATTTAACTTATTTGGAGGTAGAAACCCTGGTGGTGTGGTTAAGAGCTAGTGCTGCTAACCAAAAGGTCAGCAGTTTAAATCCACCAGGCACTTCTTGGAAACCATATGCGGCAGATCTACTCTGTCCTATCGGGTCGTTATGAGTCAGAATTGACTCATAGGCGAGCTGTATTTGAAGGTATCTTGCACTAAGTACAAAAATTACTTCCAAGTATGAGCTCTCAGTGGCCACCAGGACATAGAGACTAACTGTTGGCATCAAAGACTCTTTTCATCCTAAGGTTTATCACCCTGGACAATGCAAAAATCAGGAAAGGGGACAAAATTTCAATTTTATTGACTTTAAATAATTTTGAAGCTCTTTCTCAGAAATGTAAACTCTTATGCTTCAGGACCACTTAAGAAGTTTCCTATCTAGTATAGAGCAAAAATTAAACCAAAACCATTTTCGTTGAATCAATTTTGACACACAGCGACCTTATAGGACAGGGTAGAACTGTCCCACAGGGTTTCCAAGGGTGTGATCTTTATGGAAGGAGACTGCCAGACCTTTCTCCTGCAGAGTGGTTGGTGGGTTCAAACTGCTGACTTTTCTGTTAGCAGTCAAGCCTTTAACAACTGTGTCACTTACCTGGTATACAGAGCCTTCTAAAACATCCATCAAATTCTGCCAGTTCTAGAGAAGAAAGCACTTCTCTTCATACTAAGGCAACATATGCTCCCTGCAAATGAGGACTCATTATTCTATACTGTTCTGGAGCTTGGATCCCCAAACTTAAAATATTTAGATAATACCTTTAATTTTTTTGCCATATTTTTATACTTATAGTAATATCATTTATTTATTTTTTCTTAAATTTCTTTAATTTGAACTGCTTTTATATGAAAACATGTTTTAATAGGCAGTATTTCATTACTATTTATATAAAATTCCTACTTACTACTGTGTAAGATGTATAGACGCATGTAGGCTTAAACATTTATATATATATACACACATATATGCGTGTGTGCATATACATATACACGTATATATATAGATACATATTATATATATTTAATCTCAAGAAGTTATTGCTGTGTTAACAAATATCATATTCACATCTTTAGATTGTGAATAAGGAACAATCTATGCTTTTTCTGTCTGATATCATTGTGTCTCCATGGCTTTCAAACACAATGGACGACATTAGGGGACATAATTACTTACACTCTTTGTACACGAAACTGGTAATAATATAAGGATGTGACAAAGGTCGAGTATAATTAGACCAAAATTTCAAAATGCTTAAGAAATTTTTCAGCATTGACTTCTGCATGGAGACAATGTGAAATTCTCAAGTTATCATTACTCGCATTGGTAGATAACATTTAGTGTCTTTCAGTTTTTTTGTTCCAGATGCTACAGGACACTATCACAAATCATTACAGCTGATATTTTTTAGCTGCAACTCTGCCTGGATTAAGACTATCTGGTAAATACTTGCTTCCATAAAAACATCGAATTCATCATATGTAAAAAGCAATTTGCTAACCCTTCTCCATTCTTCTAGTTGCTCAAACCTGATCACTGATTTTTACGTCTTTATTTTGAACTTCTTTAATGATGCTCAGGCTCACTTATCAGTCAGAGTGTTAGTTATTGAAAGCATTATATGGCTGTCACTGCCATTAGTGGTCAGTGGGCAAGGATTGTAGTTACTTGGAAGAAAGGACAGAGAAGGAATCATTTCAGGTCTGAGTTTGATATGAATTGGTAGAGCTTTCAAGACACTTAGACCTCACATCTAGACCTAGTAATAGGCATTTGGTTTAACTTACCTGTGCAGAGAGATCTGCTGAGATCCACTCCTAAGTTTACTCCATAAAGTGTACTAGAGAGTTTTACAAAGGTCGGAAGTCCCTGAAGACCTTCTCACTAAAATATGTTTGTTTCTAGGTCCTGGTCCCTGAACATGAGGTCTAAGACTCCCAGACAAAGGTGTGATTCCCCAGGGAAAGAAAGACAAATTGAATGCTCCTTAAGCAAAGCTCCACTCAAAATTTCACCCAAAGAGTGAAAATGTGGAGCTAGCCTAGGGACTTGCTTAAATGATTATATCGAATAACAAACACATGCAATGATTCCATCATATTTTGTCTTTTAATGTACCTTTACATGATCTGGGTAGTGCCCTGGCCCTCGGATTGAGAAAATTGTACAGCTGGAAAGCACAGGATTCTTGCCCAATGGAAATTTTTAGTGTGAATATTGGGGATAGAACTTAACAAAAAGCCTACCTTGTAGAAGCAAGAATAAGCCCTGGTGCATTTACTGTTGTTTTTTTTTTTTTTTTAAAAAAAAGATAATGCACACCAAATTGACAATCTGAAGTTCATGAAGAGACTGGAAATCAACTCTTTATTATAATTACCAAATTACAAGTCACACCTGGTATCATTTCTACCTTTTTTATTCAACCGATTCTAGTGGAAAATACATTTTTTCGCATCAACCTGCAATACTTTTTCAAATAATGTATAAATCTTGCAACTGAATAACAATTTTTTCTTATTGTCTCTGTGACTTTTCCTAGCCTATAACCTTTACAAGAGGAAGGGGTATGTCTGAATATTTTACCCATTTATTACAAACTTTTAAATAATACATAGGCTAGAGTACGTGTCCAAAAGATATTTGGTAACTAACTCATTGGCTGATGGGATGAATGAACGAATGAAATACCCATCCTAAAATCTGAAATCAAACATTAATTGTGTTTCCAGTGGTGCAATCAATCTTTAATGTTATTTTAACTTTGACAAAGAAATGGTGACAACTTTCATCTCATTCTCTAAAATATTCACTCATTTAGTGCAGGACACAACTATTCTTTCTTAATTTTGGCTAACACAAGTCTCCACCCAGCCAATTCTGACTCATGGTGGCCCTATGTGTGTGTGAGTAGAAATGCCCTCCATGTGGTTTTCAATGGCTGTGATCTTCCAGAAGACCTTCCTAGGTGCATCTAGGTGGATTCAATCCATCAATCTTTTCCATGGTGCACTCAGTGTTCCCTTAATCAGAGGTAACTCTAATCCACAATTTTTCCTTGATATGCTTTGTGTAATTAGTTAACTATATATTTATGTACTCATTACCAGAATATATCATAATTTTGAAAATATTTTTAGTTACTTTATTTAATACTGAATGTCCTATTCTGCAATTTTTTTTTTTTTCCAACTCAGATGTATGTTTGCGGACTTTTTCATGTTGATTCGTTTAGCTATATGTTGTTCACTAATTTTGCTGGATGTATAAATCCATCAGAAAATGGAAAAAGATTGGTTCAAACTACTCTGGATTCATATTTTAAAAATAATTAACTTTTTTTCTCAGATTTTCTAATGTTTCAAATTACGCTGTACTGAACAATTATTTTATTATTTCCCAAAATATAAGAGGTTAATAATATAAAATATTCTAAGAACAGATTGTATCCATGTACGTGTGTGTCTATATTATATACATCAGAATCATTGTATGTGTATGTGTGTATATATATATGTATGTATACCCACACACATCTACACATACATACATTCACCAGCATTAACATACTAAGAAACAGCTTGATGGCACAGTTTTTCTGTACGTGTTAAAGTAGCATAGGTTAAGGGTTGACTATGATCTTTATTTCAAAATACTCCAAAAATAAGTTAAAACTACATTTCATATTTCTTATCATCTTCATATTGAGACACAGGCCATGACTCCTGATTTTATTTTTTTAATTTTTAATGCTAAAAATTTACTTTATTCTCCCAAACATTTTTTTTATTGCTGTTTTTACATCTTTGTTCCTCAAACTGTAGATGATGGGATTCAGCATGGGAATCACAATGGTATAAAATATAGACACTATCATGTCATGATCCAAGGCATAGCTGGAACTTGGTCTCATATACATGAAAAGGATTGTTCCATGGTAAATTGACACTCCAGTTAGGTGAGAGCCACAAGTGGAAAAGACTTTTTGCCTCCCTTTAGCAGAAGGCATCTTCAGAATCGCCAGCAAAATTAAACCATAGGAGATCAGGACAATCAAGATGGTGAGTATCTCAATACAACCCACGACATAGAAGAGTAGAAGCTGGTTGATGTGAGTGTCAGAACAGGAGATAGCAAGGAGTGGAGGGATATCGCAAAAGACATGTCTAATTTCATTGGATGCACAGAAGGAGAGGCTAAAAGTTGCTACTGTGTGTAAAGTAGCATGTGAAATACCACCAACATATGAAGCAGTGATGAGTGACACATAGACTCTGGGTGACATGTTAACTGAATAGAGAAGTGGGTTGTAGATGGCTACACAGCGATCATATGCCATTGCTGCCAAGAGAAAGCATTCTGTGGTCCCAAAGGTGACAAAGAGCAGCATCTGTGTTGCACATCCAAGGAATGAAATTGCTTTATTCTTTGACATAAAACCTACTAACATATTTGGAGTAATTGATGATGAAAAGCAAGCGTCCAAGAAAGATAACACACCCAGAAAATAGTACATGGGGTTGTGGAGCCGGGAATCCTCAATGACCAATACAACCAGTCCTAAATTTCCTATTAGAGTAAAGAGGTAGATTGCTAGAAATAGAAGAAATAAGATGACCTGCAGCTCAAGATTGTCAGTGAAGCCCTTCAGTACAAATGTGGTGACTTCTGTGTCATTTTTCATGTTGACACTTCAGGGAAAAAATCTTGAAAATATACATGAAATCACAGTTTTTATTTTAATGGCAGTATGCATAATATTGTGACTAAAAGGAACGTTAACCATGTCCTCATATTGACTTTTCTGAAATACATGATTTCCCAGCAGCAACTCATAAGACAATGACTGGACAGAGAATCATAAGTACCACTCTCTGTGATATTAAATAGAAAACAATGACATTTACTTATTGGTTAACATCAGTCATTACCAAAATAATTGAGTTAACTGGTTTATTTATTAAAACTAGTCATATTCAAATAAATTTCTTTCTCACATTCTAACTCTTGAGATAATATATCAAGGGATAAAACATTAGAATCTATCACCAGAGTTCTAGCATTTTCAGGAATTGTGTAGAACTACTTGCTATAATCTTCTCACCTGCAGAATGAGGACATTAATTTTACCTTACAAGATCAGGTTGAACATTAAAAGAGAAAAATTAATTAATAAAAATATTTTAAAATATAGAATGTGCTGACTGGTGTTATAAAGTAGCACCTGCAGGTATGGTAACATCTGATAAGGTCCTCTCTGAATATTCTCCATTTCCGTTACAAATTTTTGGAGTTTGCCAAATGGAATTTATCAAGTTGTTTTTTGGGGAAAGATTCACCATAACTAAATTCTAAAATTACATGACAGCTTATGTTTTGTTCAAACATCTTTCTTAAATTCATGGTCTGTATTGGCCTTTTTTGGCTATATATTTGGCCATAGGTGTTTTTGACAATCCATGTTTTTCTACTCCATCAAATATTTTTGGTGAAAAAGTAAGAAACTACTGAAGATGTTGAAAAAAAAAAAGTCATGACTTTCATAATTACAAAGTATTTCCTTCTAAGGTATTTTTTGTTCAAGATTTTATACTTGTTTGTGTGTTGTTGATTGTGGACTCAGTGAAATAACAGTTAAGTAACTTTTATCTTAGTTAAAGTAGTACATAAAAAATATTTTTAAATGGCATCTTTGAATGTGCACATAAGATTTAAGATTAAAAACAAAGAAAGAGACAGAGTATAAATGGAATAGATTACTTTCTGGATGATCCCATGGCTAAACAAATCAGAAGTTAAAGAGTCACCTACTCTGCAATTCAAAATTTAAATTATTATCGAATAATATAGCACTTTTTGGAGTATATATAATACTATTTAAAAAAAAAAAAGTTTATTTTTTACATATTTTCCCCACACTACATCTTCAATTACTCTAATTTACTGATTAGGAAATTTGAGTCAGTCTTAGGGGTACATAATCTGCTACAAATTGTAATCAGTAAACTACTTAAATTAATGACCCAAGTCAAGTTCCAGTTTTAACATATTGATACGGATCTCTCAGTAAGAGAATCATTTAGATTAGAGTGATTTAACAGAGAATAAACCCAAATGCCTATAATATCTTGGGAAAGACAAGATCAGAATTACCTAGAAGAACTGTAAATATTTAGAGAAAATATTTCCGTAGGAATTTTGAAAAGAATAACATTAGAGGAAAAATAACTTGAATGATTTGTTAGAGAAGACAATATATTTTAGATTGAATTCTCTTTTTCAGACATACTAATTTAAGACAAAACAGATTACATGTCCTAAACCATCTACTTTAATTACTCTTATGTTTTTGAGTGACTAGAGCACTCTAAAATGATTTTAAATATATAATTTAATAAAAAAAAAACTGCTTTATTGACTTAACTAGGGAATTCCTAAATGTATTTCTTATTTTGAAAAAAATGTCATTGGCGGGGAAGAGGTGAACATGGATATTAACTGAAAGGATATTGAGAAAAAAGTAATTATGTTGATAAGATAAATATAAGAGTCAATGGAAATAAAATAGAAACGTTGGTGAATGATGAATGAAATCAATTCATCATATATTTTAAAATATTACTAGGAGTCTAAAGAAAAAAATGATTTTTTAATTCAGCCTTTGACATCAGCTGAATGTTGTGCCTAAACTCACAATGGTACAAAACACGTAACATAGGATTTGGAATCTGAAAATCTATGCTCATCATTCACTTCTGTGATTAGAAAGTGTATGTGATGTTAGATTTTCCTTGTAAAGTTTACTCCTCATTACATTGGCAAAAAAGTGGAATGAACAAGCTATGCAGGTACCGTAAGGACGTGTGTACACACAAACAGACACATATGTGCAGACATAGAACTAGGCACGGTAATTAAACATGCAGAGAAATTTCTTTTAAATATTTCCATTTTGGGGTATCCACAAAACAAATAAATATAATTGAATTTTTTTCATCAGATGTATTTCTTCTTTAAAATCAATTTTGAGTAACAATATTTTAGTCAAAATATTGAAAAAAATGTCTGTACCCAGAGACTTAATCACATTTATCTGTTATGTGATTATCAACATGCACTCAAGCATTATTTTGTCAGTTTCAAACCAAATGAATTGTATTATGATTCAAAAAAAAACAAAATGATTCAAGGGGTCTGTAAAAGTGGATTTGGGGGGCCAAGATGGCTGACTAGGTAGATGCTACCTCGGATCCCTCTTTCAACAAAGACTCGGAAAAACAAGTGAATCAATCACATACATGACAATCTATGAACCCTGACCAACAAACACAGATTTAAAGAGTTGACCTGAGTGTCAGAGACTGTGAACGAACAACTACGGGGAAGCAGCGACTGTTTTCGGAGCCTGGAGCCAGCATCCCAGTCAGGTAACCTTGGCGCCAGGCTTTGGACTGGTCTCAGGGAGGCTGAGCACAACATCCTGTGACGGCAGAAACATGGGGTGCAGCCCTACCCACCTGAACTGACCCCGGGAGGGGGCCCAGCCGGTCCTCGTGGGCAGCGCCGCGACGCAGCTGGCAGGAGGAGAAGTCGCCGGGAGGCAGTAACTGGTTTTGGAGCTGGGAGTGCAACATCCCAGCCAGGGAACCTTGGTGCAAGGCTTTGGACTGCGCAAAGGGGAGCTGAGCACCACATCCTGTGATGGTGCAAACACGGGGCACAGCCCTACCCACCCTGAACTGACCCCGGGAGGGGGCCCAGTTGGTCCGCTCCAGCGGCGCGGCAACACAGCTGGCTGGAGGAGAAGTCCCTGGGAAGTAGCGACTGTTTTTGGAGCCGGGAGTGCAGCATCCCAGCCAGGGAATCTTGACGCTGGGCTTTGGACTGGCAGCGGAGGAACTGACCGTGGATTCTGAGACAGCCCAAACACGGGACACGGGCCTGACCCTCGGGGGCAATCTCTACCCAGCCAGCGCACACAGGCAACCCGCCTCCCTTGGGAATCTCAGATAAAACAGGCATCCCAAGCAATATAAGTAACTTTGTCTATATTTCAGGGTGCTACTTTTTTTTTTTTTTACCCTCTCCTGTTTTTCTGAACCCTCCCCTCCCCTTTCCAGGCGGCTTCATTAACATTGGAATTTCCTGAGCCAGAGAGAGAAATGCTCCGCGGTTTTTCTTTTCCTTTTTGTGGTCTTTTCCTAACCCATTCTTCTGGCCTGAGAGAAGCAACCACAAAAAAACCCAGGGACCAAAAATCCTTCCCTAATTGGAATAAAACAGAGAACCAGCTCCAGCCAAGCGTATGTGATCCAATCTCCAGCTTTCATCCCCACAGGGAACAAGGTGGCTATTATAAAGCAAAGGCATTTCTGATAGGGATCGGACTGCATTTTTTTTTTTTAGCAGATTTACTGGAGAGACAAGTTTCCCAGGTCTGATATCTCTGCATATTCAACAGAGCCCTCACTGACCCACAAAAGGGAACTGAGGGCTGAAGCTCCCCCCAGACCACCTAGCCTCCTGCCTTAGGGGTCTAAGGAGGGTGACACCTACCAATCTGTAGAGGTACTTTCATTGGGCCTAAGGTACAGCTGCAGAGCCCACCCACCAAAGTGCTCTCGGAATAGAGACACATCTACCTCACTGGCACTTGGGGGAAGCCTGTCAGCATCCTGCCCCCTGGAGTGTGAACCCCAGCTACTAATAGAATCTGGTGCACACAACTATCACCACTACTTCTCAAGGTGGATAGGTGACAGGGTGCATCACAAACTTGATGACCCAAAATCAGATTCTACTCAAGAACAGTGAATGGACTCAGGAATATATATCTGGTAACAGCCTTAACCAGCTGGTAATAGGTCATAAGTAAGTCAAGGGCTACAACAAACAAGACAGCACAATCTAGTAGCCCATCCAAGTATATTGAAAGAAAACGAAACAAGATAAGACTCAGTGAGCAAATATAGAATAAATCACTACAATATCTTAGTGATGGCTCGGAGACAGCCGTCGATATCAAACCACATAAAGAAACAGACCATGACTGCTTCTACAACCTCCCAAACAAAAGAATCAAAATCTTTCCCAAATGAAGATACAATCCTGCAATTATCAGATACAGAATATAAAAAAGTAATTTACAGAATGCTTCAAGACATCAGGGATGACCTCAGAAATGAAATAAGGCAATCTGCAGAAAAAGCCAAGGAACATCTGATAAAACAGTTGAAGAACTCAAAAAGATTATTCAAGAACATAGTGGAAAAATTAATAAGTTGCAAGAATCCATAGAGAGACGGCATTCAGAAATCCAAAAGATTAACAATAAAATTACAGAATTAGACAACGCAATAGGAAGTCAAAGGAGCAGACTCGAGCAATTAGAATGCAGAGTGGGAAATCTGGAGGACTAGGGAATTAACACCAACATAGCTGAAAAAAAAACCAGATAAAAGAATTAAAAAAAATGGGAGGCGGAGCCAAGATGGTGGACTAGGCAGACACTACCTCGGATCCCTTTTACAACAAAGACACGGAAAAACAAGTGAATCAATCCCATACATAACAATCTATGCACCCTGAACAACAAACACAGATTTAGAGACGGAAAATGAACTAATACAGGGAAGCAGCGATTGTTTTCAGAGCCTGGAGCCAGCGTACCAGTCAGGTACGGCACAAGCACAGAGAGCTGCTCCACCCCCATGAACTAACCCCAGGAGGGGGACCGGCCGGTTCCGCGGCGGCGTGGGACGCAGCCGATAGGAGAAGTGCCCTGGAGGCAGTGACTGGTCTTGGAACGGGGAGAGCAGCGTCCCACCCAGGGAACCATCCCGCCGGGATTTGGACTGGATGCAGGTACGGCATAAACACGGAGAGCTGCTCCACCCCCCTGAACTAACCCCGGGAGGGGGCCCAGTTGGGTCGCGCAGGCGGCGTGGGACACAGCCGGTAGGAGAAGTCCCCAGGAGGCAGCGACTGGTATTGGAGCGTGGAGAACAGCTTCCCAGGCGGGACACTTGGTAACGGCACAAGCACGGGGAGCTGCTCCACCCACCTGAACTAACCCCGGGAGGCGGCTCAACTGGTTCGCGGGAGCGGCACGGCAACGTGGCTGGAGGGACGAGAAGTCCCAGGGAGGCAGCGACTGATTTTGGAATCGGGAGTGCCCCGTCCCAGTAGGGGAGCCTTGACGCTGGGTGTGGGGCTGGAAGCAGAGGATCTGACCTTGACTCCAGCGGGCCAGACCCCCCGGGGGCAATCTCCACACAGCCAGCACACATAGGCAACGTACCCCACAGGAATCTCAGATATAATAGTCATTCCAAGAAAGACAAGCAACTCTGGCTATATTCTGAGGTGCTACTCTCCTATCTCTCTGTTCCCTCTCCCACCCTCCCCAGGCGGCTTCATTAACATCCGAATAGCCTGAGCCAGAGGGAGAACTCTGATAGGGATCTGACTGCATTTTTTTTTTTAGCGGATTTTCTGAAAAACTAGTTTCCCAGTGATGGCTCGGAGACAACAATCCATATCGAACCACTTAAAGAAGCAGACAATGATAGCTTGTCCAACACCACAAACAAAAGAATCAAAATCTTTCACAAATGAAGATACAATCCCGGAATTATCAGATACAGAATATAAAAAACTAATTTACAGAATGCTTCAAGACATCACAAATGAAATAAGGCAAACTGCAGAAAAAGCCAAGGAACACACGGATAAAACTGTTGAAGAACTCAAAAAGATTATTCAAGAACATAGTGGAAAAATTAATAAGTTGCAAGAATCCATAGAGAGACAGCATGCAGAAATCCAAAAGATTAACAATAAAATTACAGAATTAGACAACGCAATAGGAACTCAGAGGAGCAGACTCGAGCAATTAGAATGCAGACTGGGACATCTGGAGGACCAGGGAATCAACACCAACATAGCTGAAAAAAAATCAGATAAAAGAATTAAAAAAAATGAAGAAACCCTAAGAATCATGTGGGACTCTATCAAGAAGGATAACTTGCGGGTGATTGGAGTCCCAGAACAGGGAGGGGGGACAGAAAACACAGAGAAAATAGTTGAAGAACTCCTGACACAAAACTTCCCTGACATCACGAAAGATGAAAGGATATCTATCCAAGATGCTCATCGAACCACATTTAAGATTGATCCAAAAAGAAAAACACCAAGACATATTATCATCAAACTCACCAAAACCAAAGATAAAGAGAAAATTTTAAAAGCAGCCAGCGAGAAAAGAAAGGTTTCCTTCAAGGGAGAATCATAAGAATAAGTTCAGACTACTCAGCAGAAAACATGCAGGCAAGAAGGGAATGGGATGACATATACAGAACACTGAAGGAGAAAAACTGCCAGCCAAGGATCATATATCCAGCAAAACTCTCTCTGAAATATGAAGGAGAAATTAAGATATTTACAGACAAACACAAGTTTAGAGAATTTGCAAAAACTAAACCAAAGCTACAAGAAATACTAAAGGATATTGTTTGGTCAGAGAACCAATAATATCAGATATCAGCACAACACAAGGTCACAAAACAGAACGTCCTGATATCAACTCAAATAGGGAAATCACAAAAACAAACAAATTAAGATTAATTCAAAAAAAAATACACATAACAGGGAATCATGGAAGTCAATAGGTAAAAGATCACAATAATCAAAAAGAGGGACTAAATACAGGAGGCATTGAACTGCTATATGGAGAGTGATACAAGGCGATATAGAACAAAACAAGTTAGGTTTTTACTTAGAAAAATAGGGGTAAATAATAAGGTAACCACAAAAAGGTATAACAACTGTATAACTCAAGATGAAAGCCAAGAAAAACGTAACGACTCAACTAACATAAAGTCAACCACTATGAAAAACAGGATATCACAATTTACTAAGAAAAACATCTCAGCACAAAAAAGTATGCGGAAAAATGAAATTGTCAACAACACACATGAAAAGGCATGAAAATGACAGCACTAAACACTTATTTATCTATAATTATGCTGAATGTAAATGGAATAAATGCACCAATAAAGAGACAGAGAGTCACAGACTGGATAAAGAAACACGATCCACCTATATGCTGCCTACAAGAGACACACCTTAGACTTAGAGACACAAACAAACTAAAACTCAAAGGATGGAAAAAAATATATCAAGCAAACAATAAGCAAAAAAGAAGAGGAGTAGCAATATTAATTTCTGACAAAATAGACTTTAGACTTAAATCCACCACAAAGGATAAAGAAGGACACTATATAATGATAAAAGGGACAATTGATCAGGAAGACATAACCATATTAAATATTTATGCACCCAATGGCAGGGCTGCAAGATACATAAATCAAATTTTAACAGAATTCAAAAGTGAGATAGACACCTCCACAATTATAGTAGGAGACTTCAACACACCACTTTTGGAGAAGGACAGGACATCCAGTAAGAAGCTCAATAGAGACACGGAAGATCTAATTACAACAATCAACCAACTTGACCTCATTGACTTATACAGAACTCTCCACCCAACTGCTGCAAAATATACTTTTTTTTCTAGCGCACATGGAACATTCTCTAGAATAGACCACATATTAGGTCATAAAACAAACCTTTGCAGAGTCCAAAACACCGAAATATTACAAAGCATCTTCTCAGACCACAAGACAATAAAACTAGAGATCAATAACAGAAAAATTAGGGAAAAGAAATCAAATACTTGGAAAATGAACAATACACTCCTGAAAAAAGACTGGGTTATAGAAGACATCAAGGAGGGAATAAGGAAATTCTTAGAAAGCAACGAGAATGAAAATACTTCCTATCAAAACCTCTGGGACACAGCAAAAGCAGTGCTCAGAGGCCAATTTATATCGATAAATGCACACATACAAAAAGAAGAAAGAGCCAAAATCAAAGAACTGTCCCAACAACTTGAACAAATAGAAAATGAGCAACAAAAGAATCCATCAGGCACCAGAAGAAAACAAATAATAAAAATTAGAGCTGAACTAAATGAATTAGAGAACAGAAAAACAATTGAAAGAATTAACAAAGCCAAAAGCTGGTTCTTTGAAAAAATTAACAAAATTGATAAACCATTGGCTAGACTCACTAAAGAAATACGGGAAAGGAAACAAATAACCTGAATAAAAAACGAGAAGGATCACATCACAACAGAACCAAATGAAATTAAAAGAATCATTTCAGCTTATTATGAAAAATTGTACTCTAACAAATTTGAAAACCTAGAAGAAATGGATGAATTCCTGGAAAAACGCTACCTACCTAAACTAACACATTCAGAAGTAGAACAACTAAATAGACCCATAAAAAAAAAGAGATTGAAAGGGTAATCAAAAAACTCCCAACAAAAAAAGCCCTGGCCCGGACGGCTTCACTGCAGAATTCTACCAAACTTTCAGAGAAGAGTTAATACCACTACTTCTGAAGGTATTGCAAAGCATAGAAAATGACGGAATACTACCCAACTCATTCTATGAAGCCACCATCTCCCTGATACCAAAACCAGGTAAAGACATTACAAAAAAAGAAAATTATAGACCTATATCCCTCATGAACATAGATGCAAAAATCCTCAACAAAATTCTAGCCAATAGAATCCAACAACACATCAAAAAAATAATTCACCATGATCAAGTGGGATTTATACCAGGTATGCAAGGCTGGTTTAATATCAGAAAAACCATTAATGTAATCCATCACATAAACAAAACAAAAGACAAAAACCACATGATCTTATCAATAGATGCAGAAAAGGCGTTTGACAAAGTCCAACACCCATTTATGATAAAAACTCTTACCAAAATAGGAATTGAAGGAAAATTCCTCAACATAATAAAGGGCATCTATGCAAAGCCAACAGCCAATATCACTCTAAATGGAGAGAACCTGAAAGCATTTCCCTTGAGAACAGGAACCAGACAAGGATGCCCTTTATCACCGCTCTTATTCAACATCGTGCTGGAAGTCCTAGCCAGGGCAATTAGGCTAGACAAAGAAATAAAAGGTATCCGGATTGGCAAGGAAGAAGTAAAGTTATCACTATTTGCAGATGACATGATTATATACACAGAAAACCCTAAGGAATCTTCCAGAAAACTACTGAAACTAATAGAAGAGTTTGGCAGAGTCTCAGGTTATAAAATAAACATACAAAAATCACTTGGATTCCTTTACATCAACAAAAAGAACACCGAAGAGGAAATCACCAAATCAATAACATTCACAGTAGCCCCCAAGAAGATAAAATACTTAGGAATAAATCTTACCAAGGATGTAAAAGACCTATACAAAGAAAACTACAAAGCTCTACTACAAGAAATTCAAAAGGACATACTTAAGTGGAAAAACATACCCTGCTCATGGATAGGAAGACTTAACATAGTAAAAATGTCTATTCTACCAAAAGCCATCTATACATTTAATGCACTTCCGACCCAAATTCCAATGTCATATTTTAAGGGGATAGAGAAACAAATCACCAATTTCATATGGAAGGGAAAGAAGCCCCGGATAAGCAAAGCACTACTGAAAAAGAAGAAGAAAGTGGGAGGCCTCACTTTACCTGATTTCAGAACGTATTATACAGCCACAGCAGTCAAAACAGCCTGGTACTGGTACAACAACAGGCACATAGACCAATGGAACAGAATTGAGAACCCAGATATAAATCCATCCACATATGAGCAGCTGATATTTGACAAAGGACCAGTGTCAATTAATTGGGGAAAAGAAAGCCTTTTTAACAAACTGTGCTGGCATAATTGGATATTCATTTGCAAAAAAATGAAACAGGACCCATACCTTACACCATGCACAAAAACTAACTCCAAGTGGATCAAAGACCTAAACATAAAGACTAAAACGATAAAGATCATGGAAGTAAAAATTGGGACAGCCCTAGGAGCCCTAATAAAAGGCATAAACAGAATAAAAACGTTACCAAAAATGATAAAGAGAAACCCGATAACTGGGAGCTCCTAAAAATCAAACACCTATGCTCATCTAAAGACTTCACCAAAAGAGTAAAAAGACCACCTACAGATTGGGAAAGAATTTTCAGCTATGACATCTCCCACCAGCGCCGCATCTCTAAAATCTACATGATTCTGTCAAAACTCAACCACAAAAAGACAAACAACCCAATCAAGAAGTGGGCAAAGGATATGAACACTCACTTCACTAATGAACATATTCAGGCAGCTAACAGATACATGAGAAAATGCTCTCGATCATTAGCCATTAGAGAAATGCAAATTAAAACTACGATGAGATTCCATCTCACACCAGCAAGGCTGGCATTAATCCAAAAAACACAAAATAGTAAATGTTGGAGAGGCTGCGGAGAGATTGGAACTCTTATACACTGCTGGTGGGAATGTAAAATGGTACAACCACTTTGGAAATCTATCTGGCGTTAGCTTAAACAGTTAGAAATAGAACTACTATACAACCCAGAAATCCCACTCCTGGGAATATACCCTAGAGATACAAGAGCCTTCATACAAACAGATATATGCACACCCATGTTTATTGCAGCTCTGTTTACAATAGCAAAAAGTTGGAAGCAACCAAGGTGTCCATCAACGCATGAATGGGTAAATTGTGGTATATTCACACAATGGAATACTACGCATCGATAAAGAACAGTGATGTATCTGTGAAACATTTCATAACATGGAGGAACCTGGAAGGCATTATGCTGAGCAAAATGAGTCAGAGGCAAAAGGACAAATATTGTATCAGACCACTATTATAAGATCTTGAGTAATAGTAAACCTGAGAAGAACACATACTTTTGTGGTTACAAGGTGGGGAGGGAGGGAGGGTGGTAGAGGGTTTTTTACTGATTAATCAGTAGATAAGAAATGCTTTAGGTGAAGGGAAAGACAACACTCAATACATGGAAGGTCAGCTCAATTGGACTGGACCAAAAGCAAAGAAGTTTCCGGGATAAAATGAATGCTTCAAAGGTCAGTGGATCAAGGGCGGGGAGCTGGGGAACATGGTTTGCGGGGACTTCTAAGTCAATTGGCAAAATAATTCTATTATGAAATCATTCTGCATCCCACTTTGAAATGTGGCGTCTGGGGTCTTAAATGCTAACAAGCGGCCATCTAAGATGCATCAATTGGTCTCAACCCACCTAGAGCAAAGGAAAATGAAGAACACCAAGGCCACACGACAACTAAGAGCCCAAGAGACAGAAAGGGCCACATGAACCAGAGACCTACATCATCCTGAGACCAGAAGAACTAGTTGGTGCCCGACCACAATCGATGACTGCCCGGACAGGGAGCACAGTAGAGGACCCCTGAGGGAGCAGGAGATCAGTGGGATACAGACCCCAAATTCTCATAAGAAGACCAAACTTAATGGTCTGACTGAGACTAGAGGAATCCCGGCGGCCATGGTCCCCAGACCTTCCGTTGGCACAGGACAGGAACCATCCCTGAAGACAACTCATCAGACATGAAAGGGAGTGGTCAGCGTGTGGGAGAGAGACGCTGATGAAGAGTGAGCTAATTATATCAGGTGGACACTTGAGATTGTGTTGGCAACTCTTGTCTGGAGGGGGGATGGGAGGATAGAGAGAGAGAGAAGCCGGCAAAATTGTCACTAAAGGAGAGACTGAAAGGGCTGACTCAAGAGGGGGAGAGCAAGTGGGAGTAGGGAGTGAGATGTATGTAAACTTATATCTGACAGACTGATTGGATTTGTAAACGTTCACCTGAAACTTAATAAAAGTTAAAAAAAAAAGAATTAAAAAAAATAAAGAAACCCTAAGAATCATATGGGACTCTATCAAGAAGGATAACTTGCGTGTGATTGGAGTCCCAGAACAGGGAGGGAGGACAGAAAACACAGAGGAAATAGTTGAAGATCTGCTGACAGAAAACTTCTCTGACATCATGAAAGACAAAAGAATATCTATACAAGATGCTCATCAAACCCCATTTAAGGTTGATCCAAAAAGAAAAACACCAAGACATATTATCATCAAACTTGCCAAAACCAAAGATAAAGAGAAAATTTTAAAAGCAGCCAGGGAGAAAAGAAAGGTCTCCTACAAGGGAGAATCAATAAGAATAAATTCAGACTACTCAGCAGAAACCAGGCAGGCAAGAAGGCAATGGGATGACATATACAGAGCACTGAAGGAGAAAAACTGCCAGCCAAGGATCATATATCCAGCAAAACTCTCTCTGAAATATGAAGGTGAAATTAAGATATTTACAGATAAACACAAGTTCAGAGAATTTGCAAAAACCAAACCAAAGCTACAAGAAATACTAAAGGAAATTGGTCAGAAAACCAATAATATCAGATACCAGCACAACACAAGGTCACAGAACAGATCATCCTGATATCAACTCAAATAGAGAAATCACAAAAACAAATTAAGATTAATTTAAAAAAGAAAAATGCTCAAAACAGGGAATCATTGAAGTCAATATGTAAAAGATCACAATAATCAAAAAGAGGGACTAAATACAGGTGGCATAGAACTGCCATATGGAGAGGGAGACAAGCCGATATAGGACAATATAAGTTAGGTTTTTACTTAGAAAAATAAGGGTAAATAATAAGGTAACCACAAAGAGGTATAACAACTCCATAACTCGAAATAAAAACCAAGAAAAACGTAACGACTCAGCAAACATAAAGTCAAATACTATGAAAATGAGGAACACACAATTTACGAAGAAAAACGTCTCAGCACAAAACAGTAAGTGGAAAAATGAAATTGTCAACAACACACATAAAAAAGGCATCAAAATGACAACACTAAACACTTACTTATCTATAATTACGCTGAATGTAAATGGACTAAATGCACCAATAAAGAGACAGAGAGTCTCGGACTGGATAAAGAAACACGATCCGTCTATATGCTGCCTACAAGAGACACACCTTAGACTTAGAGACACAAACAAACTAAAACTCAAAGGATGGAAAAAAATATATCAAGCAAACAATAAAGAAAAAAGAAGAGGAGTAGCAATATTAATTTCTGACAAAATAGACTTCAAAGTTAAATCCACCACAAAGGATAAAGAAGGACACTACATAATGATAAAAGGGACAATTGACCAGGAAGATATAACCATATTAAATATTTATGCACCCAATGACAGGGCTGCAAGATACATAAGTCAAATTTTAACAGAATTCAAAAGTGAGATAGACACCTCCACAATTATAGTAGGAGACTTCAATGCACCACTTTCGGAGAAGGACAGGACATCCAATAAGAAGCTCAACAGAGACACGGAAGACCTAATTACAACAATCAGCCAACTTGAACTCATAGACTTATACAGAACACTCCACCCAAATTCTGCAAAGTATACTTTTTTTCTAGCGCACATGGAACATTCTCTAGAAGAGACCACATATTAGGTCATAAAACAAACCTTTGCAGAGTCCAAAACATCGAAATATTACAAAGCATCTTCTCAGACCACAAGGCCATAAAAGTGGAAATCAATAAAAGAAAAATTAGGGAAAATAAATCAAATACTTGGAAACTGAACAATACCCTCCTGAAAAAAGACTGGGTTATAGAAGACATTAAGGAGGGAATAAGGAAATTCATAGAATGCAACGAGAATGAAAATACTTCCTATCAAAGTCTCTGGGACACAGCAAAAGCAGTGCTCAGAGGCCAATTTATATCGATAAATGCACACACAAAGAAAAAGAAGAAAGAGCCAAAATCAGAGAACTGTCCCGACAACTTGAACAAATAGAAAGTGAGCAACAAAAGAATCCATCAGGCACCAGAAGAAAACAAATAATAAAAATTAGAGCTGAACTAAATGAATTAGAGAACAGAAAAACAATTGAAAGAATTAACAAAGCCAAAAGCTGGTTCTTTGAAGAAATTAACAAAATTGATAAACCATTGGCCAGACTGACTAAAGAAATACAGGAAAGGAAACAAATAAACTGAATAAGAAATGAGATGGGCCACATCAGAACAGACCCAACTGAAATTAAAAGAATCATATTATGAAAAATTGAACTCTAACAAATTTGAAAACCTAGAAGAAATGGATGAACTCCTAGAAAAACACTACCTACCTAAACTAACACAATCAGAAGTAGAACAACTAAATAGACCCATAACAAAAAAAGAGATTGAAATGGTAATCAAAAAACTCCAATCAAAAAAAAGCCCTGGCCCAGATGGCTTTACTGCAGAGTTCTACCAAACTTTCAGAAAAGAGTTAACACCACTACTACTAAAGGTATGTCAAAGCATAAAATGATGGAATACTACCTAACTCATTCTATGAAGCCACCAATTCCCTGATACCAAAACCAGGTAAAGACATCACAAAAAAAGAAAATTACAGACCTATATCCCTCATGAACATAGATGCAAATATCCTCAACAAAATTCCAGCCAATAGAATTCAACAGCACATCAAAAATTAATCCACCATGACCAAGTGGGATTTATAGCAGGTATGCAAGGCTGGTTTAATATTAGAAAGACCATTAACGTAATCCACCATATAAATAAAACAAAAGACAAAAACCACATGATCTTATCAATTGATGCAGAAAAGGCATTTGACAAAGTCCAACACCCATTTATGATAAAAACTCTCACCAAAATAGGAATTGAAGGAAAATTCCTCAACATAATAAAGGGCATCTATACAAAAAAAAAAAAAAAAATTTTTTTTTATACAAAGCCCCCCCCCCAAATTTTTTTTTTTTTTTTTATACAAAGCCAGCAGCCAACATCACTCTAAATGGAGAGAGCCTGAAAGCATTTCCCTTGAGAATGGGAACCAGACAATGATGCCCTCTATCACCGCTCTAATTCAACATTGTGCTAGAGGTCCTAGCCAGAGCAATTAGGCTAGACAAAGAAATAAAGGGTATCCAGATTGGTAGGGAGGAAGTCAAATTATCTCTATTTGCAGATGACATGATCTTATACACAGAAAACCCTAAGGAATCCTCAAGAAAACTACTGAAACTAATAGAAGAGTTTGGCAGAGTCTCTGGTTAAAAGATAAACATACAAAAATCACTTGGATTCCTCTACATCAACAAAAAGAATATCGAAGAGGAAATCACCAAATCAATAGCATTCACAGTAGCCACCAAGAAGATAAAATACTTAGGAATAAATCTTACCAAAGATGTAAAAGGCCTATACAAAGAAAACTACAAAGTACTACTAGAAGAAACTAAAAAGGACCTACTTAAGTGGAAAAACATACCTTGCTCATGGATAGGAGGACTTAACATAGTAAAAATGTCTATTCTACCAAAAGCCATCTATACATACAATGCACTTCCGATCTAAATTCCAATGTCATTTTTTAATGTGATGGAGAAACAAATCACCAACTTCATACGGAAGGGAAAGAAGCCTCGGATAAGTAAAGCATTACTGAAAAAGAAGAAGAAAGTGCGAGGCCTCACTCTACCTGATTTCAGAACCTATTATACAGCCACAGTAGTCAAAACAGCCTGGTACTGGTACAACAACAGGCACATAGACCAATGGAACAGAATTGAGAACCCAGATATAAATCCATCCACATATGAGCAGCTGATATTTGACAAAGGCCCAGTGTCAGTTAATTGGGGAAAAGGTAGTCTTTTTAACAAATGGTGCTGGCATAACTGGATATCCATTTGCAAAAGAATGAAACAGGACCCATACCTCACACCATGCACAAAAACTAACTCCAAGTGGATCAAAGACCTAAACATAAAGACTAAAACGATAAAGATCATGGAATAAAAAATAGGGACAACCTTAGGAGCCCTAATACAATGCATAAACAGAATACAAAACATTACCGAAAATGACGAAGTGAAACCCGATAACTGGGAGCTCCAAAAAATCAAACACCTATGCTCATCTAAAGACTTCACCAAATGAGTAAAAAGACCACCTACAGACTGGAAAAGAATTTTCAGCTATGACATCTCCCACCAGCGCCTCATCTCTAAAACCTATATGATTCTGTCAAAACTCAACCACATAAAGACAAACAACCCAATCAAGAAGTGGGCAAAGGATATGAACACACACTTCACTAAAGAAGATATTCAGGCAGCTAACAGATACATGAGAAAATGCTCTCGATCATCAGCCATTAGAGAAATGCAAATTAAAACTACAATGAGATTCCGTCTCACTCCAACAAGGCTGGCATTAATCCAAAAAACACAAAATACTAAATGTTGGAGAGGCTGCGGAGAGATTGGAACTCTTATACACTGCTGGTGGGAATGTAAAATGGTACAACCACTTTGGAAATCTATCTGCCGTTACCTTAAAAAGTTAGAAATAGAACTACCATACAACCCAGAAATCCCACTCCTCGGAATATACCCTAGAGAAATAAGAGTCCTCACACAAACAGATATGTGCATACCCATGTTTTTTGCAGCTCTGTTTATAATAGCAAAAAGCTGGAAGCAACCAAGGTGTCCATCAAGGGGATGAATGGATAAATAAATTGTGGTATATTCACACAATGGAATACTACGCATCGATAAAGGACAGTGAAGAGTCTGTGAAACATTTCATAACATGGAGGAGCCTGGAAGACATTATGCTGAGTGAAATTAGCCAGAGGGAAAAGGACAAATATTGTGTAAGACCACTATTATAAGATCTTGAGAAATAGTATAAACTGAGAAGAACACATACTTTTGTGGTTACGAAGGGGGGAGGGAGGAGAGGGTGGGAGAGGGTTTTTTACTGATTAATTAGTAGATAAGAACTGCTTTAGGTGAAGGGAAGGACAATACTCAATACATGGAAGGTCAGCTCAACTGGACTGGACCAAAAGTAAAGAAGCCTCCGGGATAAACTGAATGCTTCAAAGGTCAGCCGAGCAAGGGTGGGGGTTTGGGGACCATGGTTTAAGGGGACTTCTAAGTCAATTGGCAAAATAATTCTATTATGGAAACATTCTGCATCCCACTTTGAAATGTGGCATCTGGGGTCTTAAATGGTAACAAGCGGCCATCTGAAATGCATCAGTTGGTCTCAACCCACCTGGAGCAAAGGAGAATGAAGAACACCAAGGTCACAGGATAACTAAGAGCCCAAGAGTCAGAAAGGGCCACATGAACCAGAGACCTACATCATCCTGAGACCAGAAGAACTAGTTGGTGCCCGGCCACAACCGATGATTGCCCTGACAGGGAGCACAACAGAGAACCCCTGAGGGAGGAGGAGATCAGTGAGATGCAGAAACCAAATTCTCACAAAAAGACCATACTTAATGGTCTGACTGAGACTAGAGGAATCCCGGCGGTCATGGTCCCCAAACCTTCTGCTGGCCCAGGACAGGAATCATTCCCGAAGACAACTCATCAGACATGAAAGGGACTGGACAGTGGGTAGGAGAGAGATGCTGATGAGGAGTGAGCTATTTGAATCAGGTGGACACTTGAGACTGTGTTGGCATCTCCTGTCTGGAGGGGGGATGGGAGGATAGAGAGAGTTGGTAGCTGGCAAAATTGTCACGAAAGGAGAGACTGGAATGGCTGACTCATTAGGGGGAGAGCAAGTGGGAGTATGGAGTAAGACGTATATAAACTTATATGTGACAGTTTTACTTGATTTGTAAACGTTCACTTGAAGTTCAATAAAAGTTAATTAATAAAAAAAAAAAAAACGGGTCTTGGAGAACGACAGTAGATTATCGAAAATTTAGCCAGGTGGTAACTCCAATTGCAGCTGTTGTTCCAGATGTAGTTTCATTGCTTGAGCAAATTAATAAATCTGCTGGTACCTGGTATGCAGCTATTGATCTGGCCAAGGACTTTTTCACCATACCTGTTTCAAGGGACCATCAGAAGCAGTTTTCCTTCAGCTGGCAAAACCAGCAATACCTTCACTTACCTACCTCAGAGCTACCTCACCTCTCCAGCCCTATGTCATAATTTAGCTTGCAGGGACCTTGATTGCCTTTCCTTTCCACAAGACATCACAGTGGAACGGCCTTCTAAAGGCATAATTATGGAGCCAGTTAGGTGGCAACACCTTGCAGGGTTGGAGCAGGGTTGGAGCAATATTCTCCAGGAGGCTGTATATGCTCTAAACCGGCATCCAATATGTAGTGCTCTTTCTGCCATTGCCAGGATTCGTGGGTCTGGGAATCAAGGGGTGAAAATGGAAGTGGCACCACTCAGTATTACCCCTAGTGACCCACTTGCAAGATTTGTGCTTCCTGCACCCATGACATTATGCTTTGCAGGTCTACAGGCCTTAGCTCCAAAAGAAGAAATGCTCCTACCTGGAGACACATCACTGAATGTCACCTGGCCACTTTGGGCTCCTTATGCCTTTGTATCAACAGGCAAAGAAGGGAGATACCACACTGGTTGGTATGATTGATCCTGATTACCAAGAGGAAATCAGACTGATATTACATAATGGAGGTAAAGAAGAGTTTGTCTGGAATACAGCGGATCCTTTAGGGTGTCTCTTAGTACTGCCATGCCTTGTGATTAGAGTCAATGGAAAACTACAGCAACCTAATTCTGACATGGCTACTAATGATCCAAACCCTTCAGGAATGAAATTTTGGGCCCCACACCAGTCAAAGAACCACAACCAGCAAAGGTGCTTGCTGAGGGCAAGGGGAATACGGAATGGGTGATGAAAGAAGGTAGTTCTAAATACCAGTTATGGTCAAGTGACCAGTTGCAGAAATAAGGACTATAATTGCTATGAGTATTCTGCTTTATATGTGTACATCAAATATTTTTGTTTCCTTCACTTATAAAATAGATGTAAACGGGGCTAGTGTGTTTTTGGTTGTACACATGTTAGTAGCATCATGTTAGGTGCAAGTATGACTTTGTAATTGTCTTTATTCAGATATTTTGCATGGTTTAAGGAGATGTGTACCTGTGCCAAGTTGACAAGGGATGGATTGACTGTGATGGTTAAGATTGTGTGTCAACTTGGCTGGGCCATGGTTCTCACTGTCTATATGTGATCAGTCCCATGATGGAATCTGCCATGAGTAACCATTCAGTTAAAGGGGATTTTCCTTGGGGGTGTGGCCTGCATCCAAATATAAGCAGACATTGTGGCTTTTTGTTCCCTCCTGATCCTGTGCCTACCTCCTCTTCGTCTGACCTTCCTTTGTTGGGACTTGAGCTATCAGCTTATTTGCTGATCTTGGGATTTGTTCATCTGCCCATCTTGGGTTCGCCAGCCCCTGCAGCTATGTGAATTGAGAGAAGCCCCTATCCTGATTCAGCTTCTATAATCGTGTGAACGATTTCCTTGATACAAATCTCTCTATATATTTATACAGTTTACTGGTTTAGCTTCTCTAGAGAACCCAGCTTAAGCAAATGGTCTACATCATTTTTGTGAGACTATATCTGCTAGCAAAATGTGAAGTAACACTTGTTAATATAAAAAGCCAAAACAGATGAGCTTTTCCTGAAAAATGATGGAGGTGGAGGGTAATGATTTACATACCAAAGCAGATTCCTTATAGGCTACCCTCTTGAAAACCGACAGGGGAAGTAGTACAGCTTAATGCTAAGGCAATCAATACTGGTGATCAATGCTGAGATGATGACTCAGGTGATAAGTTCTGACATGTCATAAAGCATCTCATTAATTGCATTCCAACCTCTGATTAAGATGGCAAAGAAGATGGTATTCCCCTAACCATGAAGGCTGACGAGGAAGACCAGGTTTCTGCCCTAATTAATTATGTATTTCCATCTACAGGGTTTGGACCACAGGTTCTTACTATTGCTCAGACCACAAAACAAGCTCTTACTTTCTGTCATGAATTTGAATTGTGTCCCCTAAAAATATGTGTATCACCTTGGTTAGTCCATGATTCCCAGTATTGTGTGGTTTTCCCCCATTTTGCAATTGATATAATTTTCCTGTGTGTTGTAAATCTTAATCTCTGCCTGTGGCTAACAAGGCAAGGTTAGATTATGTTAAAGAGGATTAGGCCAGGATGTAACATCCTTGCTTATGTCACATTCCTGATCCAATGTAAAGGGAGTTTCCCTAGGGTGTGGCCTGCATCACCTTTTATCTTACAAGAAATAAAAAGAAAGGGAAGCTAACAGAGAGTTGGGACCTCATATCACCAAGAAAGCAGCACCAGGAGTCCTTTGAACCCAGGTTTCCTGGGCAGAGAAGCTCCCAGTCCAAGGGAAGATTGATGACAAGGACCTTCCTCCAGAGCTGACAGAAAGACTTCCCCTACAGCTAATGCCCTGAATTTGGATTTCTAGTCTATTTTTTTTTAGACTGTGAGAGAATAAACTTCTGTTTGTTAAAAAAAAAAAAAAAGTGGGTTTAGTCATTTTCTTCTGCCTTTTCATATCACAGAAATAATATAATTCTTATTAGTAAAGTTTCATCAATATGAAATAAGTTTATTCTTTAGAGTGTAAAGAAATTTCATGAGTTGTGTGAATGATAACAATAAAGTCACACAGATTAAAAAATTACCATTTGTTCAATTACAGCATGTTAATTTGGCTTTCTATAAAGAAAATGTTAAGAAGAATATTAAGACCTTGAGTTAAACTTCTCTCAAAACCAGCTTTTCTGCTATGAGTCAAAAGAAAAGTTATACTGAGTATGACTAAGTCAATATTAGCGCATCTGGAAAGGCATCAAAGTCATAAACAGAAAGTGTTAATGATTATTAAAGAATTTAGTAGGATCAATCTTAAAAAATTACTGTAAAGTCATTTCCATAAATATAATTTTATGAGAAGAGGATAACTCTAGATATCTTAGGCCCAACACTGAAACACTAACAATAGAAAGGAGAGAAATAATTACAGCTATCATTTGTTGAGCTCTTGCTGTAAGAATGGAATTTTCTGCAGATTACTTTATATCTTTATAGCAATCCTCAAAACAATAAGTATCAGACCAAGATTCAGTCCCAGCTCTCCCTGATCCCAAAGTTTATGTTCTTTCCATCCTTCTATACTGCCTCCTATTACACTATGGCTTAGTTCTGCAACTGTCCCTTCCGCCATGATAAATAAAACAAAACACCATTCATGCAGTGTTGGGTATCCTCCCAGTCATCAATACCAGAGAAATATTATGAAGTGATAATCTGAAGTGACTTCCAGATTTAACAGCTAACAAAATAAACCTGAACTATTTATCTTCCCCTCATTATTTTATCCAAATATAAGCCCCCAAGGAGTTTAGTAGTTCAAATATTCTTGCTTTCTTTGCTATATTTCCCTTAAACCTTTCTTCCCATTGTTCTTACTTTGAGCAGGACTATCTTCTTCCATCAGGAAAATAAAAGCATACATCTACTTTGGAGGCTCTTGCTTGTGCCTGCAAGCATATATTTAATATTTCTATTCTTTTCTAAGAAGTAAGGGTTTTAAAAAAGTGGGTGGAAATCTGCATGTATCAGATTTTGCTGGTTATATAAAAATACCAAAGCAATAGAGAAGAACCAAAGGTTTTCTTTTTTTTTTTTTAATACGGGAGATATCACAGCATATTCTACCTTGATATTTTAGACACTTTCTCTTAAATATTCTGCAAATGATCTGATATTTTCTCTTACCTGCAGAATAGCAAATACAGGTTAGGTATACTATGAATAGCTTTTATTTAGGTCTTTTATATCCACTTACCCTGCTGTTAAAGAAACCCATAGGAGATGCCCAGAGGGGAATACTCTCCAATTTACTTCTGGTTCAAAATAGCAACATAATAACTTACTCAGTCGTAAAGAAGTAAATAGCGTTTCAGTAACATACCAAATCTTGACATTTGTTCAGTGAATAAAGTTCTTTGAATTCTGATTTAAAATGATGCCTTAGGGAAAAATACACTTTAAGATTGTAAAATAGATTGGAAAATACTAGACAAAATCTTATATCTTAGCTCTGACACTGGGTTAGCACTTAGCTTCTCTGAGACCCAGTGTCCTCACACCAGCAATGTTACCCAGCTTACATTGCAACAAATCAGTTAATATAGTAAAATCTAATAAAACCAAAAAACCCACCTCTGTCGAGTCAATTCTGACTCATAGAGACCCTATAGAACAGAGTAGAACAGCCCTTATAGAGTTTCCAAGGAGTGTCTGGGGAATTTGAACTGCCGACCTCATGGTTAGCATCTGTAGCACTTAACCACTATGCCACCAGGGTTTCCAAATGTTATAAGGTAAAATAGTAATAAATCAAGTGTTGAATCTAGCACAAGTGTGTATAGTCATCCATATTCATTATACTTCTAAACTATTCAAATTATAAAGTGTTTGAAGTAATTAAGGCACAGACTTTGAATTTATTGTAAGGAATACAATTCAAGTGGTAAAAAGTACAAAAATTTAATAGTTACATAGACGAGACATCAAATATTTAATGATCTGGAATACTTCGTAACTCATATATTTTGTGATCCCTGAATGCCAAATACTAATCTATAGTTTACTCAGATGAAATAACAATAACACAGTCAATAGAGATTATCACATTTGAGTAAACACTCCATTATGAAAGAGCAAACAAAAATAAACAAATACTAAAAAAGAATTAGGTGACTCTGCGACAAAGCAAGCAGAAGAAAATTAAGGAAATAGCTCATTAAAAAATTTTCCATTACTGTCACAGACACACATTCATACACATGCACTAAACACTAATAAAAAAAAAAAAAAAAACACTAATACACAACCCTAAATGCATAGGCACACATACTCACATGCACCCATGTTTCGATACAAAGAGAAGTGTTACCCTGGTAGACAAGCAGGACCAAGAGAATCCTTAATTTTCTACAATTCTCCAGATGCTTCAGATGGACAACCAAGCTGGAAGCAGCAACTCTAGTGAAAACTGAAGTCTGGAGCAGAGAAATAACTTGCATAACCTTCCATGTGTTTATTGAAAAGTCATTTTGAGAGATTACTGTGTGGCAGAGAAACACAACCAATAAACAAGGACAGACTATAAGGACTGTGAAGGCAAGCGAAGCCAAGACAAGGGATAAGGAAGGCGTGTGGGGATCAGGCGTATTTTTAAGAGGACGTAGTGTGAGGGTCTATGGTGAGGTGACACAGCAATCAAAAGCTGAATAAAATCATGCAACCTGACATTGAGAATTCCTTTCACTGTTCACTTTTAGAACGCATAGAGAACAGAGATTAGGACATCTGAGTAAAACCTTTACTATAAAATGAGTCAGCAACAACAACAAAAATACTAAAAGGAAATTTTTAGTAAGCAGAAGGTAATTAAAGAAATTTCTCACTAATAAACTCCGAATCTCCCCTAGAACACTTCCTTAAAAATCGCTTACAAACAACAAAGCACAAGCAAAGAGGAAAGTGAAAAGAAAAAAAAAAAAGTAACTTTGATAAAACCAAACCACAAAAGACCTCCATTAATGCCAGCTTAAGAATTTTAAGGTATTTATTTTTTTAAGGTGCCCACAGCAGCAGGCACAGGGTAAACAAAGAGGGAAGTATTAACAGGACCAGTTGGAACTGATTTGACAACAAATGGTTTGGCTTGGTTTTTAGTTAGTATTAACCCTGGAAACTTCATAACCGGACCCTGAAAGTAGAGAGCAATTTACTGAGTGGGGATCTCAGCAACATCAACCAGGGAAAATGGGAAAAGCATTCAGGATCCCAACTGCAGGTGGGTGACTACTTTTCCATCCTCGCCCAAACCCACAAGAAAGAATCACAAAAGGATTGCGGAGACTCAGATGGTGCTCTGGGTCATTGAGGATGTCAGAAGTAAGCACCACACAATTCCTTCAAAAAGGACAAGGCTTTACCAAGAGAGGAAAAAAAAAAAACTAAGAGGAGAATTTAAATCAAATAGGATGGAAAGACTGGAAAGGAACTTTTCAAAAAAGAGAAGGTGTGCTCTCGAAGATGTAGGTCTCAAAAAAGACAGCTACACCAATATATACTTTCCAACTGCAAAATATCACTTTGGCAGCCAAGACCTGTAGATCTATTGTTGTGTTGCTAGGTAGTATTGAGTTGGCTCGAACTCATAGATACCCTATGCAGAACTGAAGGAAACACTGCCCAGTCCTGCACTACCCTCACAAATGTTACTGTGCTAGTGCCCAATATTGCAGTCACTGTGTCAATCCATCTCGTTGTAGATCGATGGAATTCAGTAACCCAGAAGCCTCTCTCATGCTGTCTCCTTGTCACTATTTACTCCGTGAAAGTAATGCCTGCTCTGAAGATAAGATTAATTTATTTAACAGCTAGTTTTTAAAGTCAAGGCTATAGATTTTTAATATAAAGGTGGAAAATCCACCAGACATGGACCAGGTTGTCTACTTTGCTTATAAAGAAAATGGACAAAGTTGTGACACTGGTCAATAGTTCGGTCGAATGGTCAGGGACTTGGAAGGAATGTAATTGGAAAATTAGTGAAAGGGATGTCTGGGGAAGAGGTATATGAATAGATCTTTCTGAATGGGCCAAAAATATGAGGATACTTGAGTCCCATGTGAATACTCACCAGTGAGTGACCTTAGCAAAAGAAGGTTTTAATAGCCAAGTTAGTAGGATGATCTGTTCTGTGTATACCAGTTAGTTTCTTTGCCCGGCAGATCCTGTCATTGCCCAGTGGGTTCATGGACAGAGTGGTCATATTTGAAGTCATGGAGGTTAAGTTTGAGTGCAGAAACATGAATTTCCACTCTCCAAAGACAACCTGACTATGGCTACCGCTGAATGCACGATCTGCAAGCAGCAGAGATCAACACTGAGTACCCAGTATGATGCCATCCCCCTGAGTGATCAACCAGGTAGCTACCTGATGGCAGATTGATTACATTGGTCAGCTTCCATCATGGAAAAGACAATGTTGTTGTTATTGGGCTAGACGTTTCCTTTGGATATTATGGATTTGCTTTTCCTATACACAGTGTTTCTGCAAAACTACTATCCACAGAATTACAGAATGCCTAAATCTACCATGATAAGACTCCGCACAGCATTGCTTCTAATCTATAAATTAGAATATAAGATTAGAAAGGCCCTCTAGGACTGAAAAACTTTGATCTTGTACTCTGCCAGATCTCCGATATTCTAATGTTCTATCACATAGAATATTAATAGTTATCTCTGCGAAACGTCTCTACTCTTATAGCTTCTCATCCACCTGTTTGTAGTACAATTATGTGTATTAATATCTTATCTCTTATATTAAACTTTCAGGGACCTAACATCTAAAACCCATAGAACTTAGAAATCTAGAACCTTATAATTAAGATGAGAAATTGTTATTTTTATTAAACAATTACAAATTCTGACAGATGATTTGCTTTCACATTACTTCATAATATACATTTTCACGGGATTTGGAGAGGATTAAACAGATTATATTTCCAGAAGGAGGAAACTCTCAGGGAATTTAATTTATTAACCAATGACACATAGCTAATTAGCATCAGAGCTAGGAATATGTTCTCTATTATTAGATTTATTTTCCAATTCTCAGCCATAATCTTTTCCACTAAGGGATCAGTTTTCCAGAGGCCAAAGTAATTCATTTAATAATTTTTACCAAGTAGTTCATTATTCCAGAGCCATTCTCTTGTTATTGTGGAAAGTATGTATGTATGTATATATGTATGTATGTACGTACATACATACGTACGTACCTATCTATCTGTCTGTCTGTCTGTCTATCTATCTATCTATATTTTTCTGTCTATCATCTATCTGGAAACCCTGGTGGGATAGTGGTTAAGAGCTATGATTGCTAACCAAAGGGTCAGCAGTTCGAATCCACCAGGCACTCCTTGAAAGCTCTATGGGGCAGTTCTACTCTGTCCTATAGGGTCAGTATGAGTCGGAAATTACTCGACGGCACTGGGTTTGGTTTTTTTGGTTGGATCATTTATCTGCCTGCCTGCCTGCCTGCCTGCCTGCCATCATCTATCTATCTATCTATCTATCTATCTATCTATCTATCTATCTATCTATCTATCTATCTATCTATCTGTCTGTCTGTCTGTCTGTCTGTCTGTCTGTCTGTCTGTCTGTCTGTCTGTCTGTCTGTCTATCTATCTATCTATCATCTATCTATCATCTATCTATCTATCTATCTATCATCTATCTAATCTATCATCGATCTATCTATCATCTATCTGTCTGTCTAATCTATCTAATCTATCATCTACCTACCTATCTATCTATCATCTATCTAATCTATCTATATCATCTATCAATCTATCATGTATTTTTTTTTTTTTATTGTTGTTGTTACTATTCTGTCCCAAAAGAGGATTAGCAATTTTTGTCCTTGGTGCATCCCCTGTGGGCTACAAGACGAGCTCAAGACAAATGCTTAAGGATCCAAACACAATCATAGCATACTTTGAGTGAGCAGTTCAGTTCTACAGGTAGGAGGGAAAAAAGTCATCACATACAAAATATTTTAGAAGTTTGAAAATTTAATCTCCAACTAGAGTATATGTCTCGGTATTTAAATCTGAATTAGGTGATTCTAGATAATTCAGACTTGTATTAAAAACGGAATGTTTCCTGAGAACATAGAAAACAGAAAGGACCCCCTACATAAGTAAGTCAATAACAGTGGAAATCAGAAATTTGCTTTGATTTTCCTTATGGATGGTATCAGAATAGTAGAATTAAGTAGCTATATTTAAAAATTAAAACATGATTGTGAGGATGGCCCAGGACTGGGCAGTATTTTCTTCTGTCATACTTAGGGTCACTATGAGTCGAAATTGACTCTACAGCAACTAAAAACAGAAACAAATTGAAAAGTCTGGGAAATTATTAAATAGAAAGAAAATGAAATTTCAACCAGCATTCTGTTATATGCTTAATTTGTGAATATAATTTTTTTTTTTTCCTCATGGAGGGTACAAATTCTTTTAAAACATATTTTTCTCTAGAAGCCATTTTCGGTATATATACATTTTCCAATTTCATGCCTATTTAAGGTGGATGACTTTAACAACTAATTCAAAAATGTGAGAATGTTATTTTTGTATTACTTTAGGGGCTGATGATTCCAGAATAATGGCATGGCACCATGGGATTGCATATGGTCAAGTGGGATTAGAGAAATATGGAGTGAATCCTTGCTTGAATAGTAACTATCCGGGTGACCTTGGTCAAGTTTTATGTCTAGCTAGGCTTCGTTTCTTTCTCTCATCTATAAAACAGCACAAAATTATTTAGTGTGCAGGGTGCTATGTAGATTATATACATGTCATGGATTGAATTGTGTTCCCCCAAAATATGTGTCAACTTGGTTTGGCCATGATTCCCAACATTGTGTGGTTGTTCTCCATTTTGTGATTGCAATTTTTTGTTAAAGGAGGTTAGGTTAGGATTGTAATACCCTTACTAAGATCACATCCCTGACTCAATGTAAAAGGAGTTTCCCTGGAGTGTGGACTGTACCACCTTTTATCTTATAAGAGATAAAAGAATAGGGAAACAAGCAGAGAGGTAGGACCTTACACCACCAAGAAAGAAGCACCATGAGCAGAGGGAGTCCTTTGGATGGGGATTTCTGTGCCAAGAAAATCCTAGCCTAGGTGAAGATTGACAAGAAAGATCTTCCTTCAGAGCCAACAGAAAGAGAAACCCTCCCCTGGAGCTCATGTCCTGAATTTGAACTTCTAGCCTACTATACTGTGAGAAAATAAATTTCTCTATGTTAAAGCCATTCCCTTGTGGTATTTCTGTAACACCAGCACTACATAACTAAGACAGAATTTGAGACCCAGAAAGTGGTGTGCTGCTCCAACAGATAGCTACAATGTGGAACACGCTTTGAAGCTGTGAATGAATAGAAGACTAAGAAGGAAGTGAGGAGAACTGTTAACACCAGAGAAGGCTCAGGTGGTGATAAACAGCAACAGAGGACCAGCAGCAACAGTGAACTAGCAGCAAGAGAACCAGGAGACCATTGCCAGGCAGTGTTGGAGCTGACCCACAGATCAAGAGAGCTGAGTACCCATGCACAGGAGGCTTCCTGGTGGAGTGGGTTGCCTCCAAGTATTTATTGGTGAAGTTCTGAACTTTGGAACACTTGCCCCAGCAGGTAAGACGTGGGTGTGAGGCTCGAGAGCTGAGAGGTCAAGTAACACATCAAGCTGAGCTGGTCATACCACCAAGAAAGAAGCACCAGAAGCAGAGCACATTCTTTGGACCGGGGCTTCCTGTGCAGAGAAGCTTCTAGTCCAGGGGGAGACTGACAAGAAGGGCTTTCCTACAGAGCCAACAGAGAGAGGGTTTCTCCAGGAGCTAATGCCCTAAATTTGGACTTCTAGCCTACTAGACTGTGAGAAAATAAATTTCTTTGTTATAGTCATCCACTTGTAGTATTTCTGTTGCAGCAGCACTAGATAACTAAGACAATACAGTAATGCCTATAAAACTCCTAGCCCCTGGAATCCACTTAACAATACCTGGTAGCTGCTATCATGGCTTTCTTTCTTCTGAAGCCCAGTCTTTGTAGTACTGTTCTGATGGACACCTGGTACTTTGAGTTTTCTGACTTTATAACTGTATAAGAGTTGAGAAACTGATATATTTTTAGTCTTACTGATGGAACATGTTTTATTAAAAAAAAAGAAAAAGAAAAAAATTAGATTCTATGTTTTCAGGTTCCTAGCCACTATAGGGAGAACTGGTTGTGGAGTGGTTAAGAGCTCAGCTGTTAACCAAAAGTTTGGCATTTCAAATCCACCGGCCTTTCTTAGAAACCCTGTGGGAAAGTTCCACTCTGTCATGTAGAGTCTCTGTGAGTCAGAATTGACTCAATGGCAATGAGTTTGATATTTTGGTTTTAGCCTGTATAGGGAGCCCTGATGGTACAGTGGTTAAGAACTTGGCTGCTAAAAGTCATCAGTTCAAACCCACCAACAGCTCCTTGGAAAACCGTAGAGCAGTTCTACTCTCTCTTGTAGGGTTGCTATGAGTTGGAATTGATAGAAGGCAATATTTATTATTGGTTTGTTTTTTGGGTTAATGTCTATACCCTCTTAAATTGAAATCAACAAATCATGAACACAACCAACAATTTGTCATCTAGTTGACTCTGACTCACGGCAATGCCATGCGTGTCAGAGCAGCACTGTGTTCCATAAGGCTTCATTGGCTGATTTTTCAGAAGTAGATCACCAGGCCTTTCTTCTGAGGCACCTCTGAGTGAATTTTATCCTCTAAACTTTCGATTACCAGCCAGTGTTTTAACCATTTGTGTTGCTCGTGCACTGTGTCATAAACACTAACAGTTATGATTTTCCTAAAGACTAGCCAACAGAAATGCCTCTTTGAAGAAACTTTACTCTTCTATCAATTCTCCCTTTCCCTATAATAAAGTAGATCATTGCTTTAACAAGACCAGATTTGGTATAAAATATACTTTCATTCATTAAATCACGTTCTTGCTCTACAGACAAGAACGGGTCATCAAGGGTTGCCTAAAAATTACACCACCAAGAATATCCAGAGAATAACCAACAGACACTATTATTTTACTGACAAGCCCAAAGGCAGAATGCAGTAACAAAGATGGAAACTCTAAGGGGCAGTTTTACTATGTCTTAAAGGATCACTAGGGGTTAGAATCAACAGAGAGTAATGGATTTGGTTCTTGGTTTTTAGCCCCATCGTTGCCTAGGATATTATCATGCCCTTCTCAGGAACAAACAAGAAGATGTAATCGGGTGCACTTTGTTTCAGAGAGTATTGCAATTACCAATTGCCATCTAGTTGTCTAGTAGATTCCAACTCGAGGTGATCCCAAGTGTGTCAGAGTAGAAGTGTGCTCCACAAGATTTTCAAAGACTGATTTTTTACAGTAGATTGTCAGTTCTTTCTTCTGAGTTGCCTCTGGGTAGAACTGAACCACCGGAATTTCAGTTAGCAGCAAATATGTTAATTCTTTACCAGCAAGAGAATCCAATTTTATTTAGAACCTATAAATAACATCCAAAGTGTTAGTGCTGTCATCATGACAGGATCCATACAAGATTCATTTGGAGAACATCACTGAAGTCACATTGCTGGTCTTCACAGATGATTTTGAGCTATAAGTTTATCTCTTTTTACTATTTCTTGCAATCTGTATTTTTATTCTGGTGGGAAATATGGGACTGGTGTTACTAGTCATGATGGGTTCCTAACTCCACAACCTCATGTACTAATTCTGAGTGTGATATCATTCTTAGATGCCTGCTATTTTTCAGTTTTTGCCACAAAAAAGTTGGTTAACTTTCTGTCAGAGGATAAAGCCATTTCATTCCTTAGATGTGCAACAAAGCTGCTGCTGGTTGTTACTTTTGGAACCACAGAATGCTTGTCTTGGTGACAATGGCATATCACCAATATGTAGGAATCCCCAACATACTTCTGTATTTAGTCAATATGTCACCCACAGACTATGTGTCACTCATGACTGCTTCATATGTTGGTGGTATTTTGCATGCTACTTTACACATACTAGCAACTTGTAGCCTTACCTTCTGTGCATCCAATGAAATCACACAGGTCTTTTGTGGAATCCCTCCACTCCTTGCTATCTCCTGTTCTGACACGCTCATGAAGCAGCTTCTACTCTTCTACGCCATGGCTTATGTTGAGATATTCCTGCACATGTACGTCATTTTGAAGAAATGTGGTTGCTTGTGTGTTTCTGTGATGGTGGAAGCTATGCCCCTGGTACTCAAAAACCAACAGGGTCACTCATGGTGGATGTTTTTCAGCTGAGCTTCCAGGCTAAGACAGACTAAGAAAAAGGACCCGGGCAACTACTTATGAAAAGAATTAGCCAGTGAAAATCTTCTGAATAACTCCAGAACACTGTCTGATAGAGTGCTGGAAGATGAGACCTCAGATTGGAAGGAACTCAAAATATGACTGGGAAAGAGCTGTCTCCTCAAAGTACTGATATGGACAGACTCAAGCTTTTGGGACCTTCATTTGGTGATGCAGTAAGACTCAAAAGGAGAAGAAACAACTGCAAACATCCATTAATAGTCAGAGCCTAGAACGTAAGAAGTAGGAATCTAGGAAAACTGGAAATAATCAGAATGAAATGGAACACATAAAGATTGATATCCTAGGCATTAGTGAGCTGTAAGAGACTGGTACTGGTCATTTTGGACCAGACAATCATATTGTCTACCATGCCCGGAATGACAGCTTGAAGAAGAATGGCATTGCATTCATCTTCAAAAAGAGCATTTCAAGATCTAGCCTCAAATACAATCCTGTCAGTCATGGGATAATACCCATATGGCTACAAGGAAGACAAGCTAATATGACTACTACTCAAATTTACACACCAACCACTAAGGCTAAAGATGAAGAAATTGAAGATTTTTACCAACTCTGTAGTCTGACGGAACATACAATCAGGATGCAATGAAAATTACTGGTGATTGGAATTTGAAAGTTGAAAGTTGGAAACAAAGAAGAAGGATTGGTAGCTGGCGAATATGACCTTGGGGATAGAAACGATGCTAGAGATCACATAATAGAATTTTGCAAGACCAGTGACCTTTTTCATTGCAAATCCCTTCTTCCAACAGCAAAAAACTTGACAACACATATGGACCTCCCAAGATGAAACACACAGGAATTAAATCTACTACATCTGTGGAAAATGACAGTGGGAAAACTCGACATCATCAGTCAGAACAAGGCCAGGGACAGACTTCCGAACAGACTGGCAATTGTTCATATGCAAATTCAGGTAAAAGCTGAAGAAAATTACAACAAGTCCATGAGAGCCGAAGTATGATGTTGAGCATATCCCACCTTAGTTTAGAGACTATCTCAAGAATAGATTTGACACGTTGAGCACTGATGACCTAAGACCAGACAACCTATGGAATAACATCAAGGACATCATACATGAAGAAAGTAAGAGGTCGTTTGAAAGACAGGAAAGAAAGAAATAACCTAAATGGATGTCCAAACTTGCTCTTGAACTTCTAGTAGCTAAAGCAAATGGTAGAAATGATGAAGTAAAAGAGCTGAACAAGAGATTTCAAAAGGTGTCTCCAGAAGAGTAAAGTATTGTTACGCCATGTGCAAAGACCTGGAGTTAGGAAACTAAAAATGAAGAGTATGCTTGCCATTGGTCAAGTTAAAATAACTGAATAAAGAAAAAATAAAATCTTCGAGTTGCAATCTTGAAGGATTCTACAGAGAAAATATTAAAAGACACAGTAAGTATCAAAAGAAGATGGAATAAATATGTGGAGTCACTATACCAAATACAGTTGGTCAGTGTTCAACTATTTCAGGAGGTAGTATATGATCAAGAACTGATGGTAGTGAAGGAAGAGGGCCAAGCTGCACTGAAGTCATCGGCAAAAAACAAGTCATCATGAAATGATGGAATACCAATTGAGTTGTTTCAACAAACAGAAGCATCGCTGGACGTGCTCACTCTTTGACAAGAAATTTGGAAGTCAGCTACCTGGCCAACCAACTGGAAGAGATCCATTTTTAAGCCTATTTCAAAGAATGGTGATCCCAAGACATGTGGAAATTATTGAACATTATCATTATATAAACCTCAATTAAAACCTTGCTGAACAACATTCAAACGCAGCTGCAGTAGTACATCAACAGGGAGCTGCCAAAAATTCAAGCCATATTCAGATGTGGACACGGAACCAGGGTTATCATTGCTGATGTCAGACTGACCCTTACCAAAGCAGAGAACACCAGAAAGATGTTTAGCTGTGTTTTATTGAGTATACAAAGGCCTTCTACTGATTGGCTCATAACAAATTATAGATCACTTTGCAAAGAAAAGGAATTCCAGAAGCCTTAATTGTGCTCATGAGAAATCTGTGCATAAAACAAGAGGCAATCGTTTCAACAGAACAAGAGGCATGGTTTAATGTCAGGAAAGATATGCGTCAAGGTTGGATCCTTTCACCATACTTATTCAGTCTGTATGCTGAACAAATAATATGAGAAGCTGGACTATATGAAGAAGAACGGGGCATCAGGATTGGAGGAAGACTCATTAACAACCTGCGTTATGCAGATGACATAACCTTGCTTGCTGAAAGTGAAGAGGAACTTGAGGCACTTACTAGTGAAGATCAAAGACCACAGCCTTCAGTATGGATTACACCTCAACATAAAGAAAACAAAAATCCTCACAACTGGACCAACGAGCAACATCATGATAAACGGAGAAAAAATTGAAGTTGTCAAGGTTTTCATTTTACTTGGATTCACAATCAACAAATCAAAACTCAGGGAGAAATCAAAAGACCCATTGCATTGGGCAAATCTGCTGCCAAAGACCCTCTAAAGCGTTAAAAAGCAAAGATGTTGCGTCAAAGACTAAGGTGCACCTGATGCAAGGCATCGTATTTTCAATAGCCACATATGCATGCAAAAGTGGACGGTGAATTAGGAAGACAGAGGAATTGACATCTTTGAGTTGTGTTGTTAGTAAAAAATATTGATTATACCATGAAATGCCAAAAGAATGAGGAAATCTGTCTTGGGGAAGTACAACCAGAATGCTCCTTAGAAGCAAGAATAGTGACGCTAAGACTCACAAATTTTGGACATATTATCAGGAGGGATCAGTCCCTGGAGAAAGACACCATGCTTGGTAAAGCAGAGGGTTAGCTTTTGTTGCACATAAGGTTGCCATAAGTCTTGATGATATCCAGCAAAAACAACATGCAGAAGGCAGTTCTGTGGAGATACCACCAAGATGTAAAGCAGGGGATTGCAGATGTCCTCATAACCATCACAACCATTATGACCAAGATGAATGGCCTTCGACTGACATACATAGAACATGTTATCAGGAGGGATCAATCCCTGGATAAGGACATCATAGAGCGTAGAGTGTCAGTGAAAAAGAGAAAGGCCCTCAATGGGATGGATTGACACATCGGGTGCAATGATGGCTTCAAGCATAACATCCGTTGTGGGAATGGTGCACCATCAGGCAGTGTTTCATTCCGTTGGACATATGGTCGCTGTGAGTGGGATCTGACTCGATGGCACCTAATGTCAGTGACAATATACTAAATAAGTATGTTTTATTTATTCCATATCCCAATAGATATTTATAAGCAAGAGAACAAAATATACAATAATTTAAAAAAGGATTAAATACATATATGGGTGTGTATACATATATCAGAATTATTATGGGTATATGTGTATATATATATATGTATGTATATATATATGTATATATAAACATGCACACCTGCACATATACACGTGTTTCAGTATGAACATGTCAGAAGCAAATTGATGGCATAGTTTTTCTGTATGTGTTATAATAGTTATAAAAGATGAGGGTTGACTACGATTTTTATTTCAAAATTTTCAAGAAAAATAGAAAGACAGTAATAAACTGAAACAAAAATTTCATCTTTGTCGTATCTTCACATGGAGGCATAGTCCATGACTCCTGAGTTTTTTTCATTTTTAGTGCTAAAAATATACTTTATTGATAAACTGAATTCTCCCAAACACTTTTTTCACTGCTTCTTTTACATCTTTGTTCCTCAAACTGTAGATAATGGGATTTAGCATGGGTATCACAACAGTGTAAAATATTGACATTATCTTGTCATGATCCAAAGCAAAGCTAGAACTTGGTTGGACGTATGTGCAGAGGATTGTTGCATGATAAATTGACACTCCAGTTAGATGAGAGCCACAAGTGGAAAATACTTTTCCTCTCCCTTCAGCAGAACGCATTCCCAGAATGGCCAACAAAATGAAACCATAGGCGATAAGGACAATCAGGATAGTGAATATCTCAATACAACCTACAACGTAGATGAGTAGAAGCTGGTTGATATGAGTGTCAGAACAGGACATAGCAAGGAGAGGAGGAATTTCACAAAAGACTTGTCTGATTTCATTGGGTGCACAGAAGGAGAGGCTAAAAGTTGCTCCTGTTTGTAAAGTAGCATGTAAAATACCACCAACATATGAAGCAGTGATGAGTGGCACATAGACTCTGGGTGACATGGTAATTGAATAGAGAAGTGGGTTGTAGATTGCTACATAGCGATCATAAGCCATTGCAGCCAAAAGAAAGCATTCTGTGGTCCCAAAAGTAACACCAAGAAATATTTGTGTTGCATATCCAAGGAATGAAATGGCTTTACGCTTTGACATAAAATTTACTAACATATTTGGGGTAATCACTGAGGAATAGCAGGCATCCAAGAAAGATAACACACCCAGAAAATAGTACATGGGGGTGTGGAGCCGGGAATCCCCGATGACCAATATCACCAGTCCTAAATTTCCTATCAGAGTAAAGAGGTAGATTACTAGAAATAGAAAAAATAAGATGACCTGAAGACCACGATTTTCTGTAAAGCCCTTCAATACAAATGTGGTGACTTCTGTGTCATTTTTCATGTTGACACATCATGGACCAAACTTCAAAATATTCATGTAATCACAATTTGTATTTCTAAGACAGGCATGCACCATATTGTGACTCAAAGGAGTGTTAAGTCCATACTTATATCGGTTTTTCAAAAATGCATGATTTCTCAGCTGCGACACCTAAGACAACAAGACAATGAATAAAGAGTCACTACCATTCTCTGCAGAATCAAATGGAAGATAAAGACATTTAGTCATTGGTTAAAATCATGTCATTCCCAAATTAATTGGGCTAACTAGTTTTTTTATTAAATTATCTTATTCATTAAAAGACTTCTTTAAAATCATGTCATTTCCTAAATAAGTGGGTAAACTAGGTTATTTATTAAAGACAGTTATTTCTTCAAAGAAATTTCCTTCTCACATCAAATACTTGAGATAGTGTGTCAATGGACAGAGGATTAGAGTAGAACATTCTAGCTCTTTCAGCAATTGTTTAAAATTATTTGCTACAATCTTCTCACCTGTAAAATGAGGATATTAATGTTTATCTCCCATGACTGGGATAAACATTGAGAGAGAAAAATAACTTAATAAAATTTAATCTTTAAAGTAATGGAAAATATGAAATGTTTGGAATCGAGTTGGTACTATAGAGTAGCACTAACTGGTATTGAAATATTTAATGAGCTACTCTCTGAACATTCTCCACTTTCATTAGTCGTTCTTGGGTTTTGCAGAAGAGACTTTGTCAAGATGCTTTCTGGGGAAAAATTCACTATAACTGAATGAAAAAAGTGTATGATGGTTTATGTTTCATTCATATATCTTTCTTAAATTCAATATATTGTGTTTTCCTTTTTTGGCTACACATTTGACTATTTCTATTTTTGACAATCTATATGTTTTTCTGCTCCCTCAAGTGTTTCTGGTGAAAATATAAGAAATTATTGGAAAGATTAAAAAATAAAAAGAGAAGAGCAATCATGACATTCATGATTTCAAAGTATTTCTTATGAGGAAATTTCTTTCAAGTTTTTATTATTGTTTATGTGTTGATTGTGGACTCAGTGAAATAACAACTAAGTCAGTTAAGTAACTGTTATCTAGGTATTAAAGTAGTTCATAAAATATTTTAAAGAATCATTCAAGCAGATATAAGACAATATTTAAGATTAAAAAGAAAGAAAGTGATGAATTGTGAAAAGAATAAATTAGCTATTACCTAAATGACCCCATGGCTAAACAAATAAGGAGTCAAAGAGTTACCTGGTTGGAGGACATATATTATAAAGCTATTTTATTGCAATTCTTATTTTTACATATTCTCTCCAAGCTTCATCTCAAATTACTGTATCTACTGATTAGGAATTTTGAATCAGTCTTGTGGATACATGATCTGCTACAAACAATAATCTGTAAGCTATTTATATTTATAACCTAAATCAAGCTCCAGTTTTAGCACTTTGATCAGGATCTCTCAATAAGAGATAGTACTATTTAGATTAGAGTGATTAAAGGGGAACAAATCCAACTATCTATAGTATCCTCAGAAAAATAGTGTCAGAATTATCTAGAAAAATTGTCAGTATTTACAGAAAATATTTCTTTAGGAAGATAATACATTTTAGATTGAATTACCTTTACTGGAAATAAAAACTTAAGGCAAAACAGACTAGAAGTCATAAGCCAGTTAATTATCTTAATATATTTGAAAGACTATAGCACCAAAAAATGTTTATAAACATATCATTTTATTAAAAAGCTGTTTCACTGAATTAGAAATTCCTAAATAGGTTTCTTAGTTTGAGAACTGTCATGGGAGGGGCGAGAGGTGAACATGGGTATTGAGAAAGGGATATTGAGACAAAAGTATTCATGTAAATAAGATAAAAATATTCAATAGAAATCAAATACAAACATTGATAAATGAAATGAATTGATTACATTTTTAAAAATATTATTAGGAGTCTAAGGAAAAATGTGGTTTCTAATACAACTCTTGACATCAGTTCAACACTATACCTGAATTCACAATGGTACAAGGTAAATAACATAGGATTTAGAATCTGAAGATTCATGCTCATTGCTCAGTTCTTTGATTAGAAGCTGTGAGTGGCATTAGACTTTCCCTCTAAAGTTTACTCCTCCTTAAATTAGCAAAAAAGTTTAATGACGAAGCTATTCAGACACAATTTGGACGTGTATACACACACACATGCACACACACACACCAATTCCCTTTAAATATTTCAATTTTGGGTATAAATGAAACAGATAAATAAAATTGAAATTTTGTCATCAGATGTATTCATTTCAAAAATTCAATTTGGGTCAGAAAATTCACATTTTAATGAAAACACTGAAAAATATATGTACCCAGAAATTTAAGTACTTGTAATATCAATATGCACTGAAACATTATTTTGTTAGGATCAAACCAAATGAATCATATTATGATTAAAAAGTGCTCTAAAGGTGGATTTATTCATGTTCTTCTGCCTTTTCGTATCATAAAAAGGTACAATTTTTATTAGTAAAGTTTCATAAATATGAAATAAGCTTATTTTTTAGAGGGTAGGAATTTTGTGACTTGTGTGATCCAGTGGTAAGAATAAAAGTCACCCAGATTACAACAATAGATTTGTCACATTACATTGGGCTTAATTTAGCTTGCTATAAAGAAAACGGGAAAAGAAAAGAAAAGAAAAAAGAAAAGTTTAGGGTCTTGAGTTAAACTTGGAAAGCTTTTCTGCTGTATGTCAGAAGTTAGGGTGAGCATGACTAAGTCTATGTTAGCACATTTAGAAAGGAGTCAAAGTCATAAAGAGAAAGTGATTATGATTATTGAAGAATTTAAAGGGCTCGATTTTAAGAAATTAATGCAAAGTCACTTCCATAAACATCATTTTAAGAGAAAGAAGATAAGTCCAGATATCTTGGGCCCAACATTGAAAGACTTATAGTGCAAAGGAGAGAAATAATAACAGCTATCATTTCTTGTAAAAAGAGAACGGAATTTTCTGCACATTACTGTAGAGTGTGTTTATAGCAATCCTCACAACTAATCAGTACCAGAATCAAGATTCAATCCCAGCTCTCCCTGATCCCAAAGTGTATGTACTTTCCATTCTTCTATACTGCCTCTTGGAACCCTGTTGGGGAAGTGGTTAAAGACCTTGGCTGCTAACCCAAAGGTCAGCAGTTCAAATCCACCAGCCACTCTTTGGAAACCCTTTGGGCAAGTCTATAGGGTCGCCATGAGTTTGAGTCTACTCATTGGCAATGGCTTTGGCTTGGTTTTATACTGCCTCCTATTACACTGTGTCTTAATTCTGCAATTGCCCCTTCCACCCATGATAAACAAAAACCAAACACCATTCTTGCAGTGTTTGGGTATCTTTCAAGTCATCAATACCAGAGAAATATTATGAATGAAGTAATAATCTGATCTGAATTCTAGATTTATTAACTAGCAAAATAAACATTATTTATTTTGCCCTCACTGTTTATATCGAAATATAAGCCTACAGACAGCTGAATAGTTCAAATATTCTTGCTTTCAATTGACATATTAAATTTAGACCTTTCTTCCCATTGTTCTTATTTGAAATGGACTATTTTCTTCCATCAGGAAAACTAAAGCATACATTCAATTTGGAGTCTCTTATTTACCTCTCTAAGTATATATTTCATATATTCTCTGTTCTTTTCTAGAAAGTATGGGTTTTAAATTATTGGGTAGAAATCTGAATAAATCAGATTTTGATGGATATATAATAATCACCAATGCAATACAGAAGAAATAGAGTTTTCAATACTGGGACTTCACAGCATATTCTACCTGAATATTCTAGGCTCTGTCTCCTAAATATTCTGCAAATGATCTGTTATATTCTCTTACCTGTAAAATAGCATGTGCACGTTTAGATACACCAGGAAAACGCTTTACTTAGATCTTTTATATCCACTTGCTTGGCTGTTAACGAAACCCATAGGAGATGAACAGAGAGGAATATTCCCCAATTATCTTCTAGTTCAAAATAGCAACATAATGATTTACTCAATGATAAGAAAGTAAGTTGTTCTTGAATAGTATACCAAATCTTGACATTTGTTGACTGAATACAGTTCTTTGGAGTCTGATTTAAAATCATGCCTTAGGGAAAAATATGCTTTAATTTTAGAAAACAAATTTTAAGGTATTATACATAATCTTATATCATAGCTCTGACACTGGATTAGCACTTAGCTTCTCTGAGACCCAGGTTCCTCATACTGGCAATATAGCCCATTTTATATTGTAAAAAAATAATATGTATAGTAAAATATAAGAAGTGAGACTGTGATATATCAATTCCAGAATATAGCACAAGGGCTTATAGGTATCCATATTCATGATATGTCTACGTTACTGAAATTAAACTGTGTTTGAAGTAAATAAGGCATAGATTTTGAGTTTATTAAAAGTCAAATCATTCAAGTGATAAGAAACACAAAATTATACTAGCTATATAGAGAAAAGGACATAATATAATGCTGAATAATCATGAGAGGGGAACAAACAATGAGGAAAATGATTACAATAGAAAATACCACAGCAAGAAAGAACTGTCCGTTTGTAGCTGTGACAAAGAAGTAATATTTTAAACATCTCAGTCATAGCATCAAACTATCTTATGTATCTAATTCATACGGGTTTTAATTTGCATACACAATCACATGAGTCCAGGTCTTGAAACAATAACATCTGTGAATGGGTAAACATTAATAACCATTATTATTCAGTACAAAATTCTATTAGATCTTTGAAAATATATGTATTAGAAAGTGTTATTTTTAATCATTAAGAATTTGACCATTTTGCTCAAACTGCTTTTCTGATTAGAATAACTTGTTAAGAAATTTTTGTTAATTGTCATGAGGCGGGGTCGCAATGACTACTACAAAGGATTGTGTCTTTCCACAATGTCTTTATTAGTTATTCATATTATAGGCACACGGGTTCTTGGCTACCCTGGACACCAGAGATCTCAGTTCACCAGGGGAAAGGCGAGGGAATCAAGCCACCTAATGGCAAGTGAAGGCGGTGCTTGAGCGTTGTTGTTTTCTGGTCCAGGCTAACTCTTGACCACGCTGTCTGTCATCGTGGCTTGGTCAGGACGGCTTGGTTGTCAAATTGGCCTCAATCCTCGAGAAGCTCTCATGGATCTCTATCACATCTCTTGAACACAAGGGCTTATTATCCCTTAGCTCTCAATATATGGCCAAAACAACGTGTATTGGGTCTGGAGTGAACTAAGAGTAAGCCTTGGTCAGCTGCCGCAGCCCACTGCTTCCTAGTTCACTGAGTCTCAACAGTTAATGTATGACCGAGAGAGCAGAGCAGGAAGAAATGTGTTTTAGACTAGGAGGAAGGTCGAGAGTAAGCCCAGGCGACCTGCCTCAGCCCACTGTTTCCTGACATCCTGGACCCTAGTCCTCAATATATGACTGAGATAGGCAATATCTCTAGGGCTTGGGAGTAAGCCGGGTGGAGCTGCTGCAGCCCACTGCTTCCCAGTCTGCAACGTATGACCGAGTTGGCTCTGGTTATGAGTACCAGCAAAGATGAGTCTTAGTGTCCCTTCTCTGTGAGCCCATTTGGTTGGTATTGGTAAGTCCTTTATGACTTAGTTGGTCTCAGTATCTTCTGTTGATGAGGTTGTTTTTCTTCTCTAGGTTGCATCGTCTTCTTCATCTCCTTTCTTCACATGTTGTTTACTTCTACATTTGGTTTCATCCAGCCTGCTCTCCACACTAATGCAGTTTTTTTTTTGTTGTTGCCTGTGAATATGCAGATGTCTGACATGAGGTTCCTCAAGCTCATCTAGACTCTAATGGACAAGAACACCTCTATTATATGCTAGATAGAAATTATGAGGCCTTCCAATTCCTTGATTTTGTGTTTGAATTAAAATAATGCTGAATCATGTTCACTGCTCTCTCCCTCTTTTTTAGTTATTGATGCAGCAGAAAAGTCCTAAACCAGAGAGAATGAGGATGTATGGAAAATAACGAGATACATGATCATAGTCCTTCAAAACAAAATTAATTTCTCAAAGAATCATTAGTGAACATAACATGGACTTTCAATGAGACGGATTTAGGGTGTAAGTTTGTGTAATGCAGTTTACTACTCTTCTGAATCTGGGAAAGTTTGTTCACTTTTCTTATTCTCAGGCTTTTGGAGGAATTCAGTGTGTGTTCCACCCAAGATTTACACGCTGACCATGCTGTCTGACCAGGACAGCCCTGCCCTGTTAGAGTTGAGTGGGAGCTCTAGTCTGTCGTGCAGCACAGACTGTGGGCTGTTGTGGCAGCTATTTGAAGCTTTTGTAGCCGTTCCTAACTTTCACACCTTTGCCCAGATGGTGACTTTTTTCATGACTGCCATGTATCTCCTGTCTCCCCAATACCCTCCACAGTGTTGCTATGGCTGCTTGGGTACAAGAAGTCATGGCACCACCTTGGTACAGAGATAGGCATTACCTGGAAGTCTGTAGGTCTTAATGCCCAGTAGGGTGAACTTTGAGCACAGAATACCGGAGTTCAGAGACAAATTGTTTTTCAAATCTTTCTTCATTTAAAATGTCTGCTTGACAGAGATGCCTAGCTAGTTAATTGACTTGATTCAGAATTTCAAAATAGAATTTTAACAAATGATATGTGCATGTATGTATATCTGGGTACACACTTTCTGCGAACTTTGAGCCAAGTATATTTTCATTCATCCTTAATTCAAAGAGGTCTCTGTATACTCTGTATTGAACAAATTTCGTAGCTAAATAATGTATAATAGGCATATATTGTGTACATTTTAATGGGACTATTGCACTGATCTCTAACAAATGAAGAGGTGTAAGATTTTCCATTGTTTCAGTTCACAAAATATTCCAAATGAGATGTGGAAGACCATATCACGAACACCCAAAGATGTCCAAATCCTAATTCCCAGGAACTGTGAATAGATTATGTACATGGCAAAAGGCACTTTTCTGATATAATGTGTTGAAGGATTGTTCAGGTGCCCCAATGTAATCACAAGAGTTATTAGAAGGCAAAAACACATTCAGGAGAACCCAAGAAGGAGATGGAATCAGAGGTGAGAGTGATGCAATAGATGACTGTAAGGGGCTGGTAACCAAGGAATATTTGTAGAATCTAGAGGCTGACAATGGCAGGAAACATTCCCCTCTAGGGTATCCAGAAGGAATACATTTAGCTGACACCTTACTTTAAATACAGTGAGACGCATTTTGGACTTCTGATTGCCATAACTGTGAGATAACGCATTTGCTTTGCTTCTGGCCATTAAATGTGTGGTAATCTGTTACAGAATAGGAAACTAATATAAAAGACAACATAATTATTTTTAGAAAATGTGTATGTGTAAACCAAATTTAAAGGTAGAAAACACTACAGTTCTCATTTTGACCTTAATTAATTTAACAAAATATTTAGCGCTGAACAAAACTTCATAGCATATTCCAGTGTATTACATTGGAAGGAGTCCCCGGGTGGTATAAATGGTTAATCACTTGACTGCTATCTGAAAGCTTAATGGTTAAAAGAAAGACTTAGTACTCTACTTCTGAGAGACCATTGAAAACCCTATGAGGAAAATCTACTTTGACACCTCTGGGATCACATTGAGTCAGAATTCACTTGAGGACAACTGCTTTCATTGTTTAGTTAGTTAGTTATTCATTCACTTATTTTTAATTGCATTGAAAATATTGTAATGTGAGTTTACCCCTTTGCTCCAGTGGCATTATTCTAGCCAGGCCCAAAGAGAGTAGTTTTCTACAGGGAAACAAAAGTCTCTAATTGCAACCTCGTGAAGCCAAACACAACCATAATAAAGTAAAAACGAACACATAAGCAAGTAACATAAAAATCTTAAAGACTATTGGGATCAGATTATAGCTGATTTTGTCTCTTGAGGCCTGAAATACCTGTCAAATATATTGATTTTTGTCACTTTGTTATGAACCCAGGAAGGTGAATCCTTGTCCAGTGCACTCAGATTTGCCAATGACCTGGACACCGGTCTTTGAGAAAGAGAAAATAACTATTATAATGCACAGATCAAGGAAGTGGGAGGAAACTCTTCAGATGTGACTCCCTAAGCTATGTCTGCCACACAGGTGTACTGGGGAGGGAAAATACTAGAAGGCAGTCAAGAAATAGAAGGTGAAATGGTTCTTGTTAAAACTCTCGCTTCGGAAAAATGTCCAGGTGATGATTTTCCTTCTGATTCATTCCACTTGCTACCGCAGCCTCTGTTGAGATAAATTAATTGTCAGATCTGGCCTTTCTGGGCATGCAGGGGTGGGCCAAATCTGACTTTGGCTAGTTTAAGGACTGATGGAAATTTACTGGCATTCTTAGGGTCAGGTTACACCTTCAGCTATTCTACTTATTTATGTCCAACTTGGAAACTGATTCACTTACGTGAGTCTCACAGTTCCTCGTTTTAGATTATGTCCGACCTTCCTGAAAATTTCATAACTTTATTTCCTAACACTGTCTTTACCTCTCATGTCTTACCCATTCTGCCTCACTCCTTCACATCTTAGTAGCACTGTACATATATAGATATAACTCCTATGAGTGTTAATTTTTTTTTTGAGAAAAGTTTCTTGAGAATTGTCACCTTTTAAGAGATGATCTTTTTGGTCTGATAATATTTTCACCCAGAACATACAAAATAAAATGAGTTATGTTTAATGTTATGGTTTATTACCAAGATAATAAATTCTACACAATAGTATTTAGTATGAGAATATCCTATGGAAAACTTTTAATTTTATGTCATGTTTAGCTGAACATACATTTTTCTTTGTGTGCGTGTGTTGAGATAGAGGAGGAAAAATGTAGAATGCTTTTATGTTTCTTTCAGCCTGCTGTGGCAAGTGTCACCTTTCAAAGCAGTCTAGGCTTAGTGTTTATTTCCCCCTGCATGTTTACTTTTCTGGGTTATAAATTGATTTTAAGTGCAAGATAAAAATTGATTAAAAAAAGGTGGTAGATGAAGAAAATGGTGCAAAGGGTTATGAACAGAGAATATGGTACAAATAAAAAGGTAAAATTGTAATAAAATGTCTAGTCCTTGGACAAAAAGTGGGTGTACCAAGGAGAATGATCTAACTTTCTTACAAGGAATGATTTTCTTATATCTCCACCACCCCCTTTAGACTTTCCTGCTCTAGTTTACCGACTATGATGTTGTTGTTAGTTGAGGTCAAGTTTGTTCTAACTCTTGACAACCCCATGTGTACAGAGTAGAACTTTCCGCAGGCTGTCCATGGCTGAAATCTTAAAGAAAAAAACATCACCAGGCTGTTTCTTCCTTGGTACCACAGAGTGGGTTCGAGCCACCAAACTTTAAGTTAGCGCAAACTGTTTGGATCACCTAGATACCTTATTTAGAGAGTATATAAAACAAATATTTTAATAACTTCCATTCTATTTATAATGCATATTTATTTACTTCCAAATTGTTGTTTATTACAAATGTAAGTTTGTTTTCATTGCATAATCAAAGCATTTCTCTATCTAGGAATAGTGGGTATTTTTAATTGGGATACAAATTCATCAATAATTTTCCCATTGAAAGTAATAGATTTTTTTTTTCTTAGCTATTTAATGCCTCTTCATTGGGTTGGGTATTTAATGCCTCTTCACTTTACAGCAGATTTTTCAGGAGCAAAATGAGATTCTTAATAGAAGATAGTTGTAGTTATATATTTACATTAGTTTGAGCGATTGGCATGGGTTATTCAGGAACGTCTTCAGTGCCTCCTTCACATCTTTGTTCCTTAGACGGTGAATGAGGGTATTCAGCATTGGTATCACTAGGGTGTAAAAGACTGAGACTGTTTTACGAGTAACTAATGCGTGGTTGGACCTGGGTTGCAAATACATGAAAAGTAGAGTCCCACAGAATACAGTGATCACTATCATGTGAGAAGAACAGGTGGAAACAGCGTTTTGTCTCTGCATCGAGGACTGTATCCTCAAAATGGCAAGGATAATGGTAATGCAGGATATTAGAACAATGATCATGGAGAAAAGCAAATTGATCCCTGAAAAGGTAAATGTTATGTCTAGAATGTAATTATCAGAACAGGACAAGGCTAACAAAGGGACATAATCACAGTAAAAATGGTTAATTACGTTGGAAGAACAGAATGATACAGAGAACGCACAGGAAGAGACAATCAGTGCTGTGGTCAGACTGTAAAGGGATATGAGAGATACTATCAGAAGAAGACAGATTTCCTGAGATATCACCACCATGTAGAGAAGGGTGTTACAAATGGCCACATAGCAGTCATAGGCCATTGTGGCCAGCACGAAAATCTCTGCCACAACAAAAAGTACAAATCCACCAAGTTGAGCTACACAACAGTAGTAAGAGAGAGTTTTCTTCTTAAGCAAGAAGTTGACCAGCATTTTAGGGGCAATGACGGTAGAATTGCTGAGATTGATGATAGCCAAGTGTCAGAGGAAAAAGTACATGGGGGTTTGAAGTCGGGAGTCGACACTGGTGAGGGTGATGATGCACAGGTTCCCTGCCACAGTCTGCCCATAGATCACCAGGAAGACAAAGAAAAGGAGGACCTGGAGCCCAGGACGGTCTGAGAGTCCCATGAGAATGAACTCAGTCACCCATGTGAGATTTCCTGGAGCCGTTTATTGTGTTGCTTTTGTCTTCCAGTGGGATAAATGGAAAAAGGATAATAGATGGTAAAATAAGTTTTGTTCTTAGAAGGTTATTTCTTGTCAAAGTTTTATTTAAAATCATGTTACTTTCATTCACACATGATTAGGAGCTCCAGATCTTTATTGTTTTTCTCCCTGCTTTTTCACAAATTTCAGAAATACAAAGTCACCAGAGAACAACTGAGGACTGAGGTGGGTTCTTTGAATTGTTTGCCTAAACTATTTATTTATTCACTGTTAAACATAGTTTCAATATTGGATTTTACATATATTTATATGTATATATTTAATTTTAAAAATTATCACTGCATGACCAATTCGCATCACTTCACTGCTTTAGATTGCAAATAAGAATCAAGTTTATGATTTTTTCTATACCATATCATCATATTTCCTGGCTTTCATTCACAATAGAAAAAATAAGGGCACATAATTACTTCCACTCTTTGTATGCTTGCTAATAATAGAAGTTTAAGAACGTGGCTAACGCAGGGTATAAATAACTAGGATTTCAAAAATGCTCAAGAAATTCTTCAACATTGACATCTACTTAGAGAAAATGTGAAATTCTCGATTTAATTTAATCTTATTGGAAGATGAGAAGGTTTAGTATCTTTCTATTTTTGTGCTCCAAATGCTACATGACCCTGGCACAACTCATTACAGCTGATATTTTTAGCACTAACTCTACCTGGATTAAGACTCAAACCAACAATCAAACCCAGTGCCATCAAGTCAATTCGGACACTTAGCGACCCTACACTACAGAGTGGAACCGCCCCACAGAGTTTCTAAGGAGTGTCTGGCAGATTCAAACTGCTGACCCTTTGGTTAGCAGCTGTAGCACTTAACCACTACGCCACCAGGGTTTCTGGATTAAGACTATCTAGTAAATATTTGCTTCCCTAAAAATATCAAATTCATCGTATGTAAAAAGCAATATGCTAAATCTTCTCCATTCTCTTAAATAATCAACACTGACCATTGATTTTGTTATTTTTTTTCACATCTCCTTTAACAATGCTGTCTCGTTTATCAGTAATCATTGACTGTTATTAATTTTTTAAGACATTTACTTAAATCATTGCACAGCTGTCACTTCCACTTAGCCATCAGTGGGCAAGGATTGCAGTCACTTGGAAAAGAGACAGAAGAAACCATTTCAGCTCTGAGTTTGATTTGAACTGATAGAGCTTTTAAGATCCTTAGTCCTCACATCTAGACCTAGTAATAGGGAAACATTTGGTTTAACCGACCTGTGCACAGAGATCTGCCGAGATCCACTCCTAAGTTTACTCCAGGAAGCATGCTGGAGAGTTTTACAAAGATCTGAAGTTCCTGAAGACCCTAACACTAATATATGTTTGTGTCTAGGCCCCAGTCCCTGAACATGAGGACTAGAATTCCCAGATAAAGGTCTGATTCCCCAGGGAAAGAAAGACAAATTGCATGTTCCTTAAGCAAAGCTCCACTCAAAATTTCACCTGAACAGTGAAAATGTGGAGATACCCTAGGGACTTGCTTAAATAGGTATATTGAATAAGAAACACATGCAGAGATTCCATTTATTATTTATTTATTTATTTTTAATATACCCTTAGATTCTCTGATCATTGCTCATGGGATACGGATGAAGAAAATCCAACATTTGGAAAAGACAGAATTCTATGTCAATAGACAATTTTAATGTGAATATTGGCGATAGAACTTAACACAAAACCTCCCTTCCAATGTCAAGCTCTGGCGAATTTACTGTAAAAAACAGATGATATACATCAAATTCAAAATGCAAAGTTTGTAAAGAGGCTAAATATCAACTTTTTATTAAAATCTTTAAAGTAAAAATCATATCTGGTATTGTTACCAATTTTCATTTTCAATTAATTTGAGTAAAAAAATGTATTTTTTCACATCAGACAGAAATCTTCCTTCAAATAATGGATAAATATTGCAATTTAATGTCATCACCAATTCTTTCTTCCTTTCTTGGGGGCATTTTCTAGCCTATAACCTGTATAAGAGGAAAGGATATGTCTGATTATTTTTCCTTTTTATTACCAGCTTCTAAAATAATATCCAGGATAGAGTAGATATCCAAAAGATATGTGTTAACCAACTCACTGACTGATGGAATGAATGAATGAGTAAAATATCCACCCTAAAATGTGAAATTAAATGTCAGGGTTTTGTTTCCCATGCTGTAATCAATCTTACATATTATTTTAACTTTGACAAAATTGTTGTTGTTCTTAGGTGCCATCGAGTCGGTTCTGACTTATAGCAATCCTATGTGCAACAGAACAAAAAACTGCCTGGTCCTGAGCCATCTGTACAATCGTTGTTATTCTTCAGCTTATTGTTGCAGCCACTGTGTCAATCCACCTCATTGAGGGTCTTCCTCTTTTCCGCTGACCCTGTACTGTGCCAAGCATGATGTCCTTCTCCAGGGACTGATCCCTCCTGACAACATGTCCAAAGCATGTAAGACACAGTCTTGCCATCTTTGCTTCTAAGAATCATTCTGGCCGCATTTCTTCTAAGACAGATTTGTTCATTCTTTTGGCAGTCCATGGTATATTCAATGTTCTTTGCCAACACCACAGTTCAAAGACGTCAACTCTTTTTCGGTCTTCCTTATTCATTGTCCAGCTTTCACATGCATATGATCTGATTGAAAATACCATGACCTGGGTCAGGCGCACCTTAGTCTTCAGGGTGACATCCTTCCTCTTCAACACTTTGAAGAGGTCCCTTGCAGCAGATTTGCCCAATGCAATGCATCTTTTGATTTCTTGGCTGCTGCTTCCATGGCTGTTGATTGTGGATCCAAGTAAAATGAAATCCTTGACAACTTCAATCTTTTCTCCGTTTATCATGATGTTGCTCGTTGGTCCAGTTGTGAGGATTTTTATTTTCCTTATGTTGAGGTGTAATCCATACTGAAGGTTATGGTCTTTGATCTTCATTAGTAAGTGCTTCAAGTCCACTTCACTTTCAGAAAGCAAGGCTGCGTCATCTGCATAACGCAGGTTGTTAATGAGTCTTCCTCCAATCCTGATGCCCCATTCTTCTTCATATAGTCCAGCTTCTCGGATTATGTGTTCAGCATACAGATTAAATAGGTATGATGAAAGAATACAACCCTGATGCACACCTTCCTGAATTTAAACCAATCAGTATCCCCTTGCTCTGTCCGAACAACTTTCTCTTGATCTATGTACAGGTTCCTCAGGAGCACATTTAAGTGTTCTGGAATTCCCATTCTTCCCAGTGTTATCCATAGTTTGTTATGATCCACACAGTCGAATGCCTTTGCATAGTCAATAAAACACAGGTAAACATCCTCTGGTATTCTCTGCTTTCAGCTAGGATCCATCTGACATCACCAATGATATCCCTGGTTCCACATCCTCTTCTGAAACCAGCCTGAATTTCTGGCAGTTCCCTGTTGATATATTGTTGCAGCTGTTTTTGAATGATCATAAGCAAAATTTGGCTTCCATGTGATTTTCATGATATTGTTCTATAATTTCCACATTTGGTTGGATAAACTTTCTTGGGAATAGACATAAACATGCATCTCTTCCAGTCAGTTGGCCAGGAAGCTGTCTTCCATATTTCTTGGCATAGACAAGTGAGCACCTCCAGTGTTGTACCTGTTTGTTAAAACATCTCAATTGATATTCCATCAATTTCTGGAGCCTTGTTTTTCACCAAAGCCTTCAGAGCAGCTTGGACTTCTTCCTTCAGTACCATCGGTTCCTGATCATATGCCACCTCTTGAAATGGTTGAATATCGACTAATTCTTTTTGGTATAATGACTCTGTGTATTCCTTCCATCTTCTTTTGATGCTTCCTGCATCGTTTAATATTTTCCCCATGGAATCCTTCACTATTGCAACTTGAGGCTTGAATTTTTTCTTCAGTTCTTTCAGCTTGAGAAACACCAAACATGTTTTCCCTTTTTGGTTTTCCATGTCCAGCTCTTTGCACATGTCATAATAATAATTTACTTTGTCTTCTTGAGAGGCCCTTTGAAATCTTCTCTTCAGTTCTTTTACTTCATCAATTCTTCCTTTTGCCATGAAGAAAGCAAGAGGTCACTGAAAAGACAGGAAAGAAAGACCAAGAAGGATATCAGAGGAGACTCTGAAACTTGCTCTTGAGCATCGAGCAGCTAAAGCTTTGACAAAGAAGCCATGACAAATTGTATCTCATTCTCTAAGATAATCTTTACTTTAGTGCAGGATACACCTCTTCCTTCTTAATTTGGGTGTTACTAATATCTCAGAATCGACTCGACAGCACTGGGTTCTGGTAATATCTAATACCAGTTTCCATCCAGCCAATTTTGACTCATGGTCGCCCCAGATGTGTCAGAGTAGAACTGTGTTCCTTACCATTTTCAACGCATGTGAAGTCTCAGCAGATCTTTCGAGGTGCCTCTGCTTGGATTCAAATCACCAGCTTTTATCATTATGCACCCAGTCTCCTTATCCAGAGGTAACCCTTATATAAAACTTTTATTGATATTCTTTTTGTTATTAGTTAATTTTATATTCATGCACCCATCAAAACATAGTATTGAAGATCTTTAATTACTTTACATAATACTGAGTGTCTTACTCTGCAATTTTTTTATTTACTCTGATATATGTTTGTGGATTCATCCACCTTTGTTTATTTAGCTATACATTGACCACTGATTTAGCTGCATGTATAAAATTCATTAGAAAAATAAAAGTTCTGGTCAATCAACTCCTGAATCATTTTTTAAAATGTATTAAAAAGTTACTTCTAAATTTTTATATTTTAAATTACACAACACGAAATAAATGTGTTACTATTTTGTTCATTTCTGAGTATTTATAAGCAAGAGAACAAAAATATACAATATTCTAAGTAAAGATCATATACCTATATGTCTTCATGTATATATATGTATATTAGGATCATTATATATGTGCATATGTACCTATATATAGGTACATATGCACATATATAATGTATATACGTATATGTATACACATATATGCATAAATACACATATACATATCTCAGTATGAATATAGTAAGAAGCAAATTCATGCCATAGTTTTTCTGCACATGTTTTAAAATAGCGTACATTGAGAGTTGACTCATCTTTATTTAAAATGTTCAAGAAGAATACAAAGACTCTAATAAGCTAAAACAAAAATTTCATTTTTGTCATATCTTCTTCATGTTGAGATATGTCTTGACTCTTGATTTTTTTAATTGTTATTGCTAAAAATATGCTTTATTATGTATTTTACCCTAACACACTTTTTATTGTTTCTTTTACATCTTTGTTCCTCAAACTGCAAATACTGGTATTCAGTGTGGGTATCACAACAGTGCCAAACATTGACATGATCATGCCATGACCCAAAGCGTACCTGGAACTTGGTCTGACATACATGAAGAGGATTGTTCATGTTAAGCTTACACTCCAATTAAGTGAGAGCCACAAATGGAAAACACTTTTCACCACCTATCAGCAGAATGAATCTTCAGAATGGCCAACAAAATGAAACCATAGGAGATCAGGACAATCAAGATGGTGAATATCTCTATAGAACTCACAAAGTAGAAGAGTAGAAGGTGGTTGATGTGAGTGTCAGAACACAACATAGCAAAGAGTAGAGGTATATTACACAAATCACATCTTATTTCATTGATTGGACAAGACAGGTTAAAAGTTCCTACTGTGTGTAAAGTAGCAGAGCAAAATACCACCAACATAGAAAGCAATGAGGAGTGGAACATAGAGTATGGGTGACATGTTAACTGACAATATAAATGGGACCATAGATGAAGTCAAAACAGATGTTTATTCCGTATCATATAAAAATCATTATTTGATCAAGCACTTAATGTCAAAACAAAATATTGACACTTTAAAGAGCATAAACATCAATATCCTATTTCTTGTCCTGAGGCTCTTGGGGGGATTCATTATGTGCTCCACCCAAGATTTATATACTTGCCATGCATTCTGACCAGACAGCCCTACCTTATGGAGTTGGCTGAGAGTCTAACCTCTCCTGCAGTACAGACTGTGGGCTCCTGGGGCAGCTGTTTGAAGCCTTTCTTAACTTTCACACCTTTGCCCAGATGGTGACTTGCTTCATGACTGCCATGTATCCCCTGTCTTGCCTGACCCCCTCCGTGGGGGTCTTGAAACTGCCTTGGTACCCAGATAGGGGTATCCCGGGAGTTTGGAGGTGTTAATGCTCCATGGGGTGAACTTAGACCACAGAAGACTGGAGTTGAGAGTTTAATTGTGTTTCATAGCTTACTTCATTAAAAATGTGTGCTTAACCAGTATGCCTGGTTGGTTAACTGACTTAATGCAGAATTTCTCAACAGAAGTCTAACAAATGATATGTGAGTGTGTGTTTATCTGGGTACACACTGTCTGCAAACTTTGAGCCAAATTTTGTTGTTGTTGTTCATTCTTAATTCAAGGAGGCCTCTGTCTATAGTTTGTATAGAACAAATTTTGTAGCTGAATAATGTAAAACAAGTATATATTGTGTATATTTTATTGGGACTATTTTATTGAGCATTTGGAAATGAGTTAGGTGCAAGATTTTATAATTTCACAAAGCTTTCCAATGTGATGTTTAAGGCTGTTTCCTGAACTCTCAAATATGTCCAAATCCTAATTCCTAGAAACTATGAATGTATTACTTACATGACAAAAGAGACTTTACTGATCTGATACAAGGTGTTCAAGGATCGTCCAGGTGGGCCCAATGTAATCTCAGAAGTTCTTAGAAGACAAAAGGTATGCAGGAAAATCCAAGAAGGAGATGGAAGCAGAAGTGAGAGTGATAGGATTGATAACTGGAAGAGGCCACTATCCAAGGAAAATTTCCAGCCTCTACAAGGTGAAAAAGGCAGGAAACATCCTCCTCAAAGGCATCCAGAAAGAATACAATCAGCTAACACCTTGCTTTTAGTGCAAATGGACTCATTACGGACTTCTTACTGTCAAAACTGTGAGATAATACATTCGTGTTGTTTTTAGATATTAAATTTGAGATAATTTGTTATAGCAATAGGAAAGTAATAAAAAAAATTATTTTTAGGAAATACATACATGTGAACCAAATTAAAAGGTAGAAAACATTAAGCTCATTTTTGACCTTTATTCATTTAAAAAAATGTTTAGCAATGAACCAAACTGTATATACATTCCATTGGATAGAGTCCCTGGATGTTAAGTACTTGACTGCTAACTGAAAGTTTGGTGGTTTGAATCCATCCAGAGGTGCCTTAGAAGAAAGACTTGGCAATCTACTTCTGAAAGGTCATTGAAAACCCTCTTGGAAAGTTCTAATCTGTCACACATGCAATGCGTAGGAACCACTCTAAGACATTCGTTTTCAATAGCATTGGAAATATTGTAATGTGAGCTTAGCCTTTTGCTCCAATACTATGCATGAAGCCATACCCAAAGAAAATAGTTTTCTAATGGGAAACACACTTCTGTAATTATAAGCTGCTATAGCCAAACACACCCTGAATAAAGTAAAAACAAGGAAACACATTAATGATTAACATGGAAAGCTTAAAGACTAACGGGGTTAAATTATGGCTGATTTTGTCTTTTGAGATCAGAAATGTCTATCACATATTTTATGTTGCTGGCCTTAAGCTATTCTGTTTATTTATGAGCAAAGTTAGCAATTGACTCAGAATTCCTGGTTGTGGCTTAAGTCTGACTTTACTGAAAATGTCATATATTCATTCTTTTTCCAGACACTGTCCTTACGTCACATGCCGCACCTACTCTCCCTCACACCATTTCAGGTTAGTAGCATTGTACATACACAGCAATAACTCACATGACTATTAACCTTTTTTTTTTTTTTTTCTTTTTTGCAGTAGGTTTCTTGAGAATCGTTACCACTTTTAAAAGATGACATTTTTGGTCTAATAACACTTTGACTATACTAAATAAAAATGTGAAAAAAAGGGATGTTTCATGTTGATGGTTTCATATTAAAGATAATAAACTCTACACAACAGATTTTAGTATGAGAATATATGGAAAACATTTAATTATATATTATGATTAGCTCAACATAATTTTTTTTTTTGCTTTGTACACATGTCTGCAAGAGAGGAGGAAAAACGTAGAATTCTTTTATGTTTATTTCAGTCTGTTATGGCACATGTCGTATTTCAAAGCACTCTTGAGCTTAGTTTTTATTTACCCCTGCCTGTTTACTTTCATGTGTTATAAATTTACTTTAAGTGTAAGACAGCAATGGGTTCATAAAACATGTGATGGAAGGAGAAAAAAGGTGCAAAAGGTTATTAATGGAGAATATGGCATTAGAAAAAACAAAATGTAAAATTATAATAAAATGTTTAGTCCTTGGGCAACAGCTGAGTGTATCAAGGAGAATGATCTGAATTTCTATCATCTTTTTTTTCAAGCAATGACTCTCATACAGCCCCACCACCGCTTATCAGGCTTTCTCTTCCTTGGTTAGGGACTATGTTGTTGTTGTTAGCTGTCGGCAAGTCAATTCCAATTCATGACCATCTAGTTTGTTAAAAAAAAAAAACAGAGTAGAAATTCTCCATAGTGTTTTCTCGGCTGTAATCTTAAAGGAAGAGAATCTCAAGGCCTTTTCTTTCCTGGTACAGCTGGGGAAGTCTGATTCTCCAAACTTTAGGTTAGCAAAAACAATTTGCACCACCTAGATACCTTTTGTTTTCAGCTGCCTCTTCTCATTAGCAAACAAATTTGGCACCTAGGTTGAAGACCCTTAAGGAGATGGATTGACACAGTGGCTGCAACAGTGAGCTCGAGCATAACAATGATCATAAGGATGGCTCAGGACCAGGCAGTGTTTCCTTCTCTTGTACATAATGTAACTATGAGTAGGAATCGACTTGATGGAACCTAACAGCAACGACAGATGCCATATTTAGAGAGCATAAGATACAAACCTTTTACATTTATTTATAATAATGTTATTTATTTATAATATGTATTTATTTTCAAATTGTTGTTTATCACATATGCAAGCTTGTTTTCATTGTATAATTTAAAACTTTATCCATCTAGGAAGATTGATATTAGAATTGGGAAAAAAATGCATCAGTATATTTCCTGTTGAAATTAATATACATATTTATTTTTTCAACCATTTAAAATGCTTCTTCACTTAAAAGCAGTTTTGTCAGGAAAAAATTAAGACTCTTAAAAGAAGATAGTTGTAGTTATATATTTACATTAGTTTGAGCAATTTGCATGGCTTGTTAAGGAATCTCTTCAGTGCGTTCTTCACATCCTTGTTCCTTAGGCTGTAAATGAGAGGATTCGGCATTGGTATCAATAGGGTGTAAAAGCCTGAGGCTATTTTATCAGTATCTAATGAGTGGTTGGTCCTTGGTTGAACACACATGAAAAGGAGACTCCCATAAAACGCAGTGACCGCCATCATGTGAAAAGCATGGGTAGAAAATGCTTTTTATCTCCCTTTTGTGGACAGTATCCTCAAAATGGCGAGAACAATGTTGAAGTAGGATATTAGAACAATGATCATGGAGAAAAACAGATTAGTACCCGAAAGCGTAAACACTACTGTTTCTGGAATGTAGGTATCAGAACAGGAGAATGCTAGCAAAGGGATGTTATCACAGTAAAAATGGTTTATTACATTGGAAGAACAGTATGACACAAGGAACACACTGAAAGAGACAGTCAGTGCTGTGGTCAGACTGTAGAGGTATATGAGGGATACTATCAGAAGGCAGATCTGCCGAGATACCACCACCATGTAGAGCAGGGGTTGCAAATGGCCACATAGCAGTCATAGGCCATTGCGGCCAGTATGAAAATCTCAGCCACCATGAAAACTAAGAATCCACCTAGTTGAGCTGCACAACAGGAGTATGAGATGATTTTCTTCTTAACCAAGAAGTTGACAAACATTTTAGGGCAATGATGGTAGAATTGCCAAGGTTAATGATAGCTAAGTGTTGGAGGAAAAAGTACATGGGGGTTTGAAGTCTAGAGTTGACACTGGTGAGAATGATGGTGCCCAGGTTCCCTACCACAGTCAGCCCATAGATCACCAGGAAGACAAAGAAAAGGGGGACCTGGAGCTCAGGAAGGTCTGTGATTCCTGTGAGAATGAACTCAGTCACCCATGTGAGATTCCCTGGGGCCATTTATTGTGTTGTTTTGTCTTTAAATACGGAAATTGGAAAGAGGTTAATAAAAGGTAAAATCAGTTTTGCTGTTAGAGGATTATTCCCTTTTGAAGTTTCATTTAAAATCTGTTTACTTTTGTTCACACTTAGGAGTTTCAGACTTTAGTTGTTTCTCTCTGACACTTTTAGAAATTTCAAAGGTATAAACTCATCAGAAAACAACAGAGGTTGGTTCTTCAAGTTGTTTCTGTAAACAGTTTATTTATTCACTGTTGGATATAATTTAAATATTGAATTATGTGTGTGTATATATATATATATATTTTTTTTTTTTTTTTTTTATATATATATATATAGTATACAAATCAACACAAAACAAAAAAGCAAACCCTTCGCTGTCAGGTTGATTCCCAGTCATAGGACACTATAGGACAAAGTAGAACTGACCCATAAGATTCCAAGGAGTGCCTGGTGAATTTCAACTGCTGAACTTTTGGTTAATAGTCGTAGCTCTTAACCACTACACCACCAGGGTTTTCTATACTGCACATAAAAAAAAGTGTAAATATTGAATATTATATATATATGTTGTACATATATATGTTGTACATATATTTTTTTAAATGTACATAGGGCTGCTATGATTCTGAATGGAATTGATAGCACCTAACAACAGAGCATAGTTATATATATATGAATATATATAGCATATATATGATATATGTATGATATACGTATCATACATAATAATACGTATGCATGAATATTTCTCCAGTGATATTGGATGAAATGTATGCATTTTCTTTACCACCCTTTTCAAGTGATAAAAAACAAAACAATACAAAAAAAAAAAAAAAAAACTGCCTTTGCAGAGTTGAAGTTGATGAGTCAGAATGACCTTCAGCTATCTTTCTGCTTAACCGCCACAGGCCTCCTCTACAGAACACTCAGCTTCATCTCCTTGGGTATTTTATGTATTTCAGTATCTCTGTGGGAAACACCTCCAGAACTGTGGCTTTTTCCTTAACAATTTTTACCACATCCCTCTGCTTCTGCTACGCACAGATAGACCTGCATCTCATTACTGTTCCTTCTGTAGGTGCCGGAAGACTGCATCCTTCTTTCTTAATCACATTTTCTTTCTTCATCACATTTTCTTTCTTCTGCCAAATACACCAGAACTGTCACTGGATTTGTTTTCCAGATTGCTTTCTATTATAACTTTTTTAGCAGACTTCCCTTCGTTTTCCAGTTTATCCTTCTTTTCCTTAAACTGTTTGAAGGCTGTTTTGTTGTTGTTGTTAGTTAAGTTTTATTACTTACAGTTTCGATTTGTTAAAGTTCAATCATTTTACTCTACTTCTATAGAGAAATGAGTGGGATAGAATGCTAACTTTTATGTAGTGTTCATTATGTGCTTCTTGTTGCTGTCGTTAGTTGACATCCAGCAGATTCTGACTCATGGTGACCACACGTGTGCAGATCAGAAGTATTTCACGGGGTTATCAAGACCGTGACCTTTCTGAAGCCAGTCACCCAGCCTGTCTCCCTTGGGTGGGTTTAAGCGGCCATCTCTTCTGCTAGGATCCAACAGTTTAAACTTTTGTGCCACCCGGGGCCTCTCATTATGTGCCTAGAACTAAGCAAAATGTTTTGAAATAATTACTTTTATTCTGCATAGGATATTGACTGGATAAACTTAGGATTAATTTACTTATTTTTAATTTGGTTTGCCCTTGTTGATACTGTTGTTTTATTCCCCCAAACACTAGCTCTGTGCTATTGCTCAAATATTTATATTTTGTGTAGTACTAAATAACTGGCATAATGCAAATATATAGGTTAGTAAGCACAAAGCTTGGCACTTAATGATTTCATAATAGATGTTACCTGTAGTTATTATTATTATTAGCTTTTTTTGAATGATGTTAATATTTTTTCCTCTTTTTTTTTTCTTAAATTTTAACTTCAGTGTCACATTCTACCTGGTTGAAGAGTCTTGTAGTTGAAAAAGAAATAGCAATTAAATTATAATTTTGTATATGCAAAATGAGTGGTCCTCATGGCACAGTGGTTAAGTGCTCCACTACTAACTGAAAGGTTGGCAGCACAAAGCCACAGCTGCTCTGTGGGAGATAGATGTGCAGTCTGCTTCTGTAAAGATTTATAACCTTGGAAACCCTATGAGGTAGTCTGACTCTGTCCTTTAGGGTCACTAGGAGTCGGGATTGACTCAACTGCACTGGGTTCAGTTTTTGGTTTTGCTGTATGCAAAAACTGGGCCACCTGATTTTCAGCTGTACTTTCACAAAACAAAACATGCTCTTCTGCACACATGACTTTTCCAAGGTTGTTTTTTTTTTTTTTAAAGGAAAATATGTATATCTGATAAGCTGATCTGATTTTGTTGTACTAACTATCCCATATCTCTTGTCCCCTACCATGAAACCATAAAGAATGTCAAGTTTTATAACAAGGCAAGTTTACTCTGGGAAACTCAGAGAAACATTCATTTTGATGAAAGTATTTCCTGTCAGGTCACTGTACATAATGCTATTCAATTCAGTGTCTTGTTCACTCTGAAATATATTTTATAAACATATCCTTAATTTAACAAGAGCAAGAATATCAAGAACCAGAACTTCAGTTACTGATTGTCTACTATGCATTAGCACAATTAGCTTTGAGGAGGGAGAGTATTTGTATATATTTAAAATCCTTATTGTTAATTCCCTCCTCTATTGAAATACATTTGATGGAAAATGCAGGGTTGTTCTTTTTTCAATGAGTACATGTCAGAAAAATAAAGTTTCTGTAGAACAATCCACTTTTTCTCCTATTTTTTTCCCCTTCACCTTGTCTGAAAAGAGTTATTTTAGTTTTTCTACCAATAATTTTGATATTAAATCATTTTGAATACATATATTTTATACATCTACTCACATAATGAAAAAAAAAGCATTGCCGTCCAGTCGATTCTGGCACATAGTGACCCTGAAGGACAGAGTAGAACTGCCCCATAGGGTTTCCAAGGAGTGCCTGGTGGGTTCGAACTGCTGAGCTTTTGGTTAGCAGCCTTAGCCCTTAACCACTAGCCACCAGGGTTTCCACTCACGCCTTGGGAAACCTGTGGGCAGTTCCACTCTGTCCTGTAGGGTCACCACGAATCGGAGTTGACGCCACAGCAATTCTTACTTGGAGGCGTGTTGCGTTATCTCCAAAAATTGCTTCTTAGTGTGAGCTCTTTATGGCCGCCAGGGCAGAGACTGACTGTGGGCACCAGGGAAGCTTTTCAGCCTTAGGGTTATCACCTGGGCAACGCAAAAATCAGGAAGGGGACACAATCTCACTGTTATCGACTAAGTAATTTTATAGTTCTTTTTCAGAAACATGGAATCTTAAATTTCAGGAACACTTAAGTAGTTTCCTATCTGGTATAGGCTAAAAATTAAATCAAAACCCTTGATGGGGAGTCGATTTCCACCCATAGACCATATAGGACAGAGAAGAACTGTCCCACATGGTTTCCAAGGCTGTGATATTTATTGAAGGAGAGTGCCACATCTTTCTCCTGCAGAGTGGTTGGTGGGTTCAAACTGCTGACCTTTCGGTTAGCAGCCAAGAACGTAACCACTGTGTCACTTATGTGATAGATTGCCTACTAAAACATCCATCAGTTCTGCCAGTTCTAAAGCAGAAAGCATTTCCCTTCATACTAAGGCAACATACACTCCCTGCAATGAGGATTCATTATTCTATATTGTTCTGGAGCTTGGATTCCCAAACTTACAATATTTAGATAAAGCCTTTACATTTTCTGCCATATTTTTATACTCATAGTACTATCATTTAATTATTTCTTCTTATAATGTCTTTAATTTGAGCTACATTTATATGAACAATATGTTTTAATAGACCATATTTCATTACTATTTAAATAAAATTCCTACTTGCTATTGTGTAAGATATATAGATGTGTATATGCTTAAATATTTATATATACATACACACATGTATGTGAGTGTGCATACGTATACATATGTACACATATATTTAAGTCCAAAAAGTTATTGCTGTGTTATCAAATATCACTATATTCCCTTGTTTAGTTTGTGAATAAAATCAATCTATGCTTTTTCTGCCCCATATCATTGCATCTCCATGGCTTTCTATCACAATGGAAGAAATTAGGGCACATAATTACTTCCATTCTTTGTACACCAAGCTAAAAATAGAAGAACATGCCAAAGATAGGGTATAACTAGGCTAAGGTTTCAAAATGCTCAAGAAATTTTTCAGCATTGACATCCGCAAGGAGACAATTGTAAAATCTCAAGGTATCATTAATTTCACTGGTAGTTCAGGTTTAGTATGTTTCAATCTTTTTTTGTTCCAAATGTTACAGGACACCATCACAAGTCATTACAGCTGATATTTTTAGCCATAACTCTACTTGGATTAAGACTCTCTGCTTGCTTCCACAAAAATATCAAATTCATTATATGTAAAAAGCAATATGCTAAATCTTCTTCATTCTCTAAGATAATCAAAGTTTATCACTGATTTTATTTTTTCTTTTATAACTCCTTTAACAACGTTTAGTCTCATTTATCAGTAGATATGTTTGACTGATATTTAATTCATTACAGAACTGTCACTGCCACTTGGAAATCAGTGAGCAAGGATTGCAGTCACTTAGAAAATTGGACAGAGAAGGATCATTTCAGTTCTGAGTTTGATTTCAGTTGATAGAGCTTTCAAGATACTTAGTTCTCACAACTCGACCTAGTAATAGGTAAAGCATTTGTTTTAACTTACCTGCACAGAGAGATCTCCTGAGATCCACTCCTAAGTTTACTCCACGAAGCAAGCTGGAGAGTTTTTACAAAGTTTTGAACTCCCTGAAGACCTTATCACTAAAATGTGTTTGTTTCTAGGACCCAATCTCTGAACATGAGAACTAGGATTCCTAGATAAAAGTCGGTTTCCCCAGGGAAAGAAAGACAAATTCAATGCTCATTAGGCAAGTCTCCGCTCAAAATTTTACCGAAGCAGTGAAAATGTGGAGATAGCCTAGAGACTTGCTTAAATGATCGTACCAAATAACAAACACATGCAATGATTCCATGGTATTTTTTTTTTTTTCCTTTAATGTGCCTTTATATTATCTGGATAGTGCCCTGGACCTTGTAGTAAGAAAATCACACAGTTGGAAAGCACTAGATTCTGTCCCAATGGACATTTTAGTGTGAATATTGAGGATAAAGCTTAACACAGAGCCTCCCTTGTAGAATCAAGATTAAGCCCTGGTGCATTTACTGTAAAAAACAGATGGTATATACCAAATTGAAAATGTGAAGTTTGTGAAGAGGCTGAATATCAAGGTTTTACTATAATTATTAAATTACAAATCATACCTAGTATCATTTCTAGCTTTTTTATTCAACTGATTTGAGTGGAAAATGTATTTTTTTTCAAATCAGCCTACAACATTATTTTAAAAAATGTATAAATCTTGCAATTAAATATCAATAACAATTTTTTCTCACTCTCCCTGTGACATTTTCTAGCCTATAACCTTTGCAAGAGGAAAGGGTATGTCCAAATATTTTACCTTTTTATTACAAGCTTCTAAAATAATACAAAGGATAGAGTACATACTCAAACCAAAACCAAGCCCACTACCGTTGAGTCGATTCTGACTCATAACGACCCTATAGGGACATGTCCACAAGATATTTGATAACTAACTCACTGATGGATAGAATGAATGAGTGCAATATTCATGCTGAAATTGAAGATCAGAATTTTATTTCCAGTGCTGCAATCAATGTTTAATATTATTTTAACTTTGACAAAGAAACCGTGACAAATTTCATCTCATTCTCTAAAATTTCTACTCCCTTTCTTAATTTTCATCTTCCTAACATTTTTTTAACATCTAATTCAAGTCTCCATCCAGCCAATTCTGACTAATGGTGGACCCATGTGTGTGAAAGTAGAAATGCCCTCCATGTTGTTTTCCGTAGTTGTCATCTTTCAGAAGATCTTCAGAGGGCCATCTGGGTGGATTCAAGCCACCGACCTTTTACGATTACACACCTAGTGTCTTCTTAACCAGAGGTAACTCTAATCCACAGTGTTTCACTGGTATAGTTTGTGTTATTAGTTATACATTTACACATTCATTCTCAAAATATATACCCATACACACCTACACATACATACATATATCAGCTTGAACAAAGTAAGAAGCAAATTGATGGCATGGTTTTTCTGTACGAGTTAAAACAGCAGAGGTTAAGGGTTGACTATTTATTTCAAAATATTCAAGAAGAATTGAAAGACACTAATAAAGTGAAACTAAAATTTCATTTTTTCGTATCTTCTTCATATTGAGACACAGGCCATGAATCTTGACTTTTTTTAATATATTTTTCATGCGAAAAATATACTTTATTGATAAACCAATTTTTCCCAAGCACTATTTTTATTGCTTCTTTTACATCTTTGTTCCTCAAACTGTAGATGATGGGATTCAGCATGGGAATCACAATGGTGTAGAATACAGACAGTATCATGTCATGGTCCAAATCATATCTGGAACTTGGTCTCATATACATGAAGAGGATTGTTCCATGGTAAATTGACACTCCAGTTAGGTGAGAGCCACAGGTGGAAAACACTTTCCGCCTTCCTTCAGCAGAATGCATCTTCAGAATGGCCAACAAAATTAAACCATAAGAGATCAGGACAATCAGGATGGTGAATACCTCAATAGAACCTACAGCGTAGAAGAGTAGAAGCTGGTTGATGTGAGTGTCAGAACAGGAGATAGCAAGGAGTGGAGGGATATCACAAAAGACATGTCTGATTTCATTAGATGCACAGAAGGAGAGGCTAAATGTTGCTACTGTGTGTAAAGTAGCATGTGCAATACCACCAACATAAGAAGCAGTGATGAGTGGCACATAGACTCTGGGTGACATGTTAACTGAATAGAGAAGTGGGTTATAGATTGCTACATAGTGATCATATGCCATTGCTGCTAAGAGAAAGCATTCTGTGGTGCCAAAAGTAAAATCAAGAAACATTTGTGTTGCACATCCAGGGAATGAAATGGATTTATTCTTTGACATAAAATCTACTAACATATTTGGAGTAACAGATGATGAATAGCAGGCATCCAAGAATGATAACACACTGAGAAAATAGTACATGGGGATGTGGAGCCGGGAATCCTCAATGACCAATACAACCAGTCCTAAATTTCCAATCAGAGTAAGAAGATAGATTGCTAGAAATAGAAAAAATAAGACTACCTGCCCTTCAAGATTGTCTGTGAAGCCCTTCAATGTAAATGTGGTGACTTCTGTGTCGTTTTTCATGTTGACACTTCATGGAACAAACTTGAAAATAAACATGAAATCAAAAATTTTATTTTTATGGCTTGGATGCATAATATTGTGACTGAAAGGAATGCTAACTATGCCCTCATATTGATTTTTTGGAAATTCATGATTTCCCAGCAGCAACTCATGAAACAATGACCAGATACTGAATAAAGGGTCACTACCACTCTCTGCCACTCTCTCTGCAGAATTAAATAGAAGATAAAGACGTTTCCTCACTGGTTAAAATTAGTTATTACCAAAATAATTGAGTTAACTGCTTTACTTTTTAAAACCAGTTATTTATTCAAATAAATTTCTTTCTCACATCTTAATACTTGGGATAATATATCAATGGGCAGAGAATTAGAATATAATACCAGATTTCTAGCTCTTTCAGTTATCGTGTACAATTATTTGCCATAATCTTCTCACCTGTAGAAAGAGGATATTAATGTTATCTTACAAGATTGGGGCAAACATTAAAAAAGAAAAAATAAGTTAATGTAATTTAATTTTCAAAGTAATTTAATTTCTAGAATGTGCTGATTGGAGCTGGTTTTATAAACCAGCACCTGCCTGTATTGTTACATCTAACAAGCTACCTTCTGAATATTCTCCAGTTCCATTAGTAATTTTTGGATTTTGCTGAAAATAATTTATCAAATTGTTTTTTGGGGAAAGATTCACCATGGCTGAATTCAAAAAATACGTGACAGTTTATGTTTCGTTCAAACATCTTTCTTAAATTCATGCTATTGTATTTGTCCTTTTTTGGCTATATACTTTGCCATTGGTATTATTGACAATCTACATCTTTTTCTACTCCCTCAAACATTTCTGGTGAAAATCTAAGAAATTATTGAAGATGTTAAAACAAAAAATCATGACTTTCATGATTATAAAGTATTTTCTTCCAAGGTGTTTTCATTCAAGACTTTACACTTCTTTATGTGTTGTTGATGGTGTACTCGGTGAAATAACAATTAAGTAATTTTTAACTTAGTATTAAAGTAGTACATAAAAAACATTTTTAAAAAGTACCTTTGCAGATATAAGATTTAAGATTAAAAACAATGAAAGAAAGGGGTTATAGAAAGAATAGATTATTGTCTGGATGGTCCCATGGCTAAACAAATCAGAAGTTAAAGAGTTACCTATTCTTGAATTTGAAATTTAAATTATTAGCTCATAATATAGCACTGTTTGAAGGATATATATTACAATACTATTTTAATAAAATATTTATTTTTTACATATCCTCACACTTCGTCTTACATTACTGTAGTTTACTGATTAGGAAATTTGAGTCAGTCTTATCGGTACATAATCTGCTACAAATAATAGTCTGTATACTACTTAAATTAATGATCTAAGTCAAGCTCCAGTTTTAATATATTGATATGGATCTCTCAGTAAGGGATAGGATCATTTAGATTAGAGTGATTTAACAGAGAATAAACCCAAATGCCTATAATATCCTGGGAAAGATAAGATCAGAATGACCTAGAAGAATTTTAAATATTTACAGAAAATATTTCCATAGGAATTGTGTAAAGAGTAAAGTTAGAGGAAAAAATACTTTAATGATTTGTTAGATTGAATGCTCTTTTTTGGACATCATCATTTAAGACAAAACAGGTTAGATGTCCGAAACCATCCACTTTAATAACCTCATATTTTTGAGTGACTACAACACTATAAAATGCTTTTAAATATATCATTTAATTTAAAAAAAAAAAAAAACACTTCTACTGACTTGATTGGGAAATTCCTAAATATTTTTCATATTTTGAAAAATGTCATTGGCTGGGGGAAAGGTGAATATGGATATTAATTGGAGGGATATTGAGACAAAAATTATGTCGATAAGATAAATATGGAGTCAAAGGAAAATAAAACATAAACTTTGATGAATGGTGCATGAAATCAATTCATTATATTTGTATAAAAATATTATGAGGAGTCTAAAGAAAAATGATTTTTTAGTACAATCTTTGACATCAGTTCAATGGGTGCACCTAAATTTACAATGGTACAAGATAAATAACACAGGATTTGGAATCCGAAAAATATATGCTCATCATTCATTTCTGTGATTAGAAGCTGTGTGTGATGTTAGATTTTCTCTCAAAAGTTTAGTCCTCTTTAAACTGACAAAACAGTTTAATGAAGGAGCCATTCAGGCACAATTCAGACATATGTGCACACATTCGCACAAACAGACACTTACATGCAGACATAAAGCCAGGCACAGTAATTAAATACGCAGAGCAATTTCTTTGCAATATTTCATTTTTTGGTTATCATTGAAACAGGTAAATATAATTGAATAATTTTCGTCAGATATATTTCTTCTTGGAAATCAAATTTGGGTAACAACGTTTTAGTCAAAACATTGAAAAAATGCCTGTACCCAGAGACTTAAGCACATTTAATATATCTGTTTTGTGATTATAAATATGCAAACATTATTTTGTCAGTATCAAACCAAATGAATTGCCTAAAAGTAGATTTAGTCATTTTCATCTGCCTTTTCATATCACAGAAATAGTATAATTCTTATGAGTAAAGTTTCATCAATATGAAATAAGTTTATTCTTCAGAGAGTAAAGGAATTTTGTGAGTTGTGTGATCTGCTTTTAACAATAAAATCACACAGATTACAACATTGCCATTTGTTCATATTACAGTATGGTTAATTTGGCTTTCTATAAAGAAAATGGTAAAAAAAATGTTAAGCACTAGAGTTAAACTTCTCTCAAAACCAGCTTTTCTGCTATGAGTCAAAAGAAAAGTTATACTGAGCATGACTAAGTCAATGTTAGCACGTCTGGAACGGCATCAAAGTCATAAAGAGAAAGTGTTTATGATTATTAAAGAATTTAGAAGGATCAAACTTAAGAAATTAATGTAAAGTCATTTCAATAAATATAATTTTAAGAGAAAGAAGATAACTCTAGATATCTTAGGCCCAACACTAAAACACTAATAATACAAAGGAGAGGAACGATAACAGTTATCTTTTGTTGAGCTCTTGCTGTAAGAATGGAATTTTCTGTACTTTATAATATCTTTACAGCAGTCCTCAAAACAATAAATACCAAAGATTCAATCCCAGCTGTCCCTGATCCCAAAGTGTATGTTCTTTCCATCCTTCTATACTGCCTCCTATTATACTATGGCTTCATTCTGAAACTGCTCCTTCCCCCATGAAAAATAAAACAAAGCATGGCTCTTGCCATGTTGGGCTAACTTTCAAGTCACCAATACCAGAGAAATATTATGAATGAAGCGATAATTTGAAGTGACTTCTAGATTTAGCAGCTAGCAAAATAAACCTAAAGTATTTATTGTCCCCTCATTATTTATATCCAAATATAAGTCCACAGGCAGTTGAAGAGTTCAAATATTCTTGCTTTCTATTGCTATGCTAAGTTTAGTCCTTTCATCTCATTGTTCTTACTTTGAACTGGACTATCTTCTTCCATCAGGAAAATTAAAGCATACATTCAATTTGGAGGCTCTTACCTACCACTACAAGCATATATTTCATATTTTCTATTTTCTCTGTTCTTTTTAAGAAGTATGGGTTTTAAATTGTTGGGTACAAATCTGCATTTATCAGATTTTGATGGCAATGTAAAAATCACCAATGTAATAGGGAAGAACCAAAAAAAAAATTTTTTTTTAAATACTGGAGATATCAGAGCTTATTCTACCTTGATATTTTAGATATTTCCTTTGAAATATTCTGCAAATGATCTGGAATTTTCTCTTACCTGCAGAACAGCAAATGCAGGGTTAGGTACACTGTGAATGTGTTTTGTTTAGGTCTTTTATATCCACTTACCCTCCCTGCTGTTAAAGAAACCCATAGGAGGTGTTCAGAGGGGAATACTCCCCAATTATTTTCTGGTTCAAAAAGGCAACATAGTGATTTACTCAATGATAAAGAAGTAAATAGTTTTTGAATAATATACCAAATCTTGACCTTTCTTGAAAGAATAAATAAAGTTCTTTGAATTCTGATTTAAAATGCTGTCATAGGGAAAAATACACTTTAACACAAGATAATAGATTGTAAGATATTAAACAAAATCTTATATCATAGCTCTGACACCGGGTTAGCACTTAAATTCTCTGAGACCCGGTGTCCTCATACCAGCAGTGTAACCCATTTTATATTGCAACAAATCAATAAATATAGTAATATGTAATAAGGTAAAACAATGATATATCAATTGTAGAATCTAGCACAAGGGTTTGTAGTCATCCGTATTCATTATACTTCTATGCTATTCAAATTATGAAGTGTTTGAAGTAAATAAAGAATAGATTTTGAGTTTATTAAAAGGCATACAATTCAAGTGATAAAAAAGTACAAAAATTTAATAATTACATAGAGAAGGAGACAGCAGATATTTAATGATCTGGAATACTTCATAAGTCATATATTTTGTGATTCCATAATGCGAAATACTAATCTATAGTTTACTCGGATGAAATAATAATAGCACAGACAATAGAAATTATGACATTTGAGTAAACACTCTTATGAAAGAGCAAACAAAATAAATACTAAAAAAAAGAATTAGATAAATCTGAGACAAAGGAAGCAGAAGAAAATTAATGTCTCATTAAAAAAAAAAATTCTTCCATTACTAGCACAGACACACTTTCATGCCCACGCACTAAACACTGATACACACACACTAAATGCGTATTCACACACACACTCACATGTCCACACGAAGAGAAATTGCACGTTGGTAGACAAGCAAGGACCAACAGAATCTTTAACTTTCTACAATTCTCCAGACGCTTCTGATGGGCAACCAAGTTGGAAGCAGCAAATCCAGTGCAAACTGAAGTCTGGAATAGTGAACTAACTTGCATAACCATCCATGGGTTTATTCAAAAGTCTTTTTGAGAGATTAATGTGTGGCAGAGAAACACAACAAATAAACAATGGCAGAGTCTAAGCACTGTGAAGAGAAGCAAAGCCAAGACAAGGGACAAAGTAAGGTCTTGTGGGCATCAGGTATATTTTTAAGAGGACGTAGTGTGAGCCTCTATGATGAGATGACACAGGAACCAAAATCTGAATAAAATGGTGCAGCATGACATTGAGAATTCCTTTTACTTTTAAAAATGCATTGACAGTAGAGATTATGACATCTGAGTAAAACCTTCGCTATGAAATGACTCAGCAGCAACAACAACAAGAAAAACTAAAATACCGAAAGGAAATTTTTAGTAAGAAGAAGGTAATTAAAGAAATCTCTCATTAATAAACCCAGAATCTCCTTCAGAACACTTCCTCAAAAATCCCTTACAAACAATAAACACAAGCAAAGAAGAAAGGGAAAGGAAATTAAAAAATGACTTTGATAAAACTAAACTACAAAAGACCCCAGCTTAAGAATTTTAACGTATTAAAGCAAGGAGAGCAGCAGGTACAGGGTAAACAAAAAGGGAAATATCAATAGGACCAGGTGGAACTGACTTGACAGCAACAGGTTTGGTTTGGTTTTTAGCTAGCATTAACCTTCATAACTGGACTCTGAAAGTAGAGAGCTATTTACTGAGTTGGCATCTCAGCAATATCAACCAGAAAAAGTGGGAAAAGCCTTCAGCCTCCGAACTGTAGGTAGGTGAGCACTCTTCCCTCCTCACCCAAACGCACAGCAAAGAATCACAAAAGGATTGTGGAAGACTTAATTGGTTCTCTGGGCCATTGAGGATCTCAGAAGTAAGCATCACACAATTCCTTCAAAAACGACAAGGCTTCACCATGAGGGAAAAAAAAGAAAATACTGAGAGGAGAATTTAAATTGAATATGGAGGAAAGACGGAAAGGAACTTTTCAAATAAGAGAGGGGGTGTTCTCGAAGATGTAGGTCTCATAAAAGACGGCTACAACAACAGATGCTTTCTACAGTGCCAAATATCACCTTAGAAGCCAAGACCTGTAGATCCACTGTAGTTCTTGTTGTTAGGTACCGTTGAGTTGATTCCGACACATAACGACCCTATGGACAACAGAACGAAACACTGCTCAGTCCAGCGGCATATTCACAATTGTTCCTATGCTTGTGCCCAATGATGCAGCCACTGTGTCAATCCATCTTGTAGATCTGTGGAATTCAGTAACTCAGAAGCCTCTCTCATGCTTTCTTCTTGTCAATATCTACTCTGTAAAAGTAACACCTGCTCTGAAGAAAAGATTAATTTATTTAACAGCTACTTTTTAAATTCAAGGCTATAGATTTTTAATATAAATGCAGAAAATCCACCAGATATATGGACCAGTTGGTTTACTTTGCTTATAAAGAAAATGGACAAAGTTGTGATTATGGCCAATAGGTTGGTCGAATGGTCAGGGACTTGGAAGGAATGTAATTGGAAAATTGGTGAAAGGGATGTCTGGGGAGGAGGTATGTGAATTGTCCTTTCTGAATGGGCAAAACATATGAAGATATTTGTGACCAAGTGAATACTGACCAATGAATGACCTCAGCAAAGGAAGGTTTTAATAGTCAAGTTAATAGGATGATCTGTTCTGTGTACACCAGTTAGTTTCTTTACCTAGCCACTCCTGTCATTGCCCAATGGGTTCATGGACAGAGTGGTCATGTCTGAATTCATGGACGTTATGTATGAGTTCAGCAACATGAATTTCTACTCACCAAAGACAACCTGGCTATGGCTACAGCTGAGGGCACAATCTACAAGCAGCAGAGGTCAACACTGAGTACCCAGTATGATGCCATCCCCCTGAGTGATCAGCCAGCTAGCTACCTGATGGTGGACTGATTGGACAGCTTCTATCCTGGAAAAGACGATGTTGTTCTTATTGGGCTAGACATTTCCTTTGGATATTATGGATTTGCTTTTCCTATACACAGTGCTTCTGCAAAAACTACTATCCATGGAACTAAAAAAAAGCCTAACTCTACTATGATTAGGCTCCACGCAGCATTGCTTCTGATCTATAAGTTAGTATATGAGATTACGAAGACAAGAAAGACTCTCTAGAACTCAAAAAGTTTGATCGTTTATTCTGCCAGATCTCTGATATTCTAATGTTCTATCACATAGAATATTAATAGTTATCTCTATGAAACATTGTCTCTACTCTTATAACTTCTTATCTACCTGTTTATAGTACAATTATGTGTATTAATATCTTGTCTCTTATATTAAACTTTCAGTGTGCTTACATCTAAAACCCATAGACCTTAGAAATCTAGGACCTTATAATTAAGATGAGAAATAAAGTTATTTTTATTAAACAGTTAAAAATTCTGACATATGTTTTGCTTTCACATTATTTACTAATATACATGTTCACAGGATTTGGAGAGAATTAAGCAGGTTAGATTTCCAGAAGGAGGAAATTGAATATCAGGGGATTTAATTTATTAACCAATGACACATAGCTAATTAACATCAGAGCTAGGAATATGTTCTCTATTGTTAGATTTATTTTCCAATTCTACATCATAATCTTTTCCACTGAAGGATCAGTTTTCCAGAGGCCAAAGTGATTCATTTAATCATTTTTATCAAGTAGCTCATTGTTTCAGAACCATTCTATTGTTATTGTGGGAAGTTATCTATCTATCAATCTATCATCTATATATCCATCCCTCCATCCCTCCCTCATCCCTCCCTCATCCCTCCCTCATCCCTCCCTCCAAACCTCCCTCCATCCCTCCCTCCATCCCTCCCTCCCTCCCCATCCATCCATTCAACCATCCATCCATCCATCCATCCATCCATCCATCCATCCATCCATCCATCCATCCATCCATCCATCCATCCATCCATCCATCCATCCATCCACCCACCCATCCATCCATCTATATTTTTTGTTGTTGTTGTTAATTTTCTGTTCCAAAAGAGAATTAGCAATATTTCTTCTCAGTGCATCCCCTTTGAACTACAAGAAAAGCTCAAGAAGCAGGTTTAAGAATCCAAACACAGTCATAAAAAAAAAATCAGCATACTTTAATTGAGTGAGCAGTTCAGTTCCACAGGTAGGAGGAAAAAAAATTCATCACATACAAAATATTTTAAGAAGTTTGAGTCTTTAATCTCCAACAAGAGAATATGCCTTGATGTTTAAATGTGAATTAGGTGATCCTAGATAATTCCAACTTGTATTAAAAACTGAAAGTTTCCTGAGAACGTAGAAAACAGAAAGGACCCCCTACATATGTAAGTCAATAAAGGTGGAAATCAGAAATTTGTTTTACTTTTCCTTATGGATGATAACCAAAATAGGAGTAGTAGAATTAAGTAGCTATATTTAAAAATTAAAACCCGATGGTGAGGAGGGCCCAGGACTGTACAGTGTTTCATTCTATTGTACTTAGGGTGACTATGTGTTGAAAATTGATTCTAGGGCACCTAAAAACAGCAACAAATTAAAAAGTTATGGAAATTATTAAAGAGAAAGAAAATGAAATTTCAACCAGCAATTAGTTATATGCTTAATTTGTGATTATATTTTGTTTTTCCCCTCATGGAGGGGTTCAAATTATTTTAAAATTTAATTTTTCCCTAGAGGCCATTTTTGGTGTATATACATTTTCCAATTTTATGTCTATTTAAGGTGGATGACTTTAACAAATAATTCAAAAATGTGAGAATGTTATTTTTGTATTACTTTAGGGGCTGTCGATTCCAGATTAATGACATGGCACCATGGGATTGCAATATGGTCAAGTAGAATCAGAGAAATGTGAGGTAAATCCTTGCTTGACTAGTAACTATCTGTGTGACATTGGCCAACTTTTATGTCTAGCTAGGCTTCACTTTTTTTTCTCATCTATAAAACAACACTAATTTATTTAGTTTTCAGGGTGTTATGTAGATTATATACATGTCATGGATTGAATCGTGTCCCCCCAAAAAATGTGTCAAATTGGTTTGGACATGATTCCCAGTATTGTGTGATTGTTCTCCATTTTGTGATTGCAATTTTATGTTAAAGAGGAGTTGGGTGGAATTGTAACACCCTTACTACGGTCACATCCCTGATTCAATGTAAAAGGAGTTTTCCTGGAGTGTGGCCTGCACCACCTTTTATTTTATAAGAGGTAAAAGGAAAGGGAAGCAAGCAGAGAGGGGGGACCTTACATCACCAACAAAGAAGCACCAGGAGCAGAGGGCGTCCTTTGGGTGGGGATTTCTGTGCACAGAAATTCCTAGCCCAGGGGAAGACTGACAAGAAGGAACTTCCTACAGAGCCAACAGTGAGAGAAAGATTTTCCCTGGAGCTGATACCCTGAATTTAATTTCTAGCCTACTAGATTGTGAGAAAATAAATTTTTCTGTGTTAAAGCCATTTACTTGTGGTATTTCTGTAATACCAGCAGTACCTAACTAAGACAGAATTTGGGACTGTGAGAGTGGGGTGCGGCTGTAACAGATACCTAAAATGTGGAACAGGTTTTGAAACTGTGAATGAATAGAGATTCAGAAGGAAGTGAGGAGAACTGTGAACACTGGAGAAGTTGCAGATGGTGATAAACAGCAGCAGAGAATCAACAGCAACAGTAAATTGGTAGCAACAGAATCGGGAGACCAGTTTCAGCCAGTGTTGGAGCTGACCCACAGATCAAGAGAGCTGAGTGCCTGTGTGCAGGAGGCTTCCTGGTGGAGTGGGGTGCCTCCAAGAATTTATTGGTGAAGTTACTGAACTTTGGAACACTTGCCCCAGCAGGTCAGAAGTGGGTGTGAGGCCCGAGGGTTGAGAGGCTAAGGGACACAGGAAGCTGAGCTGCTTATGCCACTAAGAAAGAAGCACCAGGAGCAGAGTGCATTCTTTGGACTGGGGGTTTCTGTGCAGATAACCTTCTAGTCCAGGGGAAGACTGACAAGAAGGACCTTCCTCCAGAGCTGAAAGAGAGAGAAAGCTTCCCCGTGGAGCCGATGCCCTAAATTTGGACTTCTAGCCTACTGTCAGAAAATAAAATTCTCTTTGATAAAGTCATCTACTTGTAGTATTTCTGTTATAGCAGCAGTAGATAAGTAATAGAGCACAATAACGCTTATAAAATTCCTAGACCCTTGAATCCACTTAATAATATGTGGTAGCTGCTATCATGGCTTTCTTTCTTCTGAAGCCTAGTGTTTGTAGTATTGTTCTGATGGACACCTGGTTATGTTTTCTGACTTTGTGACTGCATGAGTTGAGAAATTAATATATTTTTAGTCTTACTGATGGAACTTGTTCACTAAAAAAAGAAAAAGAATTAGAATCTATGTTTTCATGTTCCTAGCCTCTATAGGGAGCCCTGGTGGCACAGTGGTTAAGAGCTCAGCTGTTAACGAAAAAGTTGGCATTTCAAACCCACCAGTCTTTCTTAGAAACTATATGAGACAGTTCCACTCTGTTCTGTAGAATCCCTATGAGTTAGAAGTGACTCAATGGCAATGGGTTTGATACTTTAGTTTTAGCCTCTATAGGGAGCCCTAATGGCACAGTGGTTAAGAGCTTGACTGCTAAAAGTCAGCAGTTCAAATCCACCAACAGCTCCTTGGAAACCCTGTAGGCAGTTCCACTCTATCTTATAGGGTTGCTATGAGTCGGAATTGATAGAAGGCAACATTTTTTTATTGATTTATTTTTTGGCTTAGTCTCTATAGCCTCTTAAAGTGAAATCAGCAAGTCATAAACACAACCAAACGTTTGTCATCTAGCCGACTCTGACTCATGGTGATGCCATGTCTGTCAGAGCTGAGCTGTGTTCCATAAGGTTTCAATGGCTGATTTTTCAGAAACAGATCACCAGGCCTTTCTTCTGAGGCACCTCTGGGTGGATTTCATCCTCTAAGCTTTCAATTAGCAGCCGAGTGTTTTAACCATTTGTGTCACTCTTGGACTGTGTCATAAACACTAAGAGTTCTGATTTCCTTAAAGGTTAGCTAACAGAAATGCCTGTTAGAAGAAGATCTGCTCCTCTATCAATTCTGCATTTCCCTATAGTGAAGAAGATCATTGCTCTCACAGGACCAGATTTGGTATAAAATATAATTTCATTCATTAAATCACATTCTTGCTCTACAGACAAGAGCAGATCATCAAGGGTTGCCTGAAAATTACAACACCAAGCATATCCAGAGAATTTAAGCAAAAGACACTATTATTTTATGGACAAGCCCAAAGGCAGAATGCAATGACAAAGATGGAGGTCCTTTGGGTCTGTTCTACCCTGTCCTACAGGGTCGTTAGGGGTTGAAATCAACAGACAGCATTGGTTTTGGATTTTGCTTTTTAATCCCATCATTTCCCAGGATATTAATATGCCCCTCTCAGGAACAAACATGAAGATGTAATCGGATGCACTCTGTTTCACAGAATATCACCAGTTACCAGTTGCCATCTAGCTGTCTAGTAGATTCCAGCTCAAGGCTATCCCAAGTGTGTCAGAGTAGAGCTGTGCTCCCTGAGGCTTTCAAAGGCTAATTTCTTTATAGTAGATTGTCAGTTCTCTCTTCTGAGTTGCCTCTGGGTAGAATTGAACCATCGGACTTTCAGTTAGCAGCAAATATGTTAACTCTTTGCACCAACCAGAGAATTCAATTGTATTTAACCCCCTACTCAAAAAACCCAGTGCTGTCGTCATAGCGACCCTATATGAAAGAGTATTTAGAACCTATAAATATCTACTAAAATGTCAGTGCTGTCATCATGACAGGATCCATACAAGATTCATCTGGAGAACATCACTGAATTCACTGTGTTTACATTGCTGGTCTTCACAGATAATTTCTAGGTACAAGTTTATCTCTTTTTACTATTTCTTGCAATCTATATTTTTATTCTGGTGGGAAATATGGGATGGGCTTCATTACTCATGATGGGTTCTCAACTCCACAACCCCATGCACTATGTCTCAGTGAGATATCATTCTGGGATGCCTGTTATTTTTCAGTTTTTACCCCAAAAATGTTGGTTAATTTTCTGTCAGAGGATAAAGCCATTTCATTCTTTGGATGTGCAACAAAGCTACTGCTGGTTGTCTCTTTTGGAACCGTAAAAATGCTTGTCTTGGTGACATTGGCATGTGACCAATATGTAGGAATCTCCAACATACTTCTGTACTCAGTTAATATGTCACCCACAGACTATGTGTCACTCAGGACTGCTTCATATATTGGTGGTATTTTGCATGCTACTTTACACATAGTAGCGACTTGTAGCCTGTCTTTCTGTGCATCCAATGAAATCAGACATATCTTTTGTGGTATCCCTCACTCCTTGCTATCTCCTGTTCTGACACTCACATCAACCAACTTCTACTCTTCTACGTCATGGGTTCTGTTGAGATATTCCCCCACATGTAAGTCACTTTGAAGAATTGTGGGGGATTGTGTGTTTCTGTGATGATGGAAGCTATGCCCCCGGTACTCAAATACCAACAGGGTCACTCATGGTGGATGTGTTTCAGCTGAGTTTCCAGGCTAAGACAGACTAAGAAAAAGGACCCAGGCAACTACTGAAAAGAATTAGCAGATGAAAACCTTCTGAATATCAGCGGAACATTGTCTGATATAGTGCCGGAAGATGAGCCCCTCAGGATGGAAGACACTCAGAATACGACTGGAGAAGAGTTGCCCCCTCAAAGTAGAGTCAACCTTAATGACATGGATGGAGTCAAGCTTTTGGGACCTTCATTTGCTGATGCAGCAAGACTCAAAAGGAGAAGAAACAACTGCAAACATCCATTAATAATCAGAACCTAGAATGTAGGAAGTGTGAAACTAGAAAGATTGGAAACCATCAAAAATGAAATGGAACCCATAAAGATCAAAATCCTAGGCATTAGTGAGCTGAATGGTACTGGTGTTTGTCATTTTGAACCAGACAATCATATTGTCTACCATGCCCAGAATGACAACATGAAGAGGAATGGTGTTGCATTCATCGTCAAAAAGAATATTTCAAGATCTAGCCTGAAGTACAACACTGTCAGTGATAGGATAATATCCGTATGGCTACAAGGAAAAAAACAAGGAAGACAAGTTAATATGTCTATTATTCAAATTTACACACCAACCACTAAGGCCAAAGATGAAGAAGTTAAACGTTTTAACCAACTTCTGTACTCTGAAATTGATGGAACATACAACCAGGATGCAATGGAAATTATTGGTGATTGGAATTCTAAAGTTGGAAACAAAGAAGAAAGATTGGTAGTTGGCAAATATGACCTTGGGGATAAAAAGGATGCTGGAGATCACATGATAGAATTATGCAAGACCAGCGACCTCTTCAAGGAACAACAAAAACAATGACTGTGCACAGGGACCTCCCAAGAAGAAATACACAGGAATCAAATCAACTACATCTTTGGAAAATGACAATGGGGAAGCTCAATATCATCAGTCAGAACAAGGCCAGGGACAGACTTCAGAACAGACCATCAATTGTTCACATGCAAGTTCAAGTTAAAGCTGAAGAAAATTGCAAGTCCATGAAAGCCGAAGCAGAATGTTGAGTACATAGCATCAGAGTTTAGAGACCATCTTAAGATTAGATTTGAGGAAGCAGGCGGAGCCAAGATGGAGGACTAGGCAGACGCTACCTCGGATCCCTCTTACAACAAAGACACGGAAAAACAAGTGAATCGATCACATACATAACAATCTACGAACCCTGAACAACAAACACAGATTTAGAGACGGAGAACGAACTAATACAGGGAAGCAGCGATTGTTTCCAGAGCCTGGAGCCAGCGTACCAGTCAGGTACGGCACAAGCACAGAGAGCTGCTCCACCCCCCTGAACTAACCCCGGGAGGGGGACCAGCCGGTTCCGCCGGCGGCGTGGGATGCAGCCGGTAGGAGAAGTCCCCGGGAGGCAGTGACTGGTCTTGGAGAAGGAAGAGCAGCGTCCCAAACGGAGAACCGTCCCGCCGGGATTTGGACTGGACGCAGTGGATTTTCTGGAAAAACTAGTTTCCCAGTGATGGCTCGGAGACAACAATCCATATCCAACCACTTAAAGAAGCAGACCATGACAGCTTCTCCAACCCCCCAAACAAAAGAATCAAAATCTTTCCCAAATGAAGATACAATCCTGGAATTATCAGACACAGAATATAAAAAACTAATTTACAGAATGCTTAAAGATATCACAAATGAAATTAGGATAACTGCAGAAAAAGCCAAGGAACACACCGATAAAACTGTTGAAGAACTCAAAAAAATTATTCAAGAACATAGTGGAAAAATTAATAAGTTACAAGATTCCATAGAGAGACAGCATGTAGAAATCCAAAAGATTAACAATAAAATTACAGAATTAGACAAAGCAATAGGAAGTCAGAGGAGCAGACTCGAGCAATTAGAATGCACACTGGGACATCTGGAGGACTAGGGAATCAACACCAACATAGCTGAAAAAAAATCAGAGAAAAGAATTTAAAAAAATGAAGAAACCCTAAGAATTATGTGGGACTCTATCAAGAAGGATAACCTGTGGGTGATTGGAGTCCCAGAACAGGGAGGGGAGACAGAAAACACAGAGAAAATAGTTGAAGAACTCCTGACAGAAAACTTCCCTGACATCATGATAAACGAAAGGATATCTATCCAAGATGCTCATCGAACCCCATTTAAGATTGATCCAAAAAGAAAAACACCAAGACATATTGTCATCAAACTCACCAAAACCAAAGATAAACAGAAAATTTTAAAAGCAGCCAGGGAGAAAAGAAAGGTTTCCTTCAAGGGAGAATCAATAAGAATAAGTTCAGACTACTCAGCAGAAACCATGCAGGCAAGAAGGGAATGGGACGACATATACAGAACACTGAAGGAGAAAAACTGCCAGCCAAGGATCATATATCCAGCAAAACTCTCTCTGAAATATGAAGGAGAAATTAAGATATTTACAGACAAACACAAGTTTAGAGAATTTACAAAAACCAAACCAAAGCTACAAGAAATACTAAAGGATATTGTTTGGTCAGAGAACCAATAATATCAGATACCAGCACAACACAAGGTCACAAAACAGAACGTCCTGATATCAACTCAAATAGGGAAATCACAAAAACAAACAAATTAAGATTAATTAAAAAAAAATACACATAACAGGGAATCATGGAAGTCAATAGGTAAAAGATCTCAATAATCAAAAAGAGGGACTAAATACAGGAGGCATTGAACTGCCATATGGAGAGTGATACAAGGCGATATAGAACAACACAAGTTAGGTTTTTACTTAGAAAAATAGGGGTAAATAATGAGGTAACCACAAAAAGGTATAACAACTCTATAACTCAAGATAAAAGCCAAGAAAAACGTAACGACTCAACTAACATAAAGTCAAACACTATGAAAATGAGGATCTCACAGTTTACTAAGATAAACGCCTCAGCACAAAAAAGTATGTGGGAAAATGAAATTGTCAACAACACACATAAAAAGGCATCAAAATGACAGCACTAAAAACTTATTTATCTATAATTACCCTGAATGTAAATGGACTAAATGCACAAATAAAGAGACAGAGAGTCACAGACTGGATAAAGAAACACGATCCGTCTATATGCTGCCTACAAGAGACACACCTTAGACTTAGAGACACAAACAAACTAAAACTCAAAGGATGGAAAAAAGTATATCAAGCAAACAATAAGCAAAAAAGAAGAGGAGTAGCAATGTTAATTTCTGACAAAATAGACTTTAGACTTAAATCCACCACAAAGGATAAAGAAGGACACTATATAATGACAAAAGGAACAATTGATCAGGAAGACATAACCATATTAAATATATATGCACCCAAGGACAGGGCTGCAAGATACATAAATCAAATTTTAACAGAACTGAAAAGTGAGATAGACATCTCCACAATTATAGTAGGAGACTTCAACACACCACTTTCGGAGAAGGACAGGACATCCAGCAAGAAGCTCAATAGAGACATGGAAGATCTAATTACAACAATCAACCAACTTGACCTCATTGACTTATACAGAACTCTCCACCCAACTGCTGCAAAATATACTTTTTTTTTCTCGTGCACATGCAACATTCTCTAGAATAGACCACATATTAGGTCATAAAACAAACCTTTGCAGAGTCCAAAATATCGAAATATTACAAAGCATCTTCTCAGACCACAAGGCAATAAAACTAGAAATCAATAACAGAAAAACTAGGAAAAAGAAATCAAATACATGGAAAATGAACAATACACTCCTGAAAAAAGACTGGGTTATAGAAGACATCACGGAGGGAATAAGGAAATTCATAGAAAGCAACGAGAATGAAAATACTTCCTATCAAAACCTCTGGGACACAGCAAAAGCAGTGCTCAGAGGCCAACTTATATCGATAAATGCACACATACAAAAAGAAGAAAGAGCCAAAATCAGAGAACTGTCCCTACAACTTGAACAAATAGAAACTGAGCAACAAAACCATCCATCAGGCTCCAGAAGAAAACAAATAATACAAATTAGAGCTGAACTAAATGAATTAGAGAACAGAAAAACAATTGAAAGAATTAACAAAGCCAAAAGCTGGTTCTTTGAAAAAATTAACAAAATTGATAAACCATTGGCTAGACTGACTAAAGAAATACAGGAAACGAAACAAATAACCCGAATAAGAAATGAGAAGGACCACATCACAACAGAACCAAATGAAATTAAAAGAATCATTTCAGCTTATTATGAAAAATTGTACTCTAACAAATTTGAAAACCTAGGAGAAATGGATGAATTCCTGGAAAAACACCACCTACCTAAACTAACACATTCAGAAGTAGAACAACTAAATAGACCCATAAAAAAAAAAAAGAGATTGAAAGGGTAATCAAAAAACTCACAACCAAAAAAAGCCCTGGCCCGGACGGCTTCACTGCAGAGTTCTACCAAACTTTCAGAGAAGAGTTAACACCACTACTTCTGAAGGTATTCCAAAGCATAGAAAATGACGGAATACTACCCAACTCATCCTATGAAGCCACCATCTCCCTGATACCAAAACCAGGTAAAGACATTACAAAAAAAGAAAATTATAGACCTATATCCCTCATGAACATTGATGCAAAAATCCTCAACAAAATTCTAGCCAATAGAATCCAACAACACATCAAAAAAATAATTCACCCTGATCAAGTGGGATTTATACCAGGTATGCAAGGCTGGTTTAATATCAGAAAAACCATTAATGTAATCCATCACATAAATAAAACAAAAGACAAAAACCACATGATCTTATCAATTGATGCAGAAAAGGCATTTGACAAAGTCCAACACCCATTTATGATAAAAACTCTTACCAAAATAGGAATTGAAGGAAAATTCCTCAACATAATAAAGGGCATCTATGCAAAGCCAACAGCCAATATCATTCTAAATGGAGAGAACCTGAAAGCATTTCCCTTGAGAACGGGAACCAGACAAGGATGCCCTTTATCACTGCTCTTATTCAACATCGTGCTAGAAGTCCTAGCCAGGGCAATTAGGCTAGACAAAGAAATAAAATGTATCCGGATTGGCAAGGAGGAAGTAAAGTTATCACTATTTGCAGATGACATGATTATATACACAGAAAACCCTAAGGAATCCTCCAGAAAACTACTGAAACTAATAGAAGAGTTTGGCAGAGTCTCAGGTTATAAAATAAACATACAAAAATCACTTGGATTCCTCTACATCAACAAAAAGAACACCGAAGAGGAAATCACCAAATCAATACCATTCACTGTAGCCCCCAAGAAGATAAGATACTTAGGAATAAATCTTACCAAGGGTGTAAAAGACCTATACAAAGAAAATTACAAAGCTCTACTACAAGAAATTCTAAAGGACATACTTAAGTGGAAAAACATACCCTGCTCATGAATAGGAAGACTTAACATAGTAAAAATGTCTATTCTACCAAAAGCCATCTATACATTTAACACACTTCCGATCCAAATTCCAATGTCATATTTTAAGGGGATAGAGAAACAAATCACCAATTTCATATGGAAGGGAAAGACGCCCCGGATAAGCAAAGCACTACTGAAAAAGAAGAAGAAAGTGGGAGGCCTCACTTTACCTGACTTCAGAACCTATTATACAGCCACAGTAGTCAAAACAGCCTGGTACTGGTACAACAACAGGCACATAGACCAATGGATCAGAATTGAGAACCCAGACATAGATCCATCCACGTATGAGCAGTTGATATTTGACAAAGGACCAGTGTCAATTAATTGGGGAAAAGATAGCCTTTTTAACAAATGGTGCTGGCATAACTGGATATCCATTTGCAAAAAAATGAAAACAGGACCCATACCTCACACCATGCACAAAAACTAACTCCAAGTGGATCAAAGACCTAAACATAAAGACTAAAACAATAAAGATCATGGAAGAAAAAATTGGGACAACCCTAGGAGCCCTAATACAAGGTATAAACAGAATACAAAACATTACCAAAAATGATGAAGAGAAACCCAATAACTGGGAGATCCTAAAAATCAAACACCTATGCTCATCTAAAGACTTCACCAAAAGAGTAGAAAGACCACCTACAGATTGGGAAAGAATTTTCAGCTATGACATCTCCGACCAGCGCCTGATCTCTAAAATCTACATGATTCTGTCAAAACTCAATCACAAAAAGACAAACAACCCAATGAAGAAGTGGGCAAAGGATATGAACACACATTTCACTAAAAAAGATATTCAGGCAGCTAACAGATACATGAGAAAATGCTCTCGATCATTAGCCATTAGAGAAATGCAAATTAAAACTACGATGAGATTTCATCTCACACCAGCAAGGCTGGCATTAATCCAAAAAACACAAAATAATAAATGTTGGAGAGGCTGCGGAGAGATTGGAACTCTCATACGCTGCTGGTGGGAATGTAAAATGGTACAACCACTTTGGAAATCTATCTGGCGTTATCTTAAACAATTAGAAATAGAACTACCATACAACCCAGAAATCCCACTCCTGGGAATATACCCTAGAGATACAAGAGCCTTCATACAAACAGATATATGCACACCCATGTTTATTGCAGCTCTGTTCACAATAGCAAAAAGTTGGAAGCAACCAAGGTGTCCATCAACGGATGAATGGGTAAATAAATTGTGGTATATTCACACAATGGAATACTACGCATTGATAAAGAACAGTGACGAATCTGTGAAACATTTCATAACATGGAGGAACCTGGAAGGCATTATGCTGAGTGAAATTAGTCAGAGGCAAAAGGACAAATATTGTATAAGACCACTATTATAAAATCTTGAGAAATAGTAAACCTGAGAAGAACACATACTTTTGTGGTTACGAGGAGGGGAGGGAGGGAGGGTGGGAGAGGGTTTTTTATTGATTAATCAGTAGATAAGAACTGCTTTAGGTGAAGGGAAAGACAACACTCAATACATGGAAGGTCAGCTCAATTGGACTGGACCAAAAGCAAAGAAGTTTCCGGGATAAAATGAATGCTTCAAAGGTCAGCGGAGCAAGGGCGGGGGTCTGGGGAACATGGTTTGCGGGGACTTCTAAGTCAATTGGCAAAATAATTCTATTATGAAAACACTCTGCATCCCACTTTGAAATGTGGCTTCTGGGGTCCTAAATGCTAACAAGCGGCCATCTAAGATACATCAATTGGTCTCAACCCACCTAGAGCAAAGGAAAATGAAGAACACCAAGGCCACACGACAACTAAGAGCCCAAGAGACAGAAAGTGCCACATGAACCAGAGACCTACATCATCCTGAGACCAGAAGAACTAGTTGGTGCCCGGCCACAATCGATGACTGCCCTGACAGGGAGCACAGCAGAGGACCCCTGAGGGAGCAGGAGATCAGTGGGATACAGACCCCAAATTTTCATAAAAATACCAAACTTAATGGTCTGACTGAGACTAGAGGAATCCCGGCGGCCATGCTCCCCAGACCTTCTGTTGGCACAGGACAGGAACCATCCCCGAAGACAACTCATCAGACATGAAAGGGACTGGTCAGCGGGTGGGAGAGAGACGCTGATGAAGAGTGAGCTAATTATATCAGGTGGACACTTGAGATTGTGTTGGCAACTCTTGTCTGGAGGGGGGATGGGAGGATAGAGAGAGAGGGAAGCCGGCAAAATTGTCACTAAAGGAGAGACTGAAAGGGCTGACTCAAGAGGGGGAGAGCAAGTGGGAGTAGGGAGTGAGATGTATGTAAACTTATATGTGACAGACTGATTGGATTTGTAAACGTTCACTTGAAGCTTAACAAAAGTTATATAAAAAAAAAAAAGATTAGATTTGACTCACTGAACACTAATGACCTAAGATTTATGGAATGATGTCAGGGACATCATACATGAAGAAAGCAAGAGTTCATTAAAAAGACAAGAGAGAGAGGAAGGACCTAAATGGATGTCAGAAGAGACTCTGAAACTTGCTCTTGAACTTCTAGCAGTTAAAGCGAATGCTTCCAAAAGATTTGAACAAAAGATTTCAAAGGGTGTCTCCAGAAGAGTAAGTATTTTTATGGCATGTCCAAAGATCTGGTGTTAGAAAACCAAAAAAGAAGAATATGCTTGGCATTTATCAAGTTAAAATAACTGAAAAAAAATCAATCTTCCAGTTGCAATATTGAAGGATTCTATGGAGAAAATATTAAATGACATAGAAAGTATCAAAAGAAGGTGGAAGGAATATGCAGTCACTATACCAAATACAATTGGTCAATGTCCAACCATTTCAGGAAGTAGCATATGATCAAGAACCGATGGTATTGAAGGAAGAGGTCCAAGCTGCGCTGAAGTCATTGGCAAAAAACAAGTCATCAGGAAACGATGGAATACCAATTGAGATGTCACACTTCTCTGACAAGAAATTTAGAAGACAGCTACCTGGCCAATTGACTGGAAGAGATCCATTGTTATGCCTATTCCAAAGAAAGGTGATAACAACAAATGTGGAAATTATCAAACATTATCATTAATATAAAACTCAAGTAAAACTTTGCTGAATATCATTCAAAAGCAGCTGCAGTAATACATTGAAAGAGAACTGCCAGAAATTCAAGTTGTATTCAGAAATGGACATGGAACCAGGGATATCATTGCTGATGTCAGACAGACCCTGACTGAAAGCAGAGAATACCTGAAAGATGTTTACCTGTGCTTTATTGAGTATGCAAAGGCCTTCTACTGAGTGAACCATAACAAATTATGGATAACTTTAGGAAGAATAGGAATTCCAGGGCCTTTATTGTGCTCGTGAGGAATCTGTGCATAGAACAAGAGGCCATTGTTTGGACAGAACAAGGGGCATGGTTTCAAGTCAGGAAAGGTATGCTTCAGGGTTGTATCCTTTCACCATACTTATTCAGTCTGTATGCTGAACAAATAATCTGAGAACCCAGATTATAAGAAAAAAAAAAACACAGCATCAGGATAGGAGGAAGATTCATTAATAACCTACATTATGCAGATGACACAGCCTTTTGCTGAAATTGAAGAGAACCTTAAGCACTTACTGATGAAAATGAAAGACCACAGCCTTCAGTATGAATTGCGCTTCAACATAAAGAAAACAAAAATTTTTATATCTGGACCAATAAGCAATATCATGATAAAGGGAGAAAAGAATAAAGTTGTCAAAAATTTCATTTTGCTTGGATTCACTATCAATGCTTACGAAGAAATCAAAAGACCCATTGCATTGAGCAAATCTGCTGGGAAAGACCTCTTTGAAGTGTTAAAAAGCAAAGATGTCACCTCGAAGACTAAGGTGCACCTGATGAAAGCCATCGCGTTTTCAATAGCCTCTTATGCAAGCAAAAGATGCACGATGAATTAGGTAGATAAAAGAATTGAAGTCTTTGAATTTTGCTGTTGCCAAAAGAATGAGCAAATCTGTCTTGGAAAAGTACAACCAGAATGCTCCTTAGAAGCAAGAATGCTGAGGCTAATTTGGACATATTATCAGGAGGGATCATTCCCTGGAGAAGACACCATGCTTGGTAAAGTAGAAGGTTAGTGCTTCTTGCACATAGGGTTGCTATAAGTCTTGATGGCATCTAACAACAACACCAACAAGCAGAAGACAGATCTGTGGAGACACCACCACCATGTAAAGAAGGAGGTTGCAAATATCCTCACTATCCTAGGCCATTATGGCCAGCATGAACGGTCTTCAAATAACATGAGTAGTACATGCTATCAAGAGGGATCAGTCCCTGAGAAGGGCATCATGCTTAGCAGAGGGTCAGTGAAAAAGAGAAAGACCGTCAACGAGTTGGATTGTCACAGCACTGCAACAACGGGTTCAAGCATAACATCGATTGTGGGAATGGTGCATCATCAGGCAGTGTTTCATTCTGTTGTACATATATGGTCACTATGAGTGGGATCTGACTCGATGGCACCTAATGACAGTGACAACATACTAAATAAGTATGTTTTATTTTTTCCATATCCCAATATATATTTATAAGCAAGAGAACAAAATATACATTAAAAAAATATTTTATACACATATTTGTGTGTGTGTGTGCATATATATATCAGAAGCATTAGGTGTATGTGTATATATATGTATATATGCCCACGCGCACCTGCACATATGCATGTGTATCAGCACAAACACATCAGAAGCAAATTGATGGCACGGTTTCTCTGTATGTTTTAAAATAGGTTGAGGGTTGACTATGACATTTATTTCAAAATTATGAAGAATAGAAAGACACTAATGACCTGAAACAAAAAATTTCATTCTTTTTCACATCATCCTCCTATGAAGGCATAGGCCATGACTCCTAATTTATTTCATTTTTAGTGATAAAAATATACTGTACTGATAAACTGATTTCTCCCAAACACTTTTTTCATTGCTTCTTTTACATCTTTGTTCCTCAAACTGTAGATAATGGGATTCAGCATGGGTATCACAACGGTGTAGAATATAGACGGTATCATGTTATGATCCAAAGCGTTAGCCAAAACTTGGTCTGACATACGTGCAGAGGATTGTTCCATGGTAAATTGACACTCCAGTTAGGTGAGAGCCACAAGTGGAAAACACTTTTCTTCTCCCTTCAGCAGAATGCATTCTCAGAATGGCCAACAAAATGAAACCATAGGAGATCAGGACAATCAGGATGGTGAATATCTCAACAGAACCCACAACGTAGATGAGCAGAAGCTGGTTGAAGTGAGTTTCAGAACAGGAGATAGCAAGGAGTGGAGGGATATCACAAAAGACATGTCTGATTTCATTGGATGCACGGAAGGAGAGGCTAAAAGTTGCTACCGTGTGTAAAGTAGCATGTGAAATACCACCAACATATGAAGCAGTGATGAGTGGCACAAAGACTCTGGGTGACATGTTAACTGAATAGAGAAGTGGGTTGTAGATTGCTACATAGCGGTCATAAGCCATGGCCGCCAAGAGAAAGCATTCTGTAGTCCCAAAAGTAACGGAGAGAAACATTTGTGTCGCACATCCAAGGAATGAAATGGCTTTATTCTTTGACATAAAATCTATTAACATATTTGGGGTAATCACTGAGGAATAGCAAGCATCCAAGAATGATAACACACTCAGAAAATAGTACATGGGGATGTGGAGCCGGGAATCCCCAATGACCAATATAACCAGTCCTAAATTTCCTGTCACAGTAAAGAGGTAGATTGCTAGAAATAGAAAAAAGAAGATGACCTGCAGCTCAAGATTGTCTGTGAAGCCCTTCAATACAAATGTGGTGACTTCTGTGTCATTTTTCATGTTAACACTTCGTGGAATAAACTTGAAAATATTCATGAAATCACAATTTGTTTTTCTAAGACAGGGACGCACAATATTGTGACTCAAAGGAATGTTAAGTCCATGTTTATACTGATTTTTCAGAAATGCACGATTTCTCAGCAGTGACGCCTAAGACAATGACAAGACAATGAATAAAGAGTCAGTAGCACTCTCTGCAGAATCAAATGGAAGATAAAGACTTTTAGTTATTGGTTAAAATCATGTCATTCCCAAATTAATTGGGCTAACTATTTTATTTATTAAATCTGTTATTTATTAAAAGACATTTTTAAAATCATGTCATTTCCTAAACAAGTGGGTAAACTAGGTTATTTATTAAAGACAGTTATTTTTCAAAGAAATTTCCTTCTCACATCAGACACTTGAGATAGTGTATCAATGCACAGAGCATTAGAGTAGAACGTTCTAGCTTTCGGTAATTGTGGAAAATTATTTGCTAAGATTTTCTCACCTGTAAAATAAGGAAATTAATGTTTATCTCCCAAGATTGGGATAAACATTGAAAGAGAAAAATAATGAAATTTAATCTTTTAAATAATTTAAAACAAAAAATGTTTGAATCGAGTTGGTACTATAGAGTAGCACTAACTGGTATTGAAATATTTAGTGAGCTACTCTCTGAATATTCTCCAGTTCCATTAGTCGTTCTTGGGTTTTGCAGAACAGGCTTTGTCAAGATGCTTTTTAGGGAAAGATTCACTATGACTGAATTAAAAAAGTGTATGACAGCTTATGTTTCATTGAAACATCTTTCTTAAATTCAGTATATTGTGTTGTCCCATTTTGGCTACATATTTGACTATTTGTATTTTTGACCATCTATATGTTTTTCTACTCCCTCAAGAATTTCTGGTGAAAATGTAAGAAATTACTGGAAATACTAAGAAAAAAAAAGAAATCGTGACATTCATGGTTTCAAATTATTTTCTTTTGAGGAAGTTTCTTTCAAGCTCTTATAATTGTTTATGTGTTGATTGCAGACTCAGTGAAATAACAGCTAAGTACGTTAAGTAACTATTATCTAGGTTTAAAGTAGTTCATAAAAATATTTAAAAAATCATTCATGTAGATATAAGACAATATTTAAGATTAAAAAGAAAGAAAGTGATAAATTGTAGAAAGAATAAATTAACTATTTTCTGAAAGGTCTCATGGCTAAACAAATAAGAAGTCAAAGAGTTACCTGGTTGGAGGACATATATTATAAAACTATTTTATTGCAATTTTTATTTTTACATATTCTCTCCACACTTTATCTTAAGTTACTGTATTTACTGATTAGGAATTTTGACTCGGCCTTGTGGGCACATAATCTGCTACAAATAATAGTCTGTAAACTATTTAAATTAATAATCTAAATCAAGCTCCACTTTTAGCACATTGATAATGATCTCTAAGTAAGAGATAGAACATTTAGATTAGAGTAATTAAAGGAGAACAAACCCAAGTATCTATTGTATCATTGGAAAAATAATGTCAGAATTATCTAGAAAAATTGTCAGTATTTCCTTTGGAATTTTATAAAGAATAAATTTTATAAAGAATTTTAAAAAGAATAAAGTCAGTGGAAAAAATTCTCAAAGAATTTGACAGAGAAGATAATATATTTTAGTTTGAATTATCTTTACTGGAAATAAAAATTTAACACATAATGGACTAGAAGTCATAAGCCATTTATTTTAATTTTCTTGATATTTTTTAATGACTATAACAAAAAGAATCTGAAAATATACGCTCATCACTCAGTTCTATGATTAGAAGCTGTGTGTGATGTTAGATTTTCTCTCTAAAGTTTACTCTTCTTTAAATTGGCAAAAAAGCTTAATGACCAAGCCATTCAGTCAAAATTTTGATGTGTACACACACACATGCACACATGCAGATCAATTTCCTTTAAATATTTCGATTTTTGTTTATAAATGAAACAGATAAATATAATTGAAATTTTGTCATCAGATGTATTTATTTTAAAAATTAAATTTGGGTCACAAAATTCACATTTTAATGAAAATGTTGACAAATATATATACCCAGAGATTTAAGTACATGTAATATCAACATGAATTCAAATATTATTTTGTCAGGATCAAACCAAATGAATCATACTATGATTAAAAAGGACTCTAAGGGTGGATTTAGTCATGTTCTTCTGCCTTTTCATATCAAAAAGTACAATTTTTATTAGTAAAGATTTATAAATATGAAATAAGCTTATTCTATAAAGAGCAGGAATTTTGTGAATTATGTGGTCCAGTGGCGAGGATAAAATTTACACAGATTACAACAACCAGATTAGTCACATAACAGTGGGCTTAACTTGGCTTTCTGTAAAGACAAAGGTTAAAAAAAAAAAAAAAGGAATATTAAGCACTTGAGTTAAACTTCTCTGGAAAATAGTTCTGCTATATGTCAAAAGAATACTTATACTGAGTATGACTAAGTCTATGTTAGCACATCTGAAAAGGAGTCAAAGTGGTAAAGGAAAAGTGATTACAATTATTGAAGAATTTAATAGGCTACATTTTAAGAAATGAATGTAAAGTCACTTCCATAAACATCATTTTAAATATCGCTACATATGTTGGGCCCAATGTTGAAACACTTATAATGCAAAGGAGGGAAATAATAACAACTATCATTTGTTGGGCACTTGATGTGAGAATAGAATTTCCTGTGTATTAATTTATAGTGTGTTTATAGCAATCCTCACAACTAGTAAGTACCAGAACCAAGATTCAATCCCAGCTCTCTCTGATCCCAAAGTGTATGTACTTTCCATCCTTCTATGCTGCCTCTTGGAACTCTGGTGGGGAAGTGGTTAAAGATCTTGGCTGCTAATCAAAAGGTCAGCAATTTGAATCCACCAGCCACTCTTTGGAGACCTCATGGGGCAATTCTACTTTGTCCTATAGGGTCCCTACGAGTCTGAAGTTACTCAATGACAATGGATTTGGTTTTGGTTTTCTACTGCCTCCTAATACCCTGTGTCTTAATTCTGCAACTGCCTCTTCCCCCTCCATGATAAATAAAACTAAACACCATTCTTGCAGTGTTTGGGTATCTTTCAAGTCATCAGTGCCAGAGAAATATTATGAATGAAGTAATAATCTGATCCGATTTCTAGATTTATTAGCTAGCAAAATAAATGTCAATTATTTATTTTCCCCTCATTCTTTATATCCAAATATATGCCTACAGATTGTTGAATAGTTCAAATATTCTTGGTTTCTATTGACATATTAAATTTAGACCTTTCTTCCCATTGTTCTTATTTGAACTGGACTATTTTCTTCCATCAGAAAAATTAAAGCATACATTCAATTTGGAGTCTCTTATATACCTCTCTAAGCGTATATTTCATATATTCTTTGTTCTTTTCTAGGAAGTAAGGGTTTTAAATTATTGGGTAGAAATCTGAATAAATCAGATTTTGATGGATATATAATAACTACCAATGCAATAAGGAAGAAATAAATTTTTCAGGACTGGGGACTTCAGGGTATAATCCACCTGGATATTCTAGGTTCTATCTCCTAAATATTTTGCAAATGGTCTGTTGTATTCTCTTACCTGTAGAATAGCATATACAGGTCTAGATACACTGGGAAAATGTTTTATTTAGATCTTTTATATGCACTTGCTTGGCTGTTAATGAAACCCATAGGAGATGAACAGAGGGGAATATTCCCCAATTATCTTCTGGTTCAAAATAGCAACATAATGATTTACTCAATGATAAAAAATAAATTGTTCTTGAATAATGTACCAAATCTTGACATTTGTTGACTGAATACAGTTCTTTGGAGTCTGATTTAAAATGATACCTTTGGGAAAAATATTCTTAATTTTAAGGTATTAGATGTAATCCTATATCATAGCTCTGACACTGGGTTAGCACTTAGCTTCTCTGAGACCTAGTGTCCTCATACTGGCAATATAGCCCATTTTATACTGTGAAAAATAATGTGTATAGTAAAATATGAGAAGTGAAACTGTGATATATCATTTCCAGAATACAGCACAAGGGCTTATAGGTATCCATATTTGTAATGTTTCTACATTGTTCAAATTAAAGTGTGTTTGAAGTAAATACGGCATAGATTTTGAGTTTATTAAAAGTCATATCTTTCAAGTGATAAGAAACGCGAAAATACTCTAGCTATATAGAGAAGAGGACATAATATAAAGTTGAATAATCATGAGAGGGAATCAAGTGATGAGAAAAATGATTAGAATAGAAAATACCACAGCAAAAAGAACTGATTGTAGCTATATTGATTATTTAGTTACCAAGAAGTAATATTTTAAACATCTCAGTTTTAACATCAAAATATCTTACTTATCTAATTCATAAGGGTTTTAATTTGCATGTAAAATCTCATGAGTCCAGGTCTTAAATGAATAATATCTATGATTGGGTAAACATTAGTAACCATTATTATTCAGTAAAAAATTCTACTAGATCTTTGAAATACATATGTATTAGAAAGTGTGTTGTTTTTAATCATTAAGAATTTGAGCATTTTGCTCAAACTGCTTTTATGATTAGAATAACTTTTTAAGAAATTGTTAATTGTCTTGAGGAGGGGTTGCCACGACTACTCCAAATGATTAGTGTCTTTCTGCAATATCTTTATTAGTTATTAATATTATAGGCATGCAGGTTCTTGGCTACCCTGGACACCATAGATCTCAATTCACCAGGGGAAAAAAGAGGGAAAGCAAGCCAGCTTATAGCAAATGAAGGTGGTGTTTGAGCGTCATTGTTCTCTGGTACAGACCAACTCTTGACCATGCCGTCATCGAAGGCTTGCATGTCAAATTGGCCTTGATACTTGAGAATTCTCCTGGAACTCTATCACGTCTCTTGAGCGCAAGGGCTTATTATCCCTTAGCTCTCAACGTATGGCCAAAGCAACGTGTGTTGGGTTGGCAGTGAACTAAGATTAACCCTGGGCGAGCTGCCACAGCACACTGCTTCCTAGCTCCCTGAGTCTTGATTCTTAACGTATGACCGAGACAGCAGAGCAGCAAGAAATGTGTTTTAGACTAGAAGGAAGGTCGAGAGTAAGCCTGGGCCACCTGCAGCAGCCCACTGTTTCCTGACATCCTGGGCCCTAGTCCTCAACATATGACAGAGATAGGCAACATCTCTAGGACTTGGGAGTAAGCCTGGGTGAGCTGCTGCAGCCCACTGCTTCCCAGTTTGCATCGTTAGACCGAGTTGGCTCTGGTTATGACTCCCAGCAAAGTTGAGTCTTAGTATCTCTTCTGTTATACATGTTGGAGCTCTTTGAGCCCTTTTGGTTGCTATTGATAAGTCCTTATTTATGACTTAGTTGGTCTCAGTATCTTCTGTTAATGAGGTTGTTTTTCTTCTCTAGGTTGCATCATCTTCTTTATCTCCTTTCTTTGCATGTTGTTTACTTCTACGTTTGCTTTCATCGAGCCTGCTCTCCACAATAATGCAGTTTTTTTGTTGCCTATGAATGTGCAGATGTCTGACATGAAGTTCCTCAAGCTCATGTAGACATTAATGGACAAGAGCACCTCTATTATGTTCTAGACAGAAATTATGAGGCTTTCCAATTCCTTGATTTTGCATATGAATTAAAATAATGCTGAATCATGTTCACTGATTTCCCCCTCTTTTTTAGTTATTGATGCAGCAGAAAAGTCCTTAAAACCAGTGAGAATGGGGATTATGGAAAATAATGAGATACATGATCATAGTCCTTCAAAACAAAATTAATTTCTCAAGGAATCAAATTGGTGAACAAAACATGGACTTTCAATGAGATAGATTTAGGATGTAAGTTTGTGTAATGTGCTTACTATTGTTCTGAATAAGGGCAAGTTTATAGATTTTTCTTATTCTCAGGCTCTTGGAGGAATTCAATGTGTGTTCTACCCAAGATTTACACACAGACCATGCTGTTTGACCAGGATAGCCCTGCCTTGATAGAGTTGAGTGAGAGCTCTACCCTGTCCTGCAGTACAGACTGTGGGCTTCCTGTGGCAGCTGTTTAAAGCCTTTCATAGCCTTTCCTAACTTTCACTCCTTTACCCAGATAGTGACTTGCTTCATGACTGCCAGGTATCTCCTGTCTCCCCTGATCCCTTCCACGGTGTTGCTATGGCTGCTCAGGCACGAGACAGCATGGCACCACCTTGGCACAGAGATGGGCATTACCTGGAAGTTTGGAGGAATTAATGCCCTATGGGGTAAACTTTGAGCATAGAAGACAGGAGTTCAGAGGCAAGTTGTTTTTCATATCTTTCTTCACGTAAAATGTGTGCTTGACAGAGATGCCTAGCTAGTTAATTGACTTGATTCAGAATTTCAAAATAGAATTGTAACAAATGATATGTTAGTATATGTTTATCTGGGTACACACTTTCTGCAATCTTTGAGCTAAATATATTTTCATTCATCCTTAATTCAAAGAGGTCTCTGTATACCTTGTATTGAACAAATTTCTTAGCTAAATAATGTATAACATGTATATAGTGTGTACGTTTTAATAGGACTATTGTATTGATCTCTAACAAATAAGAGAGGTACAAGATTTTACATTGTCTAAGTTCACAAAATATTCCAAATGAGATGTGGAAGACCATGTCATGAACACCAAAAGATGTCCAAATCCTAATTCCCAGAAACTGAATAGATTTTGTACATGGCAAAAGGCGCTTTTCTGATATAATGTGTTCAAGGATTGCACAGGAGGGCCCAATGTAATCACAAGAGTTAGAAGGCAAAAAGGCATTCAGGAGAATCCAAGAAGGACATGGAATCAGAGGTGAGAGTCATACAATAGATGACTGTAAGGGGCTGGTAACCAAGGAATATTTGCAGAATCTAGAGGCTGAAAATGGCAGAAAACATTCTCCTTTAGGGTATCCAGAAGGAATACAATTAGCTGACTCCTTACTTTTAACTCGGTGAGACTCATTTTGGACTCCTAATTGCCATGACTGTGAGATACCGCATTTGCTTTGCTTCTGGCCATTAAATGTGTGAAAATTTGTTATAGCAATAGGAAATTAATATAAGAGACAACATAATTATTTTTAGAAAATATGTATATGTAAACCAAATTTAAAGGTAGAAGATACTACATTCTCATTTTGACCTTAATTTAACAAAATATTTAGCATTGAACAAAACTGTTTAGCATATTCCAGTGTATTACACTGGAAAGAGTCCTTGGGTGGTGCAAATGGTTAATCACTCGACAGCTAAGTGAAAGTTTAACGGTTAGAAGAAAAACTTAGTACTCTACTTCTGAGGGACTATTGAAAACCCTATGAGGAAAATCTACTTTGACACCTCTGGGATCACATTGAGTCAGAATTCACTTGAGGACAACTGTTTTGATTGTTTATTTAGTTAGTTATTCATTCATTTATTTTTAGTTGCATTGAAAATATTGTAATATGATTTCACCCCTTTGCTCCAATTCTATTATTCTAGCCAGACCCAAAGAGAATAGTTTTCTACTGGGAAACAAAAGTCTTTAGTTCCAAGCTGGTAAAGCCAAACATACCCATTATAAAGTAAAAACAAACACATAAGCAAGTAACATAAAAATCTTAAAGACTATTGGGATCAGATTATAGCTGATTTTGTCTCTTGAGACCAGAAATACCCATCAAATATATTGATTTTTGTCACTTTGTTATGAACCCAGGAAGGTGTATCCTTGTCCAGTGCACTCAGATTTGCCAATGATCTGGACACCAGTCTTTGAGAAAGAGAAAATAGGTTTATTATAATGCACAGAGCAAGGAGCTGGAAGGAAACTCTTCAGATGTGACTCCCTAAGCTACGCGGAAGCAGGGCTTATATGTGATTTGGGCAGCAAGATGTCTGCCACACAGGTGTACTGGGGAGGGAAAATACTAGAAGGCAGTCAGGAAACAGAAGGTGATGAGGTTCTCTTTAGACCTCTCACTTCAGAAAAAGGTCCAGGTGATGATTTTCCTTCTGATTCATTCCAGTTGTTACTGAGTCCTCTGTTGAGTTCAATTAATAGTCACATCTGGCCTTTCTGGGCATGCAGCTGTGAGCCAAACCTGACTTTGGCTAGTTTAAGGACTAATGGAAACTTACTGGCATTCTTAGGGTCAGGTTACACCTTCAGCTATTCTACTGATTTATGTCCAACTTTTGAAACTGATTCACTTATGTGAGTCTCACAGTTCCTAGTTTTGGATTATGTCTAACCTTCCTGAAAATTTCATAACTTTATTTCCTGACACTGTCTTTACTTCTAATATCTTATCCACTCTGCCTCACTCCTTCACATCTTACTAGCACTGTACATATATAGATATAGCTCCTATGAGTGTTAATTTTTTTTTTTTTTTGGAGAAAATTTTCTTGAGAATTGTTACCTTTTAAGAGATGACTTTTTTGGTCTGATAATATTTTCACCCAGAAACACACTAAATAAAATATGCTAAAGTGTTATGTTTAATGTTATGGTTTATTACAAAGATAATAAACTCTACATAATAGTATTTAGTATGAGAATATCCTATGGAAAACTTTTAATTTTTTGTCATGATTAGCTGAACATACATTTTTGCTTTGTGTACATGTGTTAAGAGAGAGGAGGAAAAAGGTAGAATGCTGTTATGTTTATTTCAGTCTGCTGTGACACATGTTCTTTTCCAAAGCAGTCTAGGCTTAGTGTTTATTTCCCCCTGCATGTTTACTTTTCTGGGTTATAAATTTATTTCAAGTGCAAGAGAAAAACTGATTGAAAAAATGGTGATTGATGGAGAAAATGGTGCAAAGGGTTATGAACAGATAATATGGTACAAGAAAAAAGAAAAAGTAAAATTGTAATAAAATATCTAGTCTTTGGAAAAAATGTGGGTATACCAAGGAGAACGATCTAACTTTCCATCATCTTAAAAGGAGTGATTTTCATATCTCTCCATCACCTACTTCAGACTTTTCCATCCTAGTTTATAGAGTATGATGCTGTTGTTAGTTGAGGTCACATTTATTCTAACGCTTGACAACCCAAGATGTACAGAGTAGAATTTTTCAAAAGGCTGTTTGTGGCTGAAATCTTAAAGAAAAAATATCACCAGGCTGTTTCTTCCTTGGTACTACGGAGTGGGTTCAAGCCACCAAAGTTTAAGTTAGCGCAGTGTTTAGATCACCTAGATACCTTATTTAGAGAGTATATAAAACAAATCTTTTAATAATGTCCATTCTATTTATAATGTATATTTATTTACTTTCAAATTGTTGTTTACTACAAATGTAAGTTTATTTTCATTGTATAATCGAAGCATTTTTCTAGGTAGGAATAGTGGGTATTTTTAATTGGGATAAAATTCATCAACAATTTTCCCATTGAAAGTAAGAGTTTTTTTTTTTTTTTTTAGCTATTTAATGCCTCTTCACTTAACAGCAGATTTTTCAGGAGCAAAATAAGATTTTTAATAGAAGATAGTCATAGTTATATATTTACAGTAGTTTGAGCGATTGGCATGGGTTATTCAGGAATGTCTTCAGTGCATCCTTGTTCCTTAGGCTGTAAATGAGGGGATTCAGCATTGGTATCTCTAGGGTGTAAAAGACTGAGGCCATTTTATCAGTATCTAATGAGTGGTTGGACCTGGGTTGCAAATGCATGAAAAAGAGAGTCCCATAGAACACAGTAACCGCCATCATGTGAGAAGCACAGGTGGAAAAAGGTTTTTGTCTCCCCTTTGAGGACCGTATCCTCAAAATGGCAAGGGTAATGTTAAAGTAGGATATTAGAACAATGATCATGGAGAAAAACAAATTGATCCCTGAAAAGGTAAACACTGCTATTTCTGGAATGTAAGTATCGGAAAAGGACAAGGCTAACAAAGGGACATTATCACAGTAAAAATGGTTGATTACCTTGGAGGAGCAATATGATACAGGAAATACACAGGAAGAGACAGTCAGTGCCATGGTCAGACTGTAGAGGTATATGAGAGATACTAGCAGGAGCCTGCTTTGCCGAAATACCACCACCATGTAGAGAAGGGGGTTACAAATGGCCACATAGCGGTCATAGGCCATTGTGGCCAGTATGAAAATCTCTGCCACAACAAAAACTATAAATCTACCAAATTGAGCTCCACAACAGTAGTAAGAGATAGTTTTCATCTTAAACAAGAAGTTGACCAGCATTTTAGGGCAATGATGGTTGCCTGCCACGGTCAGCCCATAGATCACCAGGAAGCCAAAGAAAAGGGGGACCTGGAGCTCCGGACGGTCTGAGACTCCCATGAGAATGAAGTCAGTCACCCATGTGAGATTTCCTGGGGCCATTTACTGTGTTGCTTTTGTCTTTAAACGGGATAAATGGAAAGAGGTTGGTAGATGGTAAAATAAATTTTACTCTTAGAAGAGTATTCCTTGTCAAAGTTTTATTTAAAATAATTTTACTTTCGTTCACAAAAACTTAGGAGTGCCAGATCTTAATTGTTTTTCTCCCTGCTTTTTCACAAATTTCAGAAATACAAAGTCACCAGAGAACAACTGAGGACTGAGGTTGGTTCTTTGAACTGTTTGCCTTAACTATCTATTTATTCACTGTCAAACATAGTTTAAATATTGGATTTCACATATATATATGCATATATATGTTTAATTTCAAAAAGTTATCATTGTGTTATCAATTAGCATCATATTCAATGTTTTAGATTGTGAACAGAATCAAGTTTATGATTTTTCTTTTTACCATATCATCAAATCTCCCTGGTGTAACCTGATTAGGGTCAGTGCCCTGGAGCAGTCGAGCCAATGAAACATACTCCAAGTCAGAAAGAGTGAGAAAGTTTATTAAGGAGATGCATACATCACTGGGGACCCAGCAGCAACACAGGCTGTCTCTATGGAGTTGCAAAGAGCAGTTTTACATTAGAGCTTATATAGAATCTTACAAGGGTTACAAGTGTCTTTGTAGTCCCCTGCCAGACATTTCTTTATTAGGCTAAAGACATACATATCTGATACCTGGGCCCCAACTTTCCTGTGGGGGTTGTATGCCACAGGTAAGTCCTGCCAGAACGAAAGGTTTTTTGCATCAGTTTAAAACAAAGAGCAAAGTCATTAACATTTGGTCAAAACAAAGTCATTAACAGAGGCATGTGAGGAGGCAGGCAGAGGAAGAACAACTTACAGGTTTATCATGGCCTTGGTTAGTTATGTTAAGCTCTCAGTTGCCCACTTTGAAAAAGGAGAAAACAAGCTGGGTGGTATTGGGGTCACACTGGCTTTCATCCACAATAGAAGAAATAAGGGCACATAATTACTTTCATCCTTTATACACCTAACTGCTAATAATAGAAGTATAAGAATGTGGTTAATGTAAGGTGTAAATATTGTTGTTACATGCCATCCAGTTTGTCCTGCCTCATAGCGACCCTATGCACAACAGAATGAAACACTACCTGGTCCTGAGCCATCCTTACAATTTGTGTTATGCTTGAGCTCATTGTTCCAGCCACTGTGTCAATCCACCTCGTTGAGGGCCTTCCTCTTTTCCACTGACCCTGTACTCTGCCAAGCATGATGTCCTTCTCCAGGGACTGATCCCTCCTGACTACATGTCCAAAGTATGTAAGACGCAGTGTTGCCATCCTTGCTTCTAAGGAGCATTCTGGTTATACTTCTTCTAAGACAGATTTGTTGGTTCTTTTGGCAGTCCATGGTATACTCAATATTCTTCGACAACACCACAATTCAAAGGCGTCAACTCTTCTTTGATCTTCCTTATTCATTGTCCAGCTTTCACATACCTATGAGGTGATTGAAAATACCATGGCTTGGGTCAGGCGCACCTTAGTCTTCACGGTGACATCTTTGCTCTTCAACACTTTGAAGAGGTCCTTTGCAGCAGATTTGCCCAATTCAATGCGTATTGATTTCTTGACTGCTGCTTCCAAGGCTATTGATTGTGGATCCAAGTAAAATGAAATCCTTGATGACTTCAATCTTTTCTCCATTTATCATGATGTTGCTCATTGCCCCAGTTGTGAGAATTTTTGTTTTCTTTATGTTGAGGTGTAATCCATACTGAAGGCTGTGGTCTTTGATCTTCATTAATAAATGCTTCATGTCCTCTTCACTTTCAGCAAGCAAGATTGTGTCATCTGCATAATGGAGGTTCTAATGAGCCTTCCTCCAATCCGGATGCCCCGTTCTTCTTCATATAGTCCAGCTTCTCGTATTATTTTTCAGTATACAGATTAAATAGGTATGGTGAAAGAATACAACCCTGACACACACCTTTCCTGACTTTAAACCAATCAAATGGCCCCTTGTTCTCTCCGAACAACTGCCTCTTGATTTATGTAAAGGTTCCTCATGAGCACAATTAAGTGTTCTGGAATTCCCTTTCTTCACAGTGTTATGCATAGTTTGTTATGATCCAAACAGTCAAATGCCTTTGCATAATCAATAAAACACAGGTAAACATCCTTCTGGTATTCTCTGCTTTCAGCCATGATCCACCTGACATCAGCAATGATATCCCTGGTTCCACATCCTCTTCTGAAACTGACCTGAATTTCTGGCAGTTCCCTGTCGATATACTGCTGCAGACATAATTAAATGATCATCAGCAGATATTGTTCTATAATTTCCACATTCGTTTGGATCACCTTTCTTGGGAATAGGCAGAAATATGGATCTCTTCCAGTCAGTTGGCCAAGAAGCTGTCTTCCATATTTCTTGGCATAGATGAGTGAGCACCTCCAGTGCTGCATCTGTTTGTTGAAACATCTCAATTAATATTCCATCAGTTCCTGGAGCCTTGTTTTTTGCCAATGCCTTCAGAGCATCTTGGACTTCTTCCTTCAGTACCATTGGTTCCTGATCATATGCCACCTCTTGAAATGGTTGAATATCGACTAATTCCTTTTGGTAAAATGACTCTGTGTATTCCTTCCATCTTCTTTTGATGCTTTCTGCCTCATTTAATATTTTCCCCATGGAATCCTTCACTATTACAGCTCGAGGCTTGAATTTTCTCCTCAGTTCTTTCAGCTTGAGAAATGCCAAGCGTGTTCTTCCCTTTTGCTTTTCCATCTCTAGCTCTTTGCACAAAAAAAAAAAAAAAAAATTATTTTGTCTTCTCTTGAGGCCCTTTGAAATGTTCTGTTCAGTTCTTTCACTTCATCAATTCTTCCTTTTGCTTTAGCTGCTCGACGCTCAAGAGCAAGTTTCAGAGTCTCCTCTGACATCCACCTTGGTATTTTCTTTCTTTCCTGTCTTTTCAGTGACCTCTTGCTTTCTTCATGGATGATCTCCTTGATGTCATTCCACAACTTCTCTGGTCTTCGGTCAGTAGTGTTCAATGCGTCAAATCTATTCTTGAGGTGGTCTCTAAATTCCGGTGGGGTATACTCAAGGTCATATTTTGGCTCTCGTGGACTTGCTCTGATTTTCTTCATTTTCAGCTTGAACTTGCATATGAGCAATTGATGGTCTGTTCCACAGTTGGCCCCTGGCCTTGTTCTGACTGATGGTATTGAGCTTTTCCATTGTCTTTTTCCACAGATGTAGTCAATTTGATGTCTGTGTGTTCCATCTAGCAAGGTAGCCGCCGTTTATGTTGGTGAAAGAAGGTATTTGCAATGAAGAAGTCGTTGGTCTTGCAAAATTCTATCACTTGATCTCCGGCATTGTTTCTATCGCCAAGGCCGTATTTTCCAACTACTGATCCTTCTTTGTTTCCAACTTCCGCATTCCAATCGCCAGTAATTATCAATACATCTTGATTGCATGTTCAATCAATTTCAGACTGCAGCAGCTGAGAAAAATCTTCTATTTCTTCATCTTTGGCCCTAGTTGTTGGTGCATAAATTTGAGTAATAGTCGTATTAACTGGTCTTCCTTGTAGGCGTATGGATATTATCCTATCACTGACAGCGTTGTACTTCAGGATAGATCTTGAAATGTTCTTTTTGACAATGAATGAAACACCATTCCTCTTCGAGTTGTCATTCCCAGCATAGTAGACAATCTGATTGTCTGATTCAAAATGGCCAATACCAGTCCATTTCAGCTCACTAATGCCTAGGGTGTTGATGTTTATGCATTGCATTTCATTTTAGACTATTTCCAATTTTCCTAGATTCATACTTAGTACATTGCAGGTTCCAATTATTAATGGATTTTTACAGCTGTTTCTTCTCCTTTTGAGTTGTGCTACATCAGCAAATGAAGGTCCTGAAGGCTTTACTCCATCCATGTCATTAAGGTTGACTCTACTTTGAGGACGCAGCTCTTCCCCAGTCATCTTTTGAGTGTCTTCCAACCTGGGGGGCTCATCTTCCAGCACTATATCAGACAATGTTCCGCTGTTATTCATAAGTTTTTCACTGGCTAATGCTTTTCAGAAGTAGACTGCCAGGTCCTTCTTCCTAGTCTGTCTTAGTCTGGAAGCTCAGCTGAAACCTGTCCTCCATGGGTGACCCTGCTGGTATCTGAATACCGTTGGCATAGCTTCCAGCATCACAGCAAGACACAAGCCCCCACAGTATGACAAACTGACAGACACGTGGGGAGGGGTATAAATATTAGGATTTCAAAAATGGTCAAGAACTTCTTCAGCTTTGACATCTGTACAGAGAAGACGTGAAATTCTCAATTTATCTTTAGTCTCATTGGTAAAAGATAAGGTGTAGTGTCTTTCTGTGTTTGTACTCCAAACGGTACATGACACTGTCACAACTCATTATATAAGGTGGAAAGCTTTCACTAGGGAAAGAAAGAAAGGAAATTGATGATACAAGGGGGAGGTGGAGAACTTGCACTGGAGAAAGAGGAAATAGTCCCTACTGGGGTCCCTGACTTGGCAGTTAAACATTCACAGGAAGGGGGGAGAGCTTATACTCGAGAGAAAGAGGAAATGGTCTCTACAGGTGTCCCTGACTTGGCAGTTGAACATTAACAGGGGTAAGTAGGAGAAAAGAGTATAAAGCCCTAAGAAAAAGACTGTATCGGGGCACTCAACTCTCTCTCTATCTGAGTAGCCTGCTTGACACTCCCTGGTCAAGTGTACTTTCGCTATTAACCCTCTGCTAGCTAATCAACCTTTGCTTGCTTGACAGTATTTGTCTGTGTTCAGATTGTTTCCTACACTGAAGAGAAGAACCGAGGGCATTCCAATCAACCTCTGCTTGCTTGACAGTATTTGTTTGTGTTCAAATTGTTTCCTACACTGAAGAGAAGAACCGAGGGCATTCTCTCCGGTAACAATTACAGCTGAAGTTTTTGCAGTAACTCTACCTAGATTAAGATTATCTGGTAAATAATTGCTTCCCTAAAAATATCAAATTCATCATATGTAAAAAAAAGCAATATGCTAAATCTTCTCCATTCTCTTAGATAATCAACACTGATTTTTTAATTTTTTTTTTCACATCTCCTTTAACAATGCTCAGTCTCATTTATTGGTAGTCATTAAGACTGTCACAAATTTATTAAGACATTTACTTAAATCATTACAGGGGTGTCGCTTCCACTTAAGAATCAGTGGGCAAGGATTGTAGTCACTTGAAAAAGAGACAGAGAAGAAACCATTGCAGTTCTGAGTTTGATTTGAATTGATAGAGCTTTCAAGGTACTTGGTCATCACATCTAGAGCTAAAAAAAAAAACAAGGAAAAACTGTTGCTGTGGATTTTGACTCATATCGGCCCTATAGGGCAGAGTGCACCTGTCCATATAGTTTCCCAGGAGGGCCTGGTGGATTCGAACTGTTGACCTTTTGGTTAGCAGCTGCAGCACTTAGCCACTACACCATCAGGGTTTCCCATCTAGATCTAATCATAGGCAAAACATTTGGTTTATCCCACCTGTGCATCGAGATCTACTGAGATCCTCTCCAAGTTTACTCCTTGAAGCATGCTAGAAAGTTTTACAAAGGTCTGAAGTTCCTGAAGACCTCCACGATAATATATGTTTGTTTCTAGGCCCCAGCCTGAACATAAGGACTAGAATTCCCAGATAAGGGTCTGATTCCCCAATTAAAGAAAGACAAATTGAATGCTCATTAAGCAAAGCTGCAATCAAAATTTCAGCTTAGGGAGATAGCCTAGGGACTTGTTTAAATTAATACATTGAAAAAAGAAACACATGCAGTAATTCTGTCACACACACATGCATGTATATCTACATATACATACATATATATAAAATATGTATCTATATATATATAGATACGCCCTTAGATTCTTTGGCCAGTGCTCCTGGGTTATGAATGAAGAAAATGCAACAGTTGGAAAACACGGAATTCAACCCAGTGGACAATTTTAATGTGAGTATTGAGGATAGAACTTATTACAAAACCTCCCTTCCAATGTCAAGCTCTGTTGTATTGTCTGTAAAAATCAGATGATATACACCAAATTCAAGATGTGAAATTTGCAAAGAGGCTGAATATCAACTTTTTATTAAAATCATTAAAGTGTAAATCATATCTGGTATCATTTCCATTTCTTATATTCAACTAATTTGAGTAAAAAATGTATTTTTTTCATGCCAGCCTACAATCTTCTTTCAAATAATGAATAAATATTGCAATTGAATGTCACTACCAATTATTTTTTACTTTTCCTGGGGCATTTTCTAGATTATAACTTTTACAAGAGGAAGGAATATATCTGATTATTTTACCTTTTTGTTACCAGCTTCTAAAATAATACACGGAAACCCTGGTGGTGTAGTGGTTAAGTACTACTGCAGCTAACCAATGGGTCGGCAGTTCAAATCTGTCAGGAGCTCCTTGGAAACTCTGTGGGGCAGTTCTACTCTGTCCTATAGGGTCGCTATGAGTCGGAATCGACTCGACTGCACTGGGTTTTTTTTTTTTTTTTTTTTTGGTTTTAAAATAATACACAGGACAAAATAGATGTCCAAAAGTTATTTGTTAACCAACTCACTGACTGATGGAATGAATGAATGAATGAAATACCCATCCGAAAATGTGAAATTAAACATCAGAATTTTGTTTCCCATGCTGTAATCCCAATCTTTAATGTTATTTTAACTTCAACAAGGAAACCATGACAAGTTGTATCTCATTCTCTAAGATATTCACTACTTTACTGCAGGATACAAGCCTTCCTTCTTAATTTTGGTATTCCTAATATCTAAAACCGGTTTCCATGCAGCTAATGTTAGCTCATTAAGGTGAAAATGTTGATGATTTTAGGGACAGTTTTACTAAACTTTTGTTTTTTTCTTTACTAAACTTTATCAAGAATAGGCTGGTTTAAAAATAGAAGAGTGTGGATCCAGTTGTCTTGGACTGGGTTCTCAAAAGAGGCAAAACCAGTGAGGTGCAGATATGAGGGTAAGTCAAAAAGAGTTGCTACGAGGGTCCCAGTTCACACATGCATGGGTTTATTCCAAACGAAGTGTGTTTAAACATGTCTGGGTAGCAGCCTGAACTCTTAACCATTTCACCACCAGGGCTCCCATATACGTATGTATATGTATACATGGTTTGATAGGTATACATACTTATCTATCTAAAACCCACTCTCACTGCCCTGGAGTCAATTCTGATTCAAAGTGACTCCATAGGACAGGGTTGAACTGCCCTATAGGGCTTCCAGGGATCAGTTGTCATATTCCAACTACTGACCTTTTAGTTAGCAAAAAAGTTCTTAATTGCTGTGCCACCAGGGCTTCAGAGATTGTAATAGAGACATATAAACACCTAATTTTAATGTAGTTTTAATATTTCAGTGTTTATAATAGTGATAATTTTTGGATAATGTTGGTAAAATGGTCACTGAAGTCAGACAAAACTGAAACATGCCCTGTAACAGAGACTGGCTGGGTGATTACCAAAGCTGTTTTTCTTTTCTTCCTGGCACTTGGCTAGACTATTTCTCATCCTCCCTTGAAGTTAGTGTGGTGAGGTGAGGGAATTCTAGACTAATTCATGTGTGGGATCACAGCATCAGAATCACAGCACGCTGTCATTGTGTGCTTGTCTGAATGGTTTTCCACACTGCTTTTCAGATTTACTTCTACTCTAATACTATATCCCATGACCGTCAACAGACCTCGTGCCCATTTCCATTTTAATCCCCTTCCCTACATAACTAGCTCTTCAAAAAAGTTAATACATGTCATTTAAAAGGCATGCATTCCTGGGGCCTTAAAAGATTAAGAGTTTCCATCTAAGATACAACTATTGCTCTCTACTCTCTGGAGCAAAAGAGAATGATGGAAACCAAAGATTCAAATAATAAACTAGTCCACAGGACAAATAACACACAGAAAACATAGCCTCTTCTAGCCCGAGACAGAATAACTAAATGGCGCCCAGGTAGCAACCAATTGTTCTGACTAAGGACACAGTAAAAGTTCCCTTGTAGAATGGAAGAAAAATGTAGAACAAAAATTCAAATTTCTAAAAAAGTCCATCTTGCTGGACCAATAGAGAGTAGAGTAACTCCCAAAATCATCGCACTTAAGAAACCCTTTTAACTAGGAATTGAAGCCACTATAAGAGATCACCTTACTGCCAAATAAGAGATGGGCTTATTAAATAAACAATGTCACCTGTGAGTAATGTGCTTCCTTAAATTATAAACTATATGAGACCAACTCGATGGCACTGGTTTTTTTTATGTGACCAAAGGTCAACATTTACTTAAAAGCAAAAATGAGAAGGCAAGAAGGCACAGGGAACCTAGATCAATGGAAACAGAACAAACAGAATGTAAATAATGAAAATGTTGACATATTGTGAAATTTGTAACCAATGTCAGGGAACAATTTGTATATAAATTGTTAAATGTTACATATATGTATATAAAGACATGCATCCTTAAAAAGTAAATTCAATAATGTCTTCTTGTGCATATAGATGTTATATATGTCACTTTGATACAGATGATTCTCACTCAACTATGGTAGAACAATAAAATGATGATAAAATGTTGAAAAATTCTGAGAGAGGAAGCAAACAATGAGAAAAGTGATTAAAATACAAAATATTACAGCAAAGAAAGAACTGCCTGTTTGAAGCCATATTGATTATTTGGTGACCAAGAAGTGATATTTTAAGGAAACCTATTTTAGCGTCATATGCGTGGTGCTTCCAATCACCTCATATGCACGCAAATGCTGGATGATGAACAAGGAAGACTGAAGAATTGATGCCTTTGTGTTGTGGCGTTGGGGAAGAATATTGAATATACCATGGACTGACAAAAGAATGAACTCTGTGTTCAAAGAAGTACAACCTGAAAGCTCCTTAGAAGCAAGTATATCTAGACTCCATCTCACATATTTTGGACATGTTGTCAGGGGGACCAGGCCCTGGATAAGGGTATCATGTTTGATAAAGCAGAGGGTCAGCGAAGAAGAGGAAGACCTTCAATGAGAGGGATCGACACAATGGTTGCAACAACAGAATCAAGCATAACAATTGCTGTGACGATGGCGCAGGACAGGGCAGTGTTTCTTTCTGTTATATGTAGGGTTGCTATGAGTCTGAATGAACTTGAAGGTGCCTAACAACAACAGCATGTTTGCATCAAAGTTACCTTACTTATCTAAGTCATAAGGGTTTTAATTTACGTGTATAATCTCATGAGTTTGTCTCTTAAATCAATAACATCTATGATTGGGTAAACATCAATAACCTATCATTCAGTAAAAAATTATACTAGATCTTTGTAATATATGTATTATAATGTATTATTTTTAATCATTAAGAAGCTGGCCATTATTGTGCTAGCTGCTTTTGTGGTCAGAGTAGTTTTTAAAAAAGTTGTTAATGTTGTTGTATCATTGCCTAAGACAATGCAGCTATGTGGGACGATCTTCATCAAGCTTCTCTAGACCTTAAGATGACAAGAATATCTCTATTTAGTGCTGAATAGAAATGATGAAACCTTATAATTCCTTGATTTTGCTTTTGAATTAAAATAATGTTGAATCATGTTCACATCTATCTCCCTTTTTTTTAGTTATGGATGTGGCAGAAAAGTGTTTAAAACCAGAGAGACTTGGGATGTATGTAAAATACTGAGATACATGATCATAGTCCTTCAAAACAAAGTTAAATTCTCAGTGAATCAGTAGTGAACATAACATGAACCTTCAATCAAGTGGATTGTCTCAGAGAACAGAGGATTCTTTTCAAAGCTTCGAGGGCTAATGTAATGTTTTCTGCTGATTTGCTTGGTGCCTGTTATGCCTTCTTTCTCTCCAATTTCTCCCATTTGTAATGGAAATGTCTCGCTTGTAACTGTTCTGCCATTTTTACCCTTGGAAGTAGGTAACTTGTATTCCAGATTTCAGAGGTTAAGAAGATTTTTCAATTTTGGATTTAGAGTTAAGGGTAAATATGTTTTGCATGTTTCAAAGATGTGATTTTTGGCAGCCAAAGGGTGGAATGTCATGGACTGAGTTATGTCTTCCCAAAAATGTGTGTATCAACTTGGTTAGGCCATGGTTTCCAGTATCATGTGGTTGACCTCCATTTTGTGGTTGTAATTTTATGTTCAGAGGATTAGGGTGGGATTGTAATACCACCCTTACTCAGGTCACCTCCCTGATCCAAGTAAAGGAAATTTCCCTGGAGTGTGGCCTGCACCACCGTTTATCTCTCAGGAGATAAAAGGAAAGAGGAGCAAGCAAATTTTGGGGACCTCATACCACCAAGAAAGAAGCATCGGGAGCAGAGAGTGTCTTTTAGACCCAGGGTTCCTACGAAGAAAAATTCCTCGACCGGGGAAGATTGATGGCAAGGACCTTCCTCCAGAGCCGACAGAGAGAGAAATCCTTCCTTACTCTGGAGCCAATGCCCTGAATTTGGACTTGTAACCTACTAGACTGTGAGAGAATAAATTTTTCTTTGTTAAAGCTATCCACTTCTGGTATTTCTATTATACCAGTACTAGATAACTAAGACAGGCTTCCGTAGCAGCTGTTTGAAGCTCTTCCTAACTTTCATACCTTTGCCCAGATGGTGACTTGCTTCATGACTTCCATGTATCTCCTGTCACGCCTGACCCCTCCCTGCATTTGCTATGGCTACTCAGGCACAAGATGCCGTGGCACCACCTCAGTCCACAGAGAGGCATAACCTGAATGTTTGGAGGAGTTAATGCCCAATGGGGTGAGCTTTGAGCATAGAAGACCAGAGTGGAGAAATCAATTGTTTTTCGTATCTTACTTCATTTAAAATGTGTGCTTGACAGATATGCCTAGCTGGTTAACTGACTTGATTCAGAATTTCTCAATAGAAGAGTAACAAATGATACATGAGTTTACTTTTATCTGGGTACATACTTTCTGCAATCTTTGAGCCAAATATTTTTCTGCTCATGTTTAATTTAAAGAGGTCTCTGTGTATAGTTTGTATAGAGCAAATATCATAGCTAAATAACATAAAACAGGTGTATACTGTGTACATTTTAGTTGGAATATTTTACTGAGCTCAGGTAAGTGAGATGGTTGCAAGATTTAATATTGTCTAATTTCATAAAATTCTCCAATGCGATACAGAACACAGTTTCATGAACTCTCAAAGATGTCCAAATCTTAATTCTCAGAAACTGTGAATATATTACTTACATGACAAAACGGACTTTACTGATATACCGTGTTTTCAAGGATTGTCCAGGTGGGCCCAATGTAATCACAAGAGTTCTTAGAAGACAAAAGGTATGCAAGAGAACCTGAGAAGGTGATGGAAGAAGAAATGAGAGTGATAGGATTGATAACTGGAAGGGGCCACTATCCCAGGAATATTTGCTGTCTCTAGAAGGTGAAAAAGGCAGGAAACATTCTCTTCTAGGGCGTCCAGAAGGAATACAATTAGCTAACACCTTGCTTTTAGTGCAATTAGACTCATTATGGACCTCTTACTGCCAAAACTATGAGATAATACATTTGTGTTTTAGACATTAAATTTGATGTAATTTGTTACAACTATAGGAAAGGAATATAAAAATAGCATGATCATTTTTAGGAAATGCATAGATGTGAACCAAATTAAAAGGTAGAAGAAAACAGTAAACTTCTCGTTTTTGACCTTTATTCATTTAGCAAAATGTTTAGCAATCAACCAAACTGTATATGTATTCCAATGTATTGTATTCCAATGTGTTGCATTGGATAAAGTCTCTGGATGTTATATATTGTTAAATACTTGACTGCTAACTGAAAGTTTGCTGGTTTGAATCCACCCAGAGGTGCCTTAGAAGAAAGACCTGGTGATCTACTTCTGAAAGGTCATTGAAAACGTTCTGGGAAAGTTCGACTCTGACACACATGGGGTTGCAATGAGTAGGAACCACTCCAAGACAACTGGTTTATTCATTTATTCATTCATTTATTTTAAACAGCATTGGAAATGTTGTAATGTGAGCTTAGCCTTTTGTTCCAATGTTATACATCGAGTCATATCCAAAAAGAATAGTTTGCTAATGGGAAACATACTTCTGTAATTGTAAGCTGCTGAAACAAAAACACACCCTGAATAAAGTAAAAACAAAGAAACACAGCAACGATTAACATGAAAAGCTTAATGACTAATGGGATTAATTTATAGCTGATTTTGTCTTTTGAGGTCAGAAACGTCCATCACATAGTTTGTCTTGCCTGCCTTCAGCTATTCTGTTTATTTATGACCAGAGTTAGAAACTGACTCATTTATGTGAGTCTCTAAGTTCCTGGTTGTGCCTCATGTCTGACATTCCTGGAATTGTCATAAGTTTATTTTATGTCCAGACACTGTCCTTACATCACATGCCAAACCAACCCAGTGTCCCTCACGCCACTGCATGTTAGCAGCATTGTACATACACAGCAATAACTCACATGACTATTAACTTTTTTTTTATTTTTTGCATTAGGTTTCTTGAGAATCTTTACCACTTTGCCACTTTTAAGAGATGCCAATTTTGATCTACTAACACTTTCACTATACTAAATAAAAATGGGTAAAGAAGTGATGTTTAATGTTGATGGTTTCATATTAAAGATAATACGTTCTACAAACAGATTTTAGTATGAGAAGAACATGTGGAAACAATCATATATCATGATTAGCTCAACATAATTTTTTTGCTTCATGCACATGTCTACAAGAGAGGAGAAAAAACGTAGCATGCTTTTATGTTTATTTCAGTCTGTTGTGGCGCATGTTGTATTTCAAAGCATCCTTGGGCTTCATTTCATTTTCCCCTACATATTTACTTTCATGTGTTCTAAATCTATTTTAAGTGTAAGACAACAATGAGTTCACAAACCATGTGATAGATGGAGAAAATGGTGCAAATGGTTATCAGTGGAGAATACGGTATAAAACAGAAAAGAAAATGTAAAATTGTAATAAAATGTTTAGTCATTGGACAAAAGGCGAGTGTTTCAAGGGCAATAATCTGACTTTCTATCATCTTTCAAGCAATGATTCTCATATGCCTCCACCACCCATTAGCAGGCTTTCTCTTCCTTGTTTAGAGACTATGTTGTTGTCAGTTGCTCGCAAGTCAATTTCAGTTCAAGATGACCCCAGGTGTTACAGAGTAGAAATTGTCCACAGTGCTTTCTTGGCTATAATCTTAAAGGAAGAGAATCACAAGGCCTTTTCTTTCCTGGTGGGTAGTGGTTAAGAGCTAAGGCTGCTAATCAAGAGGTTGGCAGTTCAAATCCAGCAGGTGCTCCTTGGAAACCCTATAGGGTTGTTCTACTCTGTCGGATAGGGTTGCCGTGAATTGGAATCAACTTGAGGGTTGTGGGTTGGGTTTAGTTTTTTTTTTTTTTTTTTTTTCCTGGTACAGCTGGGTGGGTCCCATTCTCCAGACTGTAGGTTAGTGAAAACAATTTGCAGCATCTAGATACCTTTTATTTGCAGGTGTTTCTTCTAATTTGCAAACAAAATACACTACCTAGGTTAAAGACCTTCAAGGAGATGAATTGACACAGTGGCTACAACAATGGACTCAAGCATAACAATGATCCGGAAGATGGCTCAGGACCAGGCAGTGTTTCCTTCTGTTGTATATAATGTCCCTATGAGTAGAAATGGACTTGATGGCATCTAACAACAGCAGATACCATATTTCCAGAGAATAAGACACAAACCTTTTAACAAGTTGCAATTTATTTATAATATGTGCTTCTTTCTTCTCAAATTGTTTTTATTATATATGTAAGTTTGTTTTCATTGTATAATTGAAAACTTTTTCCTTCTAGGAAGACTGGTATTTTGAATTGGGAAAAAATGCATCAGTTTTTTTCCCATTGAAATTAAATTTTTTTTTTAACCAATTAAAATGTCTCTTCACTTAATGGCGGATTTGTCATGAGCAAATTAAGACTCTTAAAAGAAAATAGTTGTAGTTATGTATTTATGTTAATTGGAGTAATTTGCTTGAGTTATTAAGGAATCTCTTCAGTGCATCCTTCACGTCCTTGTTCCTTAGGCTGTAAATGACGGGATTCAGCATTGGTATCACTAGGGTGTAAAAGACTGAGGCCATTTTATCAGTATCTAATGAGTGGTTGGTCCTTGGTTGCAAATCCGTGAAAAGGAGGGTCCCATAGAATACAGTGACTGCCATCATGTGAGAAGCACAGGTGGAAACTTGAACTTCTAGTAAAAAAAAAGAAAATGGAAGAAATGATGACGTAGAAGAGCTGAACAAAAGATTTCAAAGGGTGTCTCCAGAAGAGTAAAGAACTATTATGACATGTGCAAACACCTGAAGTTAGGAAACAAAAAAAAAAAAGAATATGCTTGGCATTTGTCAAGTTGAAATAACTGAAGAAAAAAAATTCAAGCCTTGAGTTGCAATATTGAAGGGTTCTACAGAGAAAATATTACACAATGCAGTAAGCATCAAAAGCAGATGGAAGGAATATGCAGAGTCGCTGTACCAAATACAAGTGGTCAATGTTCAACCATTTTAGGAGGGAGCATATGATCAAGAACTGACGGTACTGAAGGAAGAGGTCCTAGCTGCACTGATGTAATTGGAAAAAAACAAGGCATCAGGGAATGATGGAATACCAATTGATGTTTCAACAAACAGAAGCAGCTCTGGGCGTGCTCACTCTTCTATGATGAGAAATTTGGAAGACAGCTACCTGGCCAACCGATTGGAAGAGATCCATTTTTATGCCTATTTTAAGGAAAGGTGATCCCAACAAATGTGGAAATTATCGAACATTATCATTAATATGAAACTCAAGCAAAACCTTGGTGAAGATCATTCAAAAGCAGCTGCAGTAGCACATCGATACGGAACTGCCAGAGATTCTGGCCGTATTCAGATGTGGAGATGGAACCAGGGATATCATTGCTCATGTCAGATGGACCCGGGCTAAAAACAGGGAATACCAGACAGATGTTTACCTGTTTTATTGAGTATGCAAAGTCCTTCTACTGAGTGGATCATAACAAATTATGGATTACTTTGCAAAGAATATGAATTCCAGAAGCCTTAATTGTGCTCATGAGGAATCTGCATAGAATAAGAGGCAATCATTTAGGCAGAACAAGGGGCATGGTTTAAAGTCAGGAAAGGTGTGCTTCACGGTTGTACCTTTTCATCATACTTATTCAGTCTGTATGCTCATTAAATAATCTGAGAACCTGGACTATAAGAAGAAAAACGCAGCATCTGGATAGGAGGAAGATTCATTAGCAACCTACATTATGCCGATGACATAGCCTTACTTGCTGAAAGTGAAGAGAACTTTAAGCATTTACTGATGAAATTGAAAGACCACAGCCTTCAGTATGGATTGCACTTCAACATAAAGAAAACAAAAATTCTCACCACTGGACCAATAAGCAATACCATGATAAATGCAGAAAAGATTGAAGTTGTCAAGGATTTCATTTTACTTGTATTCACAATCACACTCATGAAGACATCAAAAGACCCACTGCATTGGGCAAATCTGCTGCCAAAGACCTCTTTAAAGTGTTATAAAAAGCAAATATGTCACCTCAAAGACTAAGGTGTACCTGATGCAAGCCATCGTGTTTTCTATAGCCTCGTATGTGTGCAAAAGATGCACGATGAAGTAGGAAGATAGAAGAATTGACATCTTTGAATTGTGCTGTTAGCAAAAAATATTGATTATACCATGAATTGCTAAAAGAATGGGCAAATTTTTCTTGGAAATGTACAACCAGAATGCTCCTTAGAAGCAAGTTTGGTGGGGCTATGTCTCACAAGTTTTGGACATATTATCAGGAGGGATCAGTCCCTGGAAAAAGACACCATGCTTGGTAAAGTAGAGGGTTAGCATTTCTTGCACATATTGTTGCTATAAGTCTTGATGGCATCTAACAACAACAACAACAAGCCGAAGACAGATCTGTAGAGATACCACAATCATGTAAAGCCAGGGGTTGCAGATGTCCTCGTAACCATCCTAGGTCATTATGGCCAGCATGAATGGTCTTTGATAGACATACTTAGAACACGTTATTAGGAGGGATCAGTCCCTGAAGAAGGACATTATGCTTAGTAGAGGGTCAGTGAAAAAGAGGCAGACTCTCAACAAGGTGGATTAACACAGTGGCTGCAACAATGGGTTCAAGCATAGCATCGATTGTGAGAATGATGCACAACCAGGCAATGTTTCATTCTGTTGCACATGTAGTCGCTATGAGTGGGATCTGACTCAATGGCAACTAACGACAATGACAACATGCTAAATAAGTATATATATTTTTTCCATTTCCCAATAGATATTTATAAGCAAGAGAAAAAATATACAATACTTTAAAACAAGAATTTATACACGTGTGTGTATATATATATACATATATATATATACCCATGCACACCTGCACGTATACATGTAAATCAGTATGAACATAGAAGCAAATTGATGGCATAGCTTTTCAGTATGTGATAAAATAGCCTAGGATGAGGGTTCGCTATGATTTTTATTTCAAAATTTAGAAGAAGAATAGAAAGACACTAATAAACTGAAACAAAAATTCCATCTATGTCATATCTTCTTCACATGGAGGCATATTCCATGACTCCTGACTTTTTTTTCATATTTAGTGCTAAAAACATACTTTATTGATAAGCCAATTTCTCCCAAACACTTTCTTTATTGCTTCTTTTACATCTTTGTTCCTCAAACTGTAGATAATGGGATTCAGCATGGGAATCATAACACTGTAAAATATTGACATTATCATGTCATGATCCAAAGTATAGCTGGAACTTGGTCTGACGTACATGAAAAGGATTGTTCCATGAAAAATTGACACTCCAGTTAGGTGAGAGCCACAAGTGGAAAACACTTTTCGCCTTCCTTCAGCAGAATGCATTCTCAGAATGGCCAACAAAATGAAACCGTAGGAGATCAGGACAATCAGGATGGTGAATATCTCAATAAAACCCACAACGTAGAAGAGTAGAAGCTGGTTGATGTGAGTGTCAGAACAGGAGATAGCAAGGACTGGAGGGATATCACAAAAGACATGTCTGATTTCATTGGATGCACAGAAGGAGAGGCTAAAAGTTGCCACTGTGTGCAAAGAAGCATGCAAGATACCACCAACATATGAAGAAGTGATGAGTGACACATAGACTCTGGGTGACGTATTAACTGAATAGAGAAGTGGGTTGTAGATTGCTACATACCGATCATAAGCCATTGCTGCCAAGAGAAAGCATTCTGTGGTCCCAAAAATAGTGCAGAAAAACATTTGTGTTGCACATCCAAGGAATGAAATGTCTTTATTCTTTGACATCAATTCCACTAACATATTTGGGGTAATTACTGAGGAATAGCAAGCATCCAGGAAAGATAACACACTCAGGAAATAATACATGGGGTTGTGGAGCCAGGACTCCCCAATGACCAATACAACCAGTCCTAAATTTCCCATCAAAGTAAAGAGGTAGATTATTAGAAATAGAAAATATAAGATGACCTGAAGTTCACGATTGTCTGTGAAGCCCTTCAATACAAATGTGGTGACTTCTGTGTCATTTTTCATGTTGACACTTCATGAAACAAAAATATTCATGAAGTCATAATTCGTATTTCTATGACAGGAATGCACAATATTGTGACTCAAAGAAATGTCAAATTTGTCTTTATATTGATTTTTCTGACGTGCATGATTTCCCAGCAGTGACTCCTAAGGAAATAAGACAATGAATATAGAGTGAGTACCCCTAGAGCTCTGCAGAATCAAATGGAAAAGACATTTAGTCGTTACTAAAACTGTGCCCTTCCCAAATTAATTGGACTAATTCATTTATTTATTAAATTCTGTTATTTATTAAAACACATTTGTTAAAATCGTGTCATTTTGTAAATAAGTGGGTTAACTGGGTTATTTACTAGACAGTTATTTATTCAAGAAAATTTCCTTCTCACATGCAAGCACATGAGACAGTTTATGAAAGGACAGAGCATTAGAGTAGAACATCAGAGTTCTAGCTCTTTCGGCAATTGTCTAAAAGTATTTGCTACTATCTTCTTACCTGTAAAATGATATTAATGTTTACCTCACAAGGTTGGGATAGAAATTGAAAGAGAGAAAGAGTGAAATGTAATCTTTAAAATAATTAAAAATATGAAATGTGTTGAATCATGTTCATCCTATAGAGTAGCACTTGCCGGTATCATAACATTTAATGAGCTACTCTCTGAATATTCTCCAGTTTCAGTAGCCATCCTTGGGTTTCGCAGAACAGGATTTATCAAGATGGTTTTGGGGGAAAGATTCACTGTGACTGAATTAAAAAAGTATATGACAGCTTATGTTTCATTGAAACATCTTTCTTAGATTCAGTATATTGCATTGCCCTTTTTTGGCTACATGCTTGACTATTTGTATTTTTGACAATCTATATGTTTTTCTACTCCCTCTAATATTTATGATGAAAATGAAAGAAATTAATGAAGAGTTAAAAAAAAAAAAAAAACACAAGAAGAAATCATGACACTCATGATTTCAAAGTATTTTCTTCCAAGATAATTTCTTTCAAGGTTTTACACCTGTTTGTGTGTTGATGATTGTGGACTCAGTGAAATAATAGCTAAGTAACTATTACCTAGGTATTAAAAATAATTATCTATTTTCTAGATAACCCCTTGGCTAAACAAATAAGAGTCAAAGA